>NC_048274.1:39108838-39439667 GCF_009762535.1 Notolabrus celidotus | reverse complement strand
TTATTGAGGGATTTGTACGTGGTGAGCAGGATCTTGAAATGGATGCTTTTACGGGGAGCCAGTGGAGCTGTTGAAGGACAGGGGTGATGTGGTCTCTGGAGCGGGAGTGGGTGAGTAGCTGGGCAGCAGAGTTTTGTACGTATTGCGTTTTTGTAGATGGGAGGAGGGAACCATACAGGAGGCTATTGCGGTAGTCGAGTCGTGAGGATATAAAAGCATGAATTAGGGTTTCAGCAGCGGATTTGGAGAGAGTGGGACGGAGGCCGGGCGATGTTGCGGAGGTGAAAGAAGGGCAGTTTTGGTGATGTGACGGATGGTGAACAGGTTTAACAAACAGTAGAGTTGTTACAGTATTATATATGTGTTATAATTTTCTCCTGATATCGTGTCACCGGTACAACTGGATAATGCTAGCATGACAGTTGTGAGTACTAACAGCAGCCATGTTGTTTGTGTTTTTCACTTTCACTATGAGAATGTTTGGTGAGGACCGGTTTAGAATCAGTCACCATCATATGGTCGAGAATCAGCGGCGCTCGTGCATGCGAGCGGGGGCGTCGTTTTGAAGGAGCTCAGAGGGGAGGGGGGGAGGGGTTAGACGGAGTCCTGAAGACATGCTACATTCAAATTCATGCTACTTTTCCGAGACTACCAACCCCAGCTTTAAGTAATGAAGACGTTTGCTTTGTCCACCATTGCACATAACTGTTAGACTGCAGAAATTCTTATGTTCAACCTGTTATTATCCTTCATGGTTCTGGGCCCCATTCACATATTCAAAGTATCCTACTGTAATACACTTTTAAGTGATGATATCAGACACACATGCATATATATATATAAAATCAAAGCCTGTGAAAGAACCAGACAGCTGTTTGTTTAAGGTGAATATGTACATAGGTTGGCACATTTGTCTGTTCAAATGTCTTCAGAAGTAATCTGAAATATCTGCTCTCCCTTTTCACTTCCTAAACAAGGACTGTAGCTGACGAAGACCTTTTAGTTGATACATGTTGTGTGTCTTCTGAAACAAATTAAAAATAACTCACAATTAAACAGTGGAAGCTGAGAACGAATCTGGTTCACATGAATCTGTCCAGATGCATGGATTTTCATCACCTGTCATTTTGTGGAGAAATATAACTTAGATTCTTTCAAACATGAGTCCAACAAGTGTCTCAAAAAGACTATGAACATTTTCACACCACTAAACTTTCTTGAAATTTTCAAATGTTTGCTAACATTTCATAGTGTGAGGTAAGCTGTCACGTACAAAGCTGTATTCAAAACAGATTGATATGTGACATATACTTTACAAGAGCACTGATCTGTTCATCACTGTGTGTCGTTACATGCTAGTGAACAGTATATTTGTAGGGAGCTTACCATATTGCTGCCAAAGGCCACAGTTACAGCTCTGAGGCAGGTCTTACTTTGAGATACACCGCACATTTCAAGGTCCACCAGCACAGAGAATAAAGAGCCTGTGCTTTGCTGCAACACACATAGAAAAAAATTAATTAATCTGTGACTGGAACACAAAAAAACAAAATTATATTTTGAGCATCTGCAGTATAAGGGATAACAAGATCAAGTCCAGCATAAAAAGAGTAACTATGTACAGGTGGTAAACTGCCAACAGACCCTGAATTAATCTGACTAAGATGCTACAGTTCGTCACATCCTGTTACAGAGATTAGAGCGATTAATTGGCAGTACAGGAACTGCTTTAACTTGGTTTGAATCGTACCCGACGGATCGATCTCAGTTCGTACATGTTCATGAAAAATCCTCAGTGCATACCAAGGTATGGAGTTCCACAAGGGTCAGTGCTTGGACCCATTCTTTTCACCTCATATATGCTTCCTAGAGGAAGCATATATGAGGTGAAAGAATGGGTCCAAGAAGAAAAACTCAATACATTTGAATTGTTATGCTGATGACACTCAGCTATGTTTATCAGTGAAGCCAGAATAAACCAATCAGTTATCTAAACTAGCACATCCCTCCAGTATTAGCTTCTCCACACTGGCTCCCCATAAAGTCTAGAAAACAATCTGAAATCCTTCTTCTGACCTACAAAGCACTCAATGGTCAGGCACCTTCATATCTTAAAGAGCTCATAGTGCCCTATTACCCCACTAGAACACTACACTCCCCAGTGTGCAGGCCTGCTACTTTCCTCTTTGATAAAGCTTATAGTTAGAGCTGACTCAGGCTTGGACCAGCTCTTAGTTCAGCTGCTATAGGCTTGGACTGCTGGGGGAATTGGCACACTCTCACACCGGGATCCTATCTCCCCCCACCCAACCATCACTTACTTTAAATCTCCCTGTCCCATTGAAATTTACTAGACCTTTCTGTAGTCCCTGAGCTCCCTTGTCTCGTAGGTTCCTCTGAGCTGCCATAGACGTCCTCCTGCTGCGGACGTTCCAAACACCAGCTGCTAAGGACGTGCCATACTCAAGCGGCAACAGCTACAACTACTGCTACTCGTCTCATCACTATCATCACTCCCTCTCTTTCTTATTCTCCTCTATCCCTCTTTCCAGACCCAACTCGGTCGAGGCAGATGGCTGTCGAACATGAGTCTGGTTCTGCTCGAGGTTTCTGTCTGTTAAAGGAAGTTTTTCCTCCCTGCTGTAACTAGCTAAATATTGCGAGGTGCAATGCTCATGGGTATTAAGATGAGATAAGACTGAGTCATCTTCTGTCTTGGTGTTGGGTCTCTGTTAATAATTTAACAGAGTATGCTCTAGACCTGCTATGTTTGTAAACCTCTTGAGATAACGCTTGTTGTGACTTGATGCTATACAAATCAAGATTGATTGATTAATCAGTTATACAGTCTTGTCTATTATTTTATTTTGTACTGAAGCATTGGCTACAAGCAGTGTTGTACTCTGGTGTTTTTTTTTCTGTATATGAGCAACATTAAATATGATGACGTGTGCTACCTTTGCTAGAACATATGTGCAGTCTCCATGGAAGACATATTTCTTTCCATCAAAAGTGTCAACATGAGATCCTCCCGTCACAGAGCAGGTTCCTGAACAGTTATCCTCTGAGCACTTCCACCGACTACGTGTACACACACTGTAAGCACAAACACACACAAAACAGTTTTTGTAGAAACTATAAATTTACTTTTCCATTTTCCAAGAAAGAATGGAAGAAATCTTGCCCCCAAAAAATGAAAGGATTTATTCCTTGGCTCATCTGTATTTTAAACGACTGAGCAGGGTTAAAAAGTGTTTAATGGGCAATGTAGGCTGGACTTAATGGTAAGGTACAGGTCATCTGAAGGAAGACTGAGGGGATGGCTTGCATGACGGGGCGGACAGGAATCAAACCAGGTGTACGGCAATCAGGGCCCAGCCTCAATAATGGTTTCCAGTCTTACCAGGATCTGCAGCTGTGGTAATATGACTCTCCAGGCAAGTAGACTTTCTTGTTGTGCAGACATGGACACTGGTCCAACGCAACACAGCCGCTTTTACCAATGTCATCAAAGATTGTTCCTTAAAGGGAAGAAGGGATGGTTATCATCACGCCATGTTTTATGTGTGTTCATGGGACCTGGATGAGATTGCATGTGCCTTCATGAAACATATGCTTGATGTGTTGATTTTGTTTGTGTGTGTGTGTGTGTGTGTTGTGTGTGTGTGTGTGTGTGTGTGTGTGTGTGTGTGTGTGTGTGTGTGTGTGTGTGTGTACCAGCAGGGCAGCTGCAGCCATCATGGCAGTGGTTATCACATAATTTGCTGGCCTGAGGTGTGGAGCAGGTGTCAGGACATGAACTGCTACACTCCTGAAACACCATGTTGTATGGACACGTCTTGTCTGTGGAGACAAACACTTTACTGTGGCTGTAAAATGTCAACAATTAGGCAAAAAACACTGCAACTGAAGAGCAAAAACATCCATATGGACTATAGATAAGTTACGTCATCATAAAGTATTGGCACCCTTACTGCAAAAAGATTCACTCCTCCATTGCTCGGGCTTGCCGCCTGCATGAACGCACTGTCTGGAGAATTCTGAGACTGTTTTGCAGAGCATGGAGTCTGTGTCTTCGCCACTGTAGCACTTATCAGCCATACAGACTTTGATGAAGGCTTCCATATCCAAAAGGTCTTGGCAGCTGCTGAAAGGAGCACTGGTGAAGATACTCTTACAATATTCCTGAAAACAAAACCAAACAAAAAAAACAGTTCAATGAGTTATAGAATTCAATTAAGGTGTCCTAATTTTTAAGATGAGATTAAGGTGCAGTCATGTAGTGAACAAAGCATAATGTGCTGGGTAAGAGTTGGTTAGTTTGTGATCACTTTCATGGACTTAATCTCCTACTCAAACACATCTTAAATTTTTCTATGAGATTTAGGTGATTTCAATTTACTATTGATGCTGATAAAAGATGCTGATGATGATAAAGAGTGTCGACCTACATTCTTCCCACAAATCTGGTCTGGGGCTGGTTCAGGCTCCTCACAGCTCTCCCATGGACTGTTCACCTTGTACATCTCAGCAAAGTCTGTCACAGAAATTGGAGACCCTGCAGGAGAGTACAGTTGAACATAGTTCTGAGATTATTTCGTAATTTCAGCATACAAAATACGTTTATGGTAACATTAGCATTGATTGCAGGGATGTTCATTACACCTATGGGAAAGGATATTTGAAAATAATTTTGAATGCTTTGGTGCGTAACATATTTGATAAATAAAAGTCAGCCTTGAAATAATGGTTAAGATAGTGACTTGCTTAAGGAAGTTTAGGCTGTTTTTATTTATGTGCACTGGGGCTAATTCTAATCTGAAGTTAAGACAGTGTTTTTCCCCTTCATGCTTAGCTCCCATCCAGCATCCAAAACTGAAAGGTTCAGCAAAGTTATAAGGTCAGGGATACATCTGTTTAGGTAAAGTTAGAGAAGGTTTGCTGAGTATAATACAGGTTAATCCTATGGTTTTCTTGTTTTGCCTTGGGAAACTTGAAGTTGTAAACTCTCAATTATCAGGTCAGGGGTCTCAAACTGCTGGCCATTCCTGGCCCCCCCGTACTCTCCCCCCAGTCTGTCCCTGATATCAAATATATCTAAAATCCAGCCCATTTTTAAATTTTTCTTTAACAGGGGTGAAACAACTTAAACTAGCCTCTCAAAATTATAGAAGGTCAAAAGCTAAAGTTTCATACACATTCCCAGGCAGGCTTGTAGGATTATTTGAGAGCAGGTTTAGGGGCTCTCTTGTTGTTTGGTTGTTAACGTTGAGAACGTCTTTCCAATCCAAAGAGGAAGGTGGATGGAGAACATAAACAATTTTAAGAAAGAAGCATACGTTTTTTTTTGTGGAAATGCCATATACCTGTATTCTAGGAAAAGCAAGCTGTTTTGGAGGAGTATAATTTCAAGTGTCATCACTGGACTGAACACAGAGAGCAATATGATGAAATATCAGGGAATTTGCACTTATAATATGTGTACCAAATATAATGTGGAGTAAATGATACTGTTATTATACTTTACTACACCTTACCATCGTCTGTGAAATCATTTGCTATACCATCAAAGTTTCCACAGAGTCCACAAGTCTGGGTCATTAATACTTCTGGCATTTCGATCTGTGAACACAACCAGGTCATAAAGTACTTGTTAGCAAAATCAAAAGGTTTTATCATGTTATTTATGAAAGCCTGACATTTCCTTCCATGGATTCCTTCTGAGAATTTGACAGCAGAAAAGTTTCTTTTATCTTCTGTCATCAACAGAATTTTGGGATTGACCAAAAGTTCATGAGAGAGAAATAGATGGGAAGCAGGTCTTATTGTAAAAATGGTCAGGGTGAAGAGGCTAGTGCTGCCTTCAAACAGCACAAAGTCGGAGAGTTGTGACGTCGGTTCTTAAGTTGTGCACAGGAAAGGCTAACATTTGCATTCAGCTGTGTCAACTAGAGAAAATACTGGTCAATATATCATGAGTAAGTCCTTTTCACATCAGTCCTGATTAAATAACAAACGTGTACTCAAAGGAGCGTTGCGTTGTGGCTTTCAGGCTTGGCTCATCAACAGTTTTTGCTCATCTTTTGCTAATCATTTTGTTCCCCTTATAGCTGAACTCCTAACAGACAGATAACTTGTGTGTAAGTGTGAGAATGTGCTTCTTACATCCAGCGAGTCATCCAGGTTCCAGATTGCTTTGATTCCCAACTTGGAGTTGACAAAGATACCAGAAGTGGTCTTTGTGATATCCACACCGTATCTGGTATATGGCAGATTCACCCTGAAGGACACAGAGTTTGTACAAAAAAAGTCAAACGGATATCAGCAGTTGTTACCAGGCGTTAGATTCCAGTGAGAAACATAACGACTGTGTCTTCTAACAGCGTAACCCTATCAAATGAAAGCAAGTCACAGAAACTCAGAAGTCCTGTTGGAGGGCCTTTTGGAGCATGTTTGAGTATAATTTTTGAACTTACGATTGGTCATCAACTTCCACAGAACTGTTGCACATCTTCACAACAACACCATCCAGCTTCATGATTATTTTGCCGATGGTAGGGATGCCGTTGATTGTTGTGTGTCTCATTTGGATGTTGAAACTCTCATATGGTTCTTTGCACTGTGAGGCCAGCACATGGTTACAGCTGGATGGTAGCCTGAAGAATTCTCCATCAAAGTTCTTCCAGTTATAGTCTCCCCAAGTTGAGCACACATGATCGATGTGAGCATTACCTGAAACAAGGATAACACAGCAGCAACAGTTTAAATTATTCAGTCAGGGTAAAATGATTGCGTCATCCAGCCCCTTAACTATGATTATAACTGTATATCAAGAGCCATTGGATTTTTGGGTTGGTCAATGGAAGATCTTTGAATATGTCAGGTTGAGCCCTGAATAATAGCGATAGTAATTGTTCATAGAAGATATTTGAAACAAGATATAATAACTACATCCACAACTAGATCCAATTGAGTCTCCTCCAGCACAGACACATTTCTGCTTCTAAGAACAACATCTATCCTTCTCTTGGTGTCATGTTCAAACATCTCATGAGAAGATGGAGATGCTGGAAGAAACTTTTAAGAGTCACTCACTGAGAGAAGAGAGAAGCAGCGTCAGACAGATGAGCCGTAATGCGGATCCAAGTTCTATGGTCCCCATGTTGGCCCTGTGGACTGGTTGCCTATGAACACTAACCTGGAGGATATCTCCTTTTATATCCCACCAGTCAAGGTGGAGCAACACCACTTCTACAGGTAAGAGTGAGAGGAAGAGGCTGATCCACTACAGATCCCTCCCTCACTGTAAATATATTCAGTGTGGTTTACCTGTGACATTTGCACGTGAAATTAATACCTGACAATGTTCTCAAAGTTATTATTGGTTTGCTCAGCAAACATGTCATCACCTCCATTAGTGAACCAAGCAGTTTGTTCATGCTGCAGGCCTCTTATAAACTATCTTTCCAATAAATACATCTGTATCAACATGCTCTTAAACGCACGTCAGTTTGATATGACAGAAAAAACAGAATGTCAGAAAATAATGTCAAGATAAATTATGTATCATGACCACTGACAAGTTCTCGTTTCTCTAAGTCCAAGAAAGTTTAGTTAAGTATGTGACCTCAACAGCCACTCCTCCCTGAGCTAAACCAAGCAATGACACAGGCTTTATCTAATTGTCCCTGCTGCTTTAAATACATGTTTTTATGAAAAAACGTCTTTCATATTAAACAAAGCTTCCTGCAGTCTGTCTGTGAAAATGCTGAATGTGGGGCTTTTTTTTTGCGCTGATTCATGAGCACCATGTTAAAAAAAAGTTGCAAGATCAGACAAATATTCAACCTTTCATGTAGCTTAAGAAAGGATAATTTCAGTGTAATGACATGGGCTAGGACAAAATGATGGCTGTACAGTGGTTTTTTTTTTTTTCATTTTCATGTATTTATTTTATGGCACATATTGATGAGTATTTTGAACCAATTATGGTTATCTTGCTCAAGCAGCAGAGCAGCCCCGGCAGACATCTAACCACTGCTGTTCAGGCTGGTCAATAGAAAAGGTGGCTAATTATAGCTTATGTTACAAATAACAACTGTGCTTGTTGCTTGTTGTATGGAGGGTAGACATGTGAGCAGATTCATAGTAATGAAGTGAGGGAATGAGGATGCTTGTCATTTTTGTAAATAAATCCCAGGTTAATGAATGAAATACATTATATTTTAGACTGCCAAATACTAAAAGTGAGTCTTCACATTAGGAGAGTCGATTCATAGAACACTTAAGGGATGCTAAAAGTGTGGAAAGACTAAAAGTACTCACTGAATTGAAGCTTCAGTGCTTTGTTTTCGTCATCAACCTTTACTGCATGTCAATCTCTCTCCCTTTCTACACATTCCATGTTCAGAATCATTCGTTGCTTTATTCTATGAGAGGACAATTTTGCATTTGACATTATCATCAAATCTGGATGATTTGGATGACAAGTGACCAGCTTCAAGTAAGAGTTCATACTTTGCATCAACCATATGCAATAAAATCACACATCCATTCATTATCAAGATCGAACTTTTCAATACCCAGTCACTCACAAACAAATCATGTCTCATACATGATCACATTCTGGAAAAAGGGATTGACATTATGTGTCTCACTGAAACCTGGCATCAACCTGAAGTATACCATGTATTAAATGAAGCTTGCCCCCCTGCATACAGCTATTTGGAAAGAGCCTGCAACACCGGCTCTGGTGGTGGTCTAGCTGTAATCCACCGTAATCACATTGAACTGTCTCCCCTGTCTCTTCCCAGTTTTTCTTCATTTGAGTTCCTTGCATTCAAATGTAAGCCCCCACTCACTACCACATTACTCCTCATCTACCGGCCGCCAAAACCAAATACAGCTTTCGTCACAGAGATACATGACCTCCTCTTAACTGTATACACAAAATCCACCAATGTTGTTATAATTGGTGATCTCAACATCCATGTCAACTCACCCACCTGTAAAACCCCAGCTGAATTCATACAACTACTCGACAACCTCAATCTGACACGTTCACGTCCCCACACACGTCAGAGGACACACCCTAGACTTGGTCATCACTGACTCCGCCCCCCTCAGTAACCTGCAAGCCTACGACCTGGGTGTCTCCGACCACAGAGTCATCTCACTGGACTTAATATTACAGTACCCCTGCACTAAACCCAAGCATCAAATCTCCTTCACAAACATCAAAAACATAAACCCAGATTCAATAACACAAGACTTCCATCACCTCTGCTCCTCCATTCAAGTCTCATCAGCCAACAACTCAGCAGATATATATAACAGGGCCATGAGCAACATCCTCGACACCCACGCCCTCGTCAGACCAGGACAGTCACTTTCAAAAGTTCAGCACCATGGTTTAATGATGAACTTCGAAAAATGAAGACAGCTGGCCGTGCTCTGGAGCGGTGGGCCAAAGTCTCAGGACTCACTATTCATAAGCTGGCGCACCGTGATCATCAAAAGCTCTATGCCAAAGCTCTCCAGGATGCCAGATCTCAGTTTTACTCCACACTCATCAGCAGAAACCCCAGTAACTCAAGGCAGCTTTTCTCCACCATTCACCACCTCCTTAAACCCCAACCCCTCTCACACTCAAACACTACCGATGAGCACTGCAATAACCTAATCACTTTCTTCAAAACAAAAGTTCAGACCATCCGCAGCACTCTCTCAAACACCCTCACTACACTAGATCTCCGTCACCCCACAGCCCGAGGTCCCTCATCCTTTCAGTCACTTTACAAACATCACACAGCAAGAAGTAGAATGCATCATCCGTAAGATGAAACCCACCACCTGTGCACTAGACCCTCGTCCTACATCCCTGTTGAAGTCAAACCTCCCTGCCATAAGTCCATCAATCACCAAAATCATAAATCACTCCCTCCAAGCTGGACATGTACCACCTCCCCTAAAAACTGCTGTCATCAAACCCCGCCTCAAAAAACAACTTTAGACCCAGACATTTTTGCCAACTACAGACCCATCTCCAACCTGCCATTTCTCTCAAAAGTGCTTTAGAAAGTAGTTTCCGCCCAGCTTCATGACCATCTACATCTCAACTCACTCTATGATAAATTTCAATCTGGTTTCCACCCCGCCCATAGCACAGAAACAGCCCTGGTCAGAGTCGCCAATGACTTGCTGATGACAGCCGACAGCGGCTCCCCATCTCTGCTCATCCTCCTGGATCTAACTGCAGCTTTCGACACGGTTGACCACCACATCCTCCTACACCGCCTTCAGAACACCATCGCTCTCTCTGGCTCTGTACTCGAGTGGTTCCAGTCCTACCTGACTGGAAGGGCTGAGTACGTCGCCATCGGCAGTGCAAAGTCAGGTACCCACTCTGTCACCTGTGGAGTTCCACAAGGCTCAGTCCTCGGCCCCACCCTCTTCATCCTGTACATGCTTCCTCTTGGCCACATCATCAGCAGGCATGGAGTAGCATTCCATTGTTATGCTGATGACACACAGTTATACCTCAGGACAGACACCAACCCCTCTGCAGCCACTCCACCCACATCCACATCCACACTGACCGCCTGCCTGGAGGAGATAAAAACATGGATGGACCAAAACTTCCTCCAACTCAACAGTTCCAAAACCAAAGCCCTCTTAGTTGGCACCCCCCACCAGACCCAGTCATCTCCACTTACCATCATATCCTTTACAGGCCACAACATTCCCCTCTCATCCATTGCCACAAATCTTGGTGTCAAAATTTACCCTCACCTCACTTTTGAGGCCCACATAAATAACATCTGTAAAACCTCCTTCTGCCACCTCAGAAACATCCCCAAACTCCGCCCCTCACTCTCTCTCCCTGATGCAGAAAAACTGGTCCATGCCTTTGTCTCCTCCAGGATTGACTATTGCAACGCACTTCTCATCGGGAAGGGAAGCCTTCAAAGGCTGCAGTTCATCAAGAACTGCACAGCCAGGGTCCTGATGAGAGTGCGCAAACACGACCACATCACACCCATCCTACATTCACTCCACTGGCTCCCGGTCTCATACAGAATCGAATTCAAAATCTCTCTGCTCACACATCAGTGCATCCATGGACATGCCCCCATATACCTGAAGGAACTGCTACACCCGCAAACCACCACAAGAACCATCCGCTCCACCAGCACCAATCGCCTCCACTGCCTTCGCACCAGACTCCGCACCATGGGAGACCGGGCTTTTTCCTCCGCTGCCCCGCGATTGTGGAATGCTCTCCCCGACCACCTGAGAGCACCACAGACCAACGACTTTTAAAAAGGGACTAAAAATACTCTTATTTCAGAGGGCTTTTCCCTAGTTTTTATTTCCTTGGTTTTATCCATAGTTTTTATCTGACCTTCCACAGTGTTTTTAACAAGTGTCTGCATTTTACTGTTTGTTTTTTAACCCTGTTTTTTTTTTACTGCCCTTTTATTATGCCCTGTAGCACTTTGAGATTTGCTCCAAATGTAAAGTGCATGATACGTAAAATTCATTATTATTATTATTATTATTATTATTATTATTATTATTATTATATGTATTCAGTGACAGCTTGTGATTGGATCTCACGGTCCTACTGCAAGCAATTGAAAACAGACCTCCAGTCAACTTGCACTGCACTCTTTCACATGCTGCATGATTTGCAAAGTAGAACAGGTGATTATGGACTGAAGTGTAAAAAAAGTTTTGTGTTCCTGGTGTGTCAGTTCTGGGGTTAATCCTTGCATTAAAAATCACTGTACTGCAGACTCGATTATCTGATTACAGTGGGAAGAAAGGGGACAAAAGTTCAACATCAAGAACACACACAGGTCCAAATGATGTCACTGTCACAGAGCGGGTCAGAGACTCAGGTGCGGAACAACAGTGAGACACAGTAGACCAGCAGATATACGAAAAAAATTTAACAACAAAAGATCACAGTGAAGCACTGGCAGAAAAATGGTAACTAGGAGGCGGGGCAAAAACAACTAAAACTCTAAAGGGATTGATTCCACAAAAAAAAATACAGAGTGGTAACAAAGCAAGGCATAGCATAAACTAGTTTGACTGACTGTGTTAAACAACGGTCCAGCTCCGAGTTGTGGCTGAAGTCAGGCTTTTATGGCAGAGCAGATGACTTTCTGGTGGACCACACTGGTGATTGCCAATCGCCTGCACCTGTCTGCATACAAACACCTCACTCAAGCTCACCTGGGGAAAAAAGGAAAAAAGGGAAACGAGGGGGGAAGGGAGAGACTGCCACTAAGCAGAGCTGGAGGGCCGGACAGTCCCATAATTGTGTTTTATTCAACTTTGATAATTCCTCGTTGTACAGCTTTTCACGTACACACACTTGGAGGCATTGATCATTACACTCAATCAATCAGACTTCATTCGTAAAGCACTTTTCATACAATGATAATGTTTATGAGTAACACAAAGAGCTGTACATAAATTAATGAAATAATGTATTATGTATCATATCAAGCTGTGCACTGAAATATGGTTCAAATGTTGTGTATAGGGGCACTTGCCCTCCGTATTTTAAAACTAAAATGCAATATTTATTTGCCCTTGATGACAGGGTCTATACTTGATTTAAATTTTCTTTTGCTGGATATTGAATTTATTTCAATAAAAACAACTTACATCTCCTGGGCATTCAGAATGAAAACAAACTTTAAAAGTAAGATGAATCAACCATTTCACATTTGAATGTCTAATTAGTACCTTACTCTTTGTTTGCAAAATCCTGTTATGATACTGTCCATCTCTATGAGGAAGTACCCACGCAAATTAATAGAATGGGACACTGTTCAGGAGTAAATATGACGCGTGTTGCTGTAAGACAGAAAGAACTTTGGGGCCCGTGTAATAGATCTGTGTAAATAATCTACAGTAATTCAATTCCTCAGTCCAGGATATGTATCCTGCGATTCAATTTCCATTATGACTCTCCTCTGTTGAGTGTTTGTGCTGTGTCAATAAAAAAATGAATTTGGGATCCTGACCCTTGACTGTCTATTTAGATGTGGATCTGTTTTAGGGACCAACAAAACATTGAGTTTCTTAAATTGTCAAACGACATTTTAAGTGCATCCTTTCCCTTTAAAGGGCTGGTTTATTTTAATTTGCTATGGGGTTGTATGAGGTACTTGTCAATAGTAAGTGTATTACCCACAGAAGATACATTTTTCTTATGATGTCTTTGTTTTTTTTATTGCTATGTAAAAAGTAAATACAAGCAGCAGAATCCTACCTCCCCCCATGTCACTCAGTGTGATGCAGATTTCTCTTGATTTCATCCTGATCAACTTATGGAAGACTGTAATGCCAATCAATGCTATGCGTTGTGGATCCACTTAAAATGATTATGGTCCGGTTGATTGTTAATCGTTAAAATCAATGGAGAAAATTTCTCCTTTTGCCATGGTTGTTTACACAAGTAAGAAAATGGTAAAGTAACAGGAGACACTTGCGGAAAAGCAGATAACCAAGAAGGAGGTGGACAGAGTAAGGAATAAACATGAGTCAACATACAGTAGGTGCTTCAAATGAAGAGGGGTGGGCGCCTCTTGATTTAAAAGTTTTAAACTTAATGTGGACCTTACTACCTTTGTGCTGGACAGATAATTCACTTTGCTCTTTAACTTAAAGGGGACATATCACGCTTTTTTCATCAATATATATTGGTCTAAGAGGTCCCCAAAACATGTCTTTAAAGTTTATGCTCAAAAAAACACTTTGAAATCAGATTTTAGCATGCCTGAAAAGTCCTCTTCTTCATTCCTCATCAGAACACTCTGTTTTCTCTCTGACCACGCCCCCTCCGGAAGTGGATGTGCCTCGGCTCTCCAGCACGTTGATCTAATGTTTACATGTTGGCTGAATATACACGGCTGCTAAGAGATCGCGTTACTTCAACCCTCTGAATCTGATCCTGACGGAGAGGTGCCTGTAGCAGGACCTTTCTGAACAACTGATCACAGATTTAGTGTTTCTTGTTGTTTTATTTATCAGTATGTAGACGTGTGTCTTGGTACACAGCTACGAACATGTAGCTATGTGGCTATGCTAACTAGGGCTAGCCCTTATCCATGATAAATAAAAATCATCCACTAGATCTTCAAATCTGCAGACGTGGGGAGTAAAACCGACCTCTGCCAGAGAGGCAGCGGGACCTTTTCTGAAGGATTGGTCACAGATTTAGTGTTTCTTGTTGTTTTATTAGTCAGTATGTCGACGTGTGTCTTGGTACACAGCTACAGCTACAGCTGCAGCTATGAACATGTAGCTATGTGGCTAATCCAATTAGCGCTAGCACTTATCCATGACAAATAAAAATCATCCACTAGATCTTCAAATCTGCAGACGTGGGGAGTAAAACCGACCTTTGTGTTTATTAAGACAGCCTACAACTAGCATGCCTCCCTCCTAAGCTCCTTGTTAGCACACATTTGTGCAGGTAATGAAAAACGGGGGAGGGATTCAGTATTATTTTATACAGCCTATGGGCTGAACAAGCTCCGAGCTCTGACTCCGTGACAGACCGGATATTGTTGTTACGTAACAAAAACACTGAAGTCTGAAACGGCTCGTTTCACACACATTTACAGAAAGGTGGAGAAATCAAAACAGGGGCAGAATGGATTTTTTTCATTCTCGGGGGGTTTGTAGACATGCCAGGGACACATATTCCAGGTAAAGAACCATTAAAAAGTCAATTTTGCATGATATGTCACCTTTAAAGCTAGAGTTGGTAGTCATGGAAAACTAGCATGAATTTGAATGTAGCATCTCCACAGGGCTCCGTCGGCGTCCAACCCCTCATCCCCTCCCCTCGGACTCGGAGCTCCTCCAAAACGACGGGCAGGCAGAACGGCAGGACGGGATTTGATTGGTTTCATCATTTGGCTCCTGATGGCAGGGATTGGTTGGTGTTTTCCCAGGTTTACTCCGGCTGTATATAGCAGCATTTTTTACCTCTTTTTTAAGAACACATTATGTATTGATAACCATCGGGACAGAAAGATCATTTTAACCAGTATAACAAAAAGTATATCTAAATCTGACTACCAACCCCAGCTTTAAGTATCTTGTAACATGTAAAAAAAAAAGTGTGAGCATTGTATTAGCAAGTAGTATGTTAACATGCATCTACATTAGTTATGCTAACTATCATCAGCTAATATCCTACAGTTTATTTATCACACTAGCTTGCTCTCAAGCACTGTTTCGGTTTCAAAACAAACTTTATGTTACAAGTATAAAACTGTTAAGTGCAGCGTGTTGACTTTTTCTTTAGTTATGATAAAGAAGAGTCTGCAGTGTAATCCACATAAAATCCCCCTAAATCCAGCATTTGTGCAGAGACCCTTTCAGATAGGTATTCACAACATTCCAGAAGTGTAAACATTGTTGCCCATATCCTAATGACTTTTTTGTCTCCATATTTATGTAACTTATGAAATAAAAGTTACATTGGTTGGTGTCTACATTTCTGCTGATCTCATTAATCATTTCATTGTCGTTGAGTTTTATGAATATTTTGAGATCTGTACATTTCAGAAAACTTAAACCTGAAGGCATTCTAGTAGCCCTATTTCATTGGCTGTGTTTATATTTTTTCACGTAGTGTAGAACCTTCGTCTTGGTTTAAACAAGTATCTATATTTGAAAAAACCTCTCATCATATGACCTACCTTCAGAAACCAGCTTCTCCCACAAACCCAAACCATCTAAATCTCATTAGCAGTGGCAATTACTTTCCTTTATTTGCAGATATGATGACTTTTCAGTGGCCCAGGAGCTTGGACAGACTACGCCTACAAGAAAGGATACAAGGTAGAGCCAAATCAATTATGAAAAGAAACTCCAGTGTAGTGTGAATTTGAAGCAGTGCTGTCAAGTGACCTTTATTATTCCATAATTGATACTTATTTACTTAAGTTCCTGTTTGAGTGATCAAAATTCTGTGAACAGTATTGGATGGGCAGAAGGCAACCTTGAAGATGAAAGCTGACATCCAGACAAGGACACTGAGGCTGTGTTGTCTGTTCTACTACCAGCTGTTGGTGAAGACTGCACGACACTGTGGATGAGGACCAACCTTCTGGAGGTGTGCCCCCATCGCAAGACCATGCACAAGTCCGGTGTGAGGAACACCTCATAGGAAAACCTGTATCCCTTATGTAGCTCTCGTCACGACAACACAGACACAGGTAAGTTCTTTAAAACGGGCGTTTAATGTTGGAGCGGTCTTGTGGAGCACCAAGATGCCGTGAGAACTGCAATCAGTATGAACAGAGTACAAATAATCACCACATTGTACATCACACATCAGAATAAAGTAAATACAAACGTTCTTAGCACAATCATAAATAAAAGTGCATTTACATAACTAAAATAAAATACCTCGTTGGCCTCTTGTCGCGAGAAGAGGTTCTTGAGTCTTCAGAGTGCCTTTTGCAGTTTCCTTAGGCTCTTCATGTGCATGACTGCAAAAGCCACCTATTAAAACACATAGAAGTTTAATAAAAAGTTTATCTTTAAATATGTTTATACCTTGTTAAAAAGACTGTTATAAAAGTGGTTTAAAAACATTTCATTGAAGCTTAAAAATACCGTAATAGTGTTATAAATATGTTTAAAAGAGTTAAAAGATGTAAATGTACATTGATATGTCATTTTATTTTGAAGGGCACATAAGAGGAAGTTCTGATTGCATGTAATGGTAATACTGGTTGTTGATTTGTTGAGGGTCGTGACCCCAGGTCAAAGGAGAAGAGTGTGTGTAATGGAGACGAGTGAGAGATGAAGCTGCGTTACTAATGAGAGAAAAGTTATGATAAAGAGTTGTGTAGCAGTATCTAAAGACTGTCTGCTCCACATTCTAAGGTTGGATATATGTGCTGCACCTATTTTGTGAGCAGTTAAAGACATTTCTGTGCGAAATTGACAAAGACAGTGACCAGTTATTTTGTCTAGGTTAATGTCAAGTTGTCATGACAAAGACATTGACCAGTTATTATGTCTAGGTTAATGTCAAGTTGTCATGACAAAGACAGTGACCAGTTATCATGTCTATGTCAATGTCAAGTTGTCATGACAAAGACAGTGACCAGTTATTATGTCTAGGTTAATAACAAGTTGTCATGAAAAAGACATTGACCAGTTATTATGTCTAGGTTAATGTCAAGTTGTCATGACAAAGACATTGACCAGTTATTATGTCTAGGTTAATGTCAAGTTGTCATGACAAAGACAGTGACCAGTTATCATGTCTATGTCAATGTCAAGTTGTCATGACAAAGACAGTGACCAGTTATTATGTCTAGGTTAATGTCAAGTTGTCATGACAAAGACAGTGACCAGTTATCATGTCTATGTCAATGTCAAGTTGTCATGACAAAGACATTGACCAGTTATTATGTCTATGTCAATGTCAAGTTGTCATGACAAAGACAGTGACCAGTTATTATGTCTAGGTTAATGTCAAGTTGTCATGACAAAGACAGTGACCAGTTATCATGTCTATGTCAATGTCAAGTTGTCATGACAAAGACAGTGACCAGTTATTATGTCTAGGTTAATGTCAAGTTGTCATGACAAAGACATTGACCAGTTATCATGTCTAGGTTAATGTCAAGTTGTCATGACAAAGACAGTGACCAGTTATCATGTCTAGGTTAATGTCAAGTTGTCATGACAAAGACAGTGACCAGTTATTTTGTCTAGGTTAATGTCAAGTTGTCATGACAAAGACAGTGACCAGTTATCATGTCTAGGTTAATGTCAAGTTGTAATGACAAAGACATTGACCAGTTATCATGTCTAGGTGAATGTCAAGTTGTCATGACAAAGACAGTGACCAGTTATTATGTCTAGGTTAATGTCAAGTTGTCATGACAAAGACAGTGACCAGTTATCATGTCTAGGTTAATGTCAAGTTGTCATGACAAAGACAGTGACCAGTTATCATGTCTAGGTTAATGTCAAGTTGTCATGACAAAGACATTGACCAGTTATTATGTCTAGGTTAATGTCAAGTTGTCATGACAAAGACATTGACCAGTTATCATGTCTAGGTTAATATCAAGTTGTCATGACAAAGACAGTGACGAGTTATCATGTCTAGGTTAATGTCAAGTTGTCATGACAAAGACAGTGACCAGTTATCATGTCTAGGTTAATGTCAAGTTGTCATGACAAAGACAGTGACCAGTTATCATGTCTAGGTTAATGTCAAGTTGTCATGACAAAGACAGTGACCAGTTATCATGTCTAGGTTAATGTCAAGTTGTCATGACAAAGACATTGACCAGTTATCATGTCTAGGTTAATGTCAAGTTGTCATGACAAAGACATTGACCAGTTATCATGTCTAGGTTAATGTCAAGTTGTCATGACAAAGACATTGACCAGTTATTATGTCTAGGTTAATGTCAAGTTGTCATGACAAAGACATTGACCAGTTATCATGTCTAGGTTAATGTCAAGTTGTCATGACAAAGACAGTGACCAGTTATCATGTCTAGGTTAATGTCAAGTTGTCATGACAAAGACAGTGACCAGTTATCATGTCTAGGTTAATGTCAAGTTGTCATGACAAAGACATTGACCAGTTATCATGTCCAGGTTAATGTCAAGTTGTCATGACAAAGACATTGACCAGTTATCATGTCTAGGTTAATGTCAAGTCGTCATGACAAAGACATCCAAAACCATGTCAACTTTACATTAGAGGTGACATAATTTACGGAATGACACTTAATGACAACAATGTTCACTGTAAAAAAAAAAAAGGTCAAATTTACGGTAAAATACCGGCAGCTGTGGTTGCCAGGAATGTACCGTAAAAAGAATGGGGAATCTGTACAAGACAAAACGGTACATCGGTAAGGTGACCTTAAATTTTACTGTAGATAACATATTTTTTCACTGAAAATCATTGTAAAAAAAACAAATATTGTAAACCATTATACTGTAATTTGCTGTAAAAAATAACAACTTTCCATAGATTTTTACAGTTAGCTGCAGTAAAAACAACAGTTATAATATAGTCCTTTTAACGGTAATTTGCTGTTAATTTAACGGTAATATGATGAACCCTATTGTGGTAAATAACTTTAAAAACAACAGAAATATCGTAAACCTTATTAAAGTCTATGTCAATAAAAAACACGGTAAAATTGTACAACAAATTACAATATTTTATTTTGACCAGTTTAATTTCACGGTAAAATCCTGGCAACCACAGCTGCTGGTATTTCACCGTTAAAAATACAGTACAAAACATGAGCAACATCAGTGGTTTGGCATAGCTTTTACATTTAGCAACTACTAAATCTAAAAATTTTTTAAAGATGCCCATATTAACCAAGGTACTGTGATCAATAATAATTATTAAGAACATTTTACATACCATCTGTGAAACAGACTGAACAGGTCATATTAATTGTCTATACACTCACAAAGCAGCATAGATCTTGAGAGTACAGCATGTGTCCATATATAGTATGACTGGTAATCCATGGTGGAATGAATAAACATGAAACAAATAGTCACTTGCCCCCGACTGATTAAGAGTAATGAGTCAGTGAGTCCGGCCTTGGTTGAAGAAAACACTCAAACATGGAGTGGAGTTTCAAATGCACATGGTGTCGAAGATACAAGCTCTGCTGAAGTACTCATATGTTGTCCATCGGGTGTTCACTTTGGACTGGCAGGATCCTCTCTGCAGCAAAAAATGGACACAAGGTTTCAAAGGTTTGATCAATGCAGTGCTTGCAAAAAATGTACAAAGATTAACAAAAACTTATGTCAAAATAAGCTCCCATGATAAATGATTTCATTAGTGATAAGTCTGCAGGTCTAAATATCTATTCAGGTTAAAGTGACACATCGACTCAAAAATACACAAAACACAAGAATTATTTGTTGGAAACAATGCATCTTAGTTAACCATTGATTTATGATAGAACTTGAAGTTAATGACTCAATAAGGTGGTAAAAAGATCTATTTCCTGTCATTCAATCTATATTTTATACTGTTAGTTTCCTTTATTATATGAAACTGCTCACCTGGACAATGAACCTGAGCTATACAGATTAATGTTTGCATTTTCTGTCCATCTTTCTTTTGCTACAGTGAACAATATCACTACTTACCTCTGAGTGAATCTATAGGTGCAGACTTGACTGAAGAAAGGTGAGTCTTATACAGACATGTTGCGATGTTTAGGGAATCCAGAAAATTGCCATCATCTCTACTTGAAGACTCACATGTTGACAAAGGAGGTTTCACTGCAGACTGACTTGATCCCACCTGCATTTAGAAAGAAAACAACAAAAAGGGCATACACCAATAAATAATTATAACAACTATGACAATAATGAGGCAAGAAATTCCTGTAAGAAGAGTGCAAAACAAGTTTCCCCCTATACTGCACAGTATGGGTTTGTGTTGCTTTTCACACTCTTCCTACAACACTCTATGACCACTAATAGCACCCTCATCAAAACAACAAAAATTGAAAGAAAATTTAAATAATTAAATGTTTTCTTATTAAAACATTAAAATAAATAATTGAGGGACTTTTGGAGGCAAATAACTAAGCTAGGCAGAGGATGCAAGAAACATGGACAAAAGAAAAAGGTCACTAAGAAAAGAGATTTCCATTTTACACATACTTTAGATTTTAGCTAAATGAGTAAAGCAGTTTAAGACCGAACACAGTGCCTAAATGCACAGATTGCATATTACAATAATATGACTAAAGTCCCATTCAATAAAATTAAAAGCTAGGCCATCCAAGTGGCCAAATTGGTAAAACACATACCAAGAATTTCCAACCAAGGTTTGATTCTGTCTTCAGCACGTTTTGGTCAGTCATCTTCTTGACACTGGTTTGCCTGTCACTCTCTTCTGATGCTGTTCACAAAAACAGGGCACTATTGTAAAGGGACAGAGAAAAACTTAAGAATGTTGCTTTAAAAAAATAAACAACAAAATATGTTTGGCTTTAATACAACTTGAAATCTTACCGTTTCCTAAGAGTCACAGGGACTTTGAATCGTTTCCCTCGGGTTGCAGTTCAAATTCAGCGCCTGAAAAGGGCAGGAACAAGACACTTCACTTTTTGCTCATAACAAAAGGACAAAATAAAATTTAGACAGCCGACAACTGTTTCAAATATCAGAGATCTGTGTTTACTTTACTAACCTTGAAAAAGATTCTCAGGTCTTAGCTGGATCAGCAAAAAAAAATAAAATAAGACAAATATAACTTTGTCTTCCATTTATTTTGTAAAACACTTGTAAACTTTTGCCCATTAAATAAAAACAACAGTCAACTCAAAATGTACTGTGGGCCCAGTCCTGCCTCATTCACTGCCTTTCATGGCATGGCAAGTGAAGGAGCAGAGAATCTTCAAAAGTTTCACTCTATTCTTCTTTCATTTGCTGATTTTCACCGTCCACTTTTCTTTGAGCTGCAAACTGTGAACACACCGTTTTCGTGCATTCTAGGGTCCTACAGCTGGCAAAGTGCCAACATGCGAACTGCTCCTTAAACGAAAGTGAAAGTTAAAAATTGCACTCACAGCAGTGAACTCTAAGTGACCCAGTAACAGCCTGTCTGCGTATTGTTGACATGGGGACAAGTCCTGGTAAACACGCAGTGACCCGACCAAAACACAGAGTGAAGGAATAACCGTTCGGGGGCCACAAATAGGCGGCCGGATGTTGTCCGCGGGCCGCGTATTGACGGCCTCTGGTCTAGTGGGTGCGCAACGGAATTTCATGACGTGGCTAAAGCACATTCAGCATTCACTGTATTTCACAGGGAAACCAAAATGCTCCCATACATATTACAGAACAGATGCAGGGTGGTTTTCATGTTCCTCTGCTCCTTCACTTGCAATGACTAACGCTGCGCGTCACGAGTGAGTGTGGATTCTACATGCGGTCATCACGTGAACACGCGCAACTTTTTTCATCAACCGATCCACGGACCACGTCCATGCCAATCCGTGGAGAGGCATCCTTACCGATCACGGATCAACGATGATCCGTTGCACCACTAGTCACCACCCTTAAACCTACTCTTGTGTATATGTCAGAAAACCTCTGAAAAAAAATCTCAGATGTCCTTCACTGACAGTTTTATTGTCTTGAACACATTTTGACCTTTGCACAATACCTGCTAGTCAAGTAAACTGTTTCAAACAAATAAAGGCAAAACATTTTAAAGCTTCTCCTGGCATTATAGAAAAGAAATCCAAAACTGGTAAAGCTCTAGACACTAAGTCAATGCCTGACAGATTAATCTCAACCATAGTCATGAAAACATGAATTACAAAAATGAAAAAATACTGCCTCAAAATATATATGACAAACATTACAATGACAAAGTTGTGAATGGACACAATAAGCAAGTGTCATCAATTTTGCAGAAACTTAGTGCTACAAAACACTATATGAAAACATCTGAGAACATGTTTCCCATTAACGAAAGCTAACAGATAAAATTAAGTAATGTGTATACTGTTACAACCACCTTATTGTGTCTCCGAACTTTAGTAACTTAAATTTACTTTTAAACAGAGCAATTTAAATGCAATGCCTGAAGGGGCTGTTTGCTCATTATGAAGACAAAAGAAAATTTAAAACAGTTTAAACACTGTAGTGTAAAATATATGACATCATTGAAAACAACAAGAATAAAGTTCTCAATAACAATAGCAATAGTACAGATAAAGTATACATTGCTTTAAACAAGCAGTGCTGTATAAAATCTCAATCTCAACAGTTCAGTTGAATGTAACCATTTTTTAAATGTCTCTGAATTTCAGTTATTTGAGTCCATTGTTTCAAAGATCAGAGACCAAACCTCTGAAAAGCATGCAGAAAATGCATGTGATAACAAAAAACATGAAATATTTAACTTCTCAATATCAGTTGGGATAACTGACAACACGAAAGAATGCAAACCTAATACAGAATATAGTTCCAAGTTAAGGTACAGTAAAGCTGACCGATCAGTTTGACAGTTTGTCTTTAAACTGTCTCTCGCCATTCGTGATCAGAGATCTGCAATGAGGGTGAGCACTCTTGGGTTGACATGCAGTGTCTTCTTTCTAGTTTTTTCAACTTTTGTTCCCTTCTCTGGGTTAATGTTGAAGAAACACCTTGATTAACACAAGAATCAATTATTATCCACTTTATAAAAGAAAAAAAAAAGGTGCAGAAGTAGAAAAACAAAAAAAAATTACCTCTGAAGGAACTCAAGTGTGGAGCCAAGTTTCACTGGATAGTGGATGTTCAGGCAGTAGTAGCTTCCAAGCATCAAACAGATTGCAGAGATGAAGTCAGTGATTTGGTCATTCACAACTTTGTGGTCAATACTCAGCATGAACAGCCTCGATGCATAGCAGGAGGAGCCTGGGAAGAGAATACAAGTGTAAAATAATTACCAGCAAACCCCCTTTTACTATCCAATTGTGTCTTAAGGGTCTGACAGTGCAGGAATTTAATGTAACATATCCTTAAATTAGCTTAGGTTCCTTGCAGTAAAACTTGTTAACTTACCACAAACAATGATACATGGTGTCACAGGCAGGCTTTCCATTTGGACTTCTTTTGCCAGGCATGTTTCTTCAACATAGTGGAAGAGGGTCTCCTCTTTTTCATCAAAATAGGACAGAAGAAGGAGCACCATATCTTTGACATCTTCTGAGCAGCCCTTCAGCTGTCCTCTCTGCATCCAGAGCTTTATGACAGCCTCCAGGACTCGCTTGCTCTTGTCTGTGCAAGTGGTTTTCAGAAAGTCCAGAAGCCGTTTTGCTTTCTTTTCCAGACTGGTGAGGAAAGTATCTTTTAGCGATACCCCAGTAAGCTCTTCAAAATGGACAGCCATTCCAACCTCCTGAAACAAAAAAGGCCACTCTTCTATGAGTATTTGCAAGTCTGCTCCCTTGTTGACTGCTTTACGCTGAGAGTAGTAGGTGCATTTCATTAGAGTTTTTACTTCTTCAGGACTGAAGCTTGTCTGCTCACTGAGAAGCTTCATTTCTTCTTTCTTCTCCTGCTGGCTTTCCAGTGTCTCACTGACTGGCAAAAACTTAATGTCCCACTTTATGCAGCCATATGTGTCTTGAATAGTAGCTCGCTTTTCAAGTGGGACTTCATCTGTGTCATCTGATCCTCCTCGTTTGCGCTTCTGTATCACTGGTGTAAAAGACCTCTTCATATTCTCAATTCGTGCTTGCATCTGTTTCACCAATGAGTGGTATCCTTGTCCTACCACATCCCCTTCTATAACATCCTGCAGTGAGTTGGGATACATTGCAACCAGTCTTTTGGCAATTTCTGTTGAGGCTCTTCTAAATGGAGCGGCACAGGCTTTCATCATCTCCTTTACAATGATGCGGATCATCTCCCTCCGCAATCTTGGCTTTGGCCTTTTTTCTCTCTTAAGACATTGCATCAAGTCTTCTGGGAAATTTTGGCATGGAATTTTAAAGTTATCGACCCAGTCCAGAGAGGACATTGGACAACTGGGCAAAAAGGAGGCAGAAAATGTGGAGCACGAAGATGGAGATGATATACTGGCCTGGCTGGAAATTTCACTGTTCGGTGCTGTAAAAAAGAATCAATTAAATGACTTAATTGTATTAAATACTGTTGGGGCTTTGTTTTTTTTATTCTTCACTGTACTTAAAGTATAACGGAAAAAGACTGAAAGCTCTTCATGGCTATTGTACATTGAAATTATAATACTTACTGGTTTTCTTCCATGCAGCCAGCAGTTTTCTTGCCTGAACTGGTCTCAGGACACAGTCCAGATCAGTCTCATTGATGAACTGTAAGTCCTCAGATGTCTCCACCCCTAATGATTGTAGTGCCTCCAGGACGATTTCAAGGATTGAGGCAGCCAGGTCTGGCAGTACTTTAGTGATTGAACTTCTTATGTTGTCACCCATTTCCAAGATGTCTGATAAAAGAATGTGAATAAATGTCAGTTTACACCAAGTGGTACATTTGGCCTTAAAATATGAAGCCAGTACTTACAGCCCAATTACTGTGACAGCACACAGTGTTTCAATTGAACCATTTGGTGCCCATACTTCATGTAAGATGTTAATGGATAGAAATCAATTAAGTCAATGATGTTCAGGCACTGCATCTTTTCATTTTCCTTTCTCACAGAGTACAGATGATACTGAGAATGGTATTCTGTCGAGTGCACCGACACCAGAAAATAGACACTGTCATTTTTTTATCAAAATAAGAACTACCTCACTAAACTCAATAGAGTCAGTGCCCCCAGTGACAAGAAATTGTCCTTTCTTGTATTGTGTTCCTTTGTACATCATTTCTACTGTTACCTTTGTATTGGTTTCAGTAAAGTCAAACTTTCCGACTGCATCTTGAATGGCTTTACTGTACAGCACTGAGTAAAATGGAGAACCACCTTTGACTTTCAAAACAGATTGACCCAATGACCCTGCTGCAAGATAAGCCTGAAACATCTGATGTCTTTCTGAGAGTGTATGGCAGAGGTTTTTGAAATTTTTGAAATTTCTCGCACATCTCTTGAAATAACTGTGCTTACTTTCAAAGCGCATTGTCCATAGTCTTATCAGGGGGCCAAATTTCAGAATCAGTGCTGGGTAATGGCGTAGAAAATGGTGTTTTGGTCTCAGGTTGATTTCTGGGAACAGAGCTTTTCTGTTCATCAAGATATGCTACCTGAGGCACAGAGATTTTCTGGGCACATACAATGTCCACAATATCTTTCAGCTGCAGAGTCAACTGCCACACATCATCTGTGGGGTCTTTGACTGTGTCACCAACTTTGAGAGGCAAAAATCGGAGGAAGTTCCAGTTCTGTACAGCCTGTCCTGAGAGTTTAGCTGCTGAAGGGCTGACCTCACATGGTTTTGTAGAAGCATCAGAGGCATGGTACCTAAACTGTTTGATGCGTCGATTCAGAGTGGAATAAGTGAACCTTTTTTTTTTCTTTATGAAATACTTAAGATACAGTGCCACATCGTAAGCCAAAACTCCCTCAAAGATGTCATGACCTAGACATGGTGGCAAGCCTGGCATACAAACATGGAAGTATTTCAAAGAATTGAATACTGACCGGAACTTTACTCCTTCGACATCTGGTGTATTGTCAATCTGAAGGCGATCAACAGCAGAGTTGTAGTTATCTTGGGTACGCTCTGGTCCACACAGATTTGGGTCAGCATCCTGAAATTCAGATCTGGTTATTAGGCAGTACCTGCAGAAGTACTTTGAGGAACTAAAATTTTCAGAGAAGCCACCAATGCAGTGAGAACCCAAATTATCTCCAGCAATGCAAAACAAGGTTCCTTTGACTTTAGTTTCATCTGGTGCAACAATTCCATTGTCCTCCAATTCCTTCAAGTCTGCTAGTAATTCTGAGAACACCTTAGCATGACCAAACTCTTTGAAATCCTTCTCCCTGCACAGTAAGACAAGAGACATGTGGTCTGTGTCTGAACGAACATGAAGTGGCAAGTTAGCCACTGATGCATATACAGCTAATACCTTGTGTTTTGTCCTTGCAGAGCCTAAAGGGTTAACAACTTCAAAGGCATCCTGGTAAAGTACTAGCTTGAGGCATGATGGGTTTTGACCAAAAAAATCATTTGATTTAAATAACTTACTATCACTTATGTCACATAGAACATCAACAGGAGACTCAGTATAGGGCTCTTCTGATTTCTGCATCAGATCAGACTCTAACAAACATTTTAAAGTCTCTCTTAAAGGCACATAGTAGGCAAACCTATCTATCCTGTTCTCATCTCTCCCTAAAAACATTTTCTTTGGTTCCACATAGTTGAAGGCTTTTTTAAAAGTCTGAGCTCTTGAGTACACTGTCCTCATTGGCCCCGTATGACATGCAGAAAACAGATCAAAGCCTTTGACAGACTCACACACTTTGTTGATGTCCTCATCTGACAATGATGTGTCATCTTTCAACAGTGATGCAAGTTTACTCAAACTGTATGTCTGACCCAACTCATGTATGTTCTGCCTTTCCTCCACAATGTTCTGTATGGTCGAAGCAGGCAGTAGAAACTGACCCTGCAATTTTAAGTAGAATAGTGAAACGTTTCCCAGAAAAAGATCACAGAATTCTGGGGACATTTCTGTATTACCTTCATCTGTACTGGATTCTGCAGCTGCCTCAGAAACCAGGGGGACAAAGTCATCTGATGTGGTTGGAACAGATGATGATTGGCATGCAGAATCTCTATATAAATCACGACTGCTGCTGTCTGAAAATTCTCTGTGTTTACGTGACATGTGGGCAGTAAAAGATGATTTGACCTTAAAAGTGTTTGCGCATCCTCTTACTGGACAAGTCACCACATGTCCTTCCACAATATGGCTCTTCAGATGAGCTATTAACTCTTTAGAGTCTTGACACTGGCGTTCACACATCGCCATTGCGCATTTAAAAGCGGCAACCTCCTTCACAACAGCTACATTGGTCGGGGCAGTGTGTCTCCGGTAAAAATGAGACTTAAACGCTCCATACCTGGTAAATGTCTGCTTGCAGTCAGCTTCAATACACTTAAAGAAACAACGTGGCTCATTCCGATGAAGTTCACAATGAAGCACGTAGCCCTTTAATGATTGAACTACCTTGCCACAGAAATTACAGCTCAACATGTCTTCATATACTTCTGTAACAGCTACTTAGCTAACTTAGCACTTGTTCAAAATAAAAATTAAACACGTGCAATACCTTCCTCTCAACAACAAAGATAACGAAAACATTAAATTCTCAGTCAAAACTGTGCTGGTGGGTTTTTATAACAGTGATAAAAATAGCCTCCCAACCTAGCAAACTTGAAGTAACATTAAAATAGCGTCGGAAATAACTGAGACAAACTTCAAATTACTTTTTACTTTAATACTGGCGAATCTTTTTTTCATATGTACTCACCTCACGAATAATTTTCAGCAGCCAGGGTGTCGAAAAAGTCCAAAAATGCTGTAGTACCAGCAGCTAAAACGGCGCGGCGAGTTCAAAACTGCGTCCGTTAGCGTGGTCAAGAGTCTCCTGCAGTCAAACGAAAAAAGAGCGGTCTCCACACAGCTCAGCATCGCGCCGCGCTATTGGTGAAAACGCTCTGTAACTTCGGCAATTGGATACAAGCTTCCATGAGGGGAGGGTTCTACCAAAACGACTTTTTTTTCTTCCAATTTCGAGCGCTCTGCAATTCAAACTGTCACAGAAGAAGACGTAAAACGTCTGTACCTGATCTGTATACGGTAAACCAGCAGTCTAGCTGTCAATCAACAACCATCACACCAACTCGAGATTTAAGGCGGACCCACTTAAGGTGGTCTGTTTATATATGAGACATAACAGGACAGAATTTTTTTTTCGTAAAATCAACTTTATTCAGCAACTATGAACCTTATTTAAGCATTTTGTTGTGTGTGGAAATTATGGATAGTTTTAATTTAATGTGCATATCATCAGTATCTGAAACTTGAAATAAGAACATATATTTTAAGGTGATTTACTTGACTGTTTTCTCCTCAGCTTCTACTCTTTTTTTTCCTCTGAAATTTTTATTTTTTTCTTCAAATTTGCACTCTATTTTTTTCTTTCTTTCTGTAAATGAAGAAACAGTAAACAGACGGTAAAAACAAAAAGGGTTGATTTTTTATTAATTTCACTATTTTGTCATTTGTGGAAATTGAATGTTTTTCTTATGATAAGATACCATTTTCAATTGTTTTGTCTTTTATTGCTGATGTATATTCCCTTTTTACAGTATTTACTGTTTACATTTTTAAGGTGGACCATATTTTTAACATTTTGCTTATGTAAAAATGAAGGTTTCGTGTTTGCATTCACAATCAACAGGTTTATACTGTAAATTTGAATGTGCACAACTCCATAAGCTGTAGTTTTACCCAAATAATACTGTAAAATTTAAGGTTTTTAGATATTTTTAACATTACAGTATTTTCTTATAAAATGTATGTATATCTATTTGTTTTCACTGTAAATCACTATCATTTTAACATTTTTTTACAGTAAAAATCAAAGTTTTTTCCAGTCTCTCAATTAACTGTTATTTAATGTATTTAATAAAGTAAAAGAACATTTTTGGTTTTACAGTCTTTTACTGTTGCTATTTGACGGTATTTTGCTGTATTTTTTGCTGACTTTTTTTACAGTGTTGTCTTCACTGCAGCGTAGGAGCTGCGACTATCCAACCAGCTAAACTCTAACTTATAGAAAGAGGACTTGAGTCGTAGTATAGTTTACTGTGGCTCATCTTCATACACAGATAGAGTGAAAACTGTAATAAACAATACAAAAAATTACAATTTGCTGATTTCACATGGTTTTCACAGTGCAAATCCGTGTACATGAATTCTCTTTTTAATTACAACAAATTAAATGCTTTTTTAAATGTAAATAATATATATATATAATATTTCAACCTTAAATAATCATTAAACTATTACATTAATTATTTATATACTTACGACATTGCGTCTGTGGCGCTTACAGTGTCTGAAAAGGAAGAGAACAAAGCCATGTGCTCTCACTGAACTTATTCACTGGAAAGGACTAGAAAAAAGTCACAGTCTACAAGCATGACAAAATGACCTTAGAAATAAAAGTAGCCTTACCAAAATAAAAGTCTCAACAATCTTTTGCCTTAACCCTGTCAGACCCACGGTTGCAAAATTACAACATCAGTTTAAGATATTCTTTAAAAAAAAATCAACAAAGTTTTTTTTTTAAAGACTACATTTACATAGTCAATGGGTCCTATTGTTTCACCCTGCATTGCAATTGGGTGATCAATGTGTTCATAGGTCCAGCCACCAGGCCATGGACTCACACAACCTGCAGGCTTTTCTTCAGACTCATCTCTTTATTTTATTGGACTGGATTTCCCATTATTCAAGTGAGTAAAAATTCTATATGTAGCAGTATTTGAAACTGCATCTGTGTCTCATCAGTTAAAAATAATTAACAGATTTTTAAAAAGAAATTTTTTTTTTACTGATCCTGGGCTTTGTTTTTTTTTTAGCCCAAATAGCTTCTTGTTGCATTAGAGTAGGCAGAAACAGGTTCTGAATGTTTTGGGGGGTTGCTTGTTGTATTGTTCAGGGAGAGGTGTGAATGTTCTGTAATGTGGGGATGCGAAGTGTTCCCTTTTAGTATGATAAAAAGAGACCCTAATAGGCCATCCACATACTATTGTGTAAATTTGGTGGAATGTGAAAGTCAGATTAGGATACATTTGAATTGAAACTATTTAGCCTGGAGAATATATGCTCATCTGTTATACTCGCTTACGCACATATTTATTAATATGTTTGTTTTACTTTTTCCATTTCAGAATGCCACCAACAAAGAGATATGTTCTCTACAGTGTGCAGGGTGTGACTGATAAATGGAGAAAGTGATTTTGAGATGGATTCAGACACTGATACCAGCGCAAGAGGCAGATGAACATGCAAAGTGGACAAAGAAAATCTACAGTCCACTGACTGCCCAGCTGACGATTATATGAACATTGAGCCCCAAACTACCAAACACAAAATGCCCCGCAACCAGTATCATTGGCTAAAAAAGGATTTCATTAGTCCCAATACTGATTTCTCTGGTCCAGATAACACCGATAATGTAATTTCCCTCCACACACCACTAGAGTACTTCAAGAACTTTGTGTCCGATTATATAGAATAGATATACCAACACCCTACGCAGCAAGTGTGATGTTCGTCTTTGCTTTCGGAGGAAAAGAACTGTTTCTGGGACTTACACTGCAAATGAACAAAGCTGAACACTGGGACACTTGGACTTTGAATGCTCAGAAGGGATTTTGTAAATTTTGTAAATACAGTATTATCTTCGTTTTTTTAATTATTAAATGACTTCATAAAAAAATAGGATTGTTTTATGATTATTATCCATGGCATAAGCTGTTATGAGGCAACATTAGCATTCAACACTGCAAAGAAAACCTAAGTTGTTTAGTATATTTGTCCAAACAAGGTGAGTATAAATACAGAAATTCTGCTCCCAACCAGGCCCAGCATTGCAATATTACAACATATCCCTAAAATCTTCCTAAAACATCAAAATTTTAAAAACCCTTTAATTTGTGTATCAGAGTCCCCCTTCAAAAACATATGAGCGGTGAAACAATTTTTTTTCTCAAGTATTTCTATATCTGGGTCTAACAGGGTTAAAGGCAACACAACAACATTCATAAGCATTCATAAAGCCTCCATAAACTTAATGAAAGCTGTCATGTCATGGTTATGACAGTGTCATGTCAGTCTTATGCACACCCCCTTCAAATATAGTGTTACCAACCACACTCTTAATCTTGTTATCTGAGCATTTTTTGATCCTCCAATCACTTCTTTCATTCAATTTTCAGGCACTATCACAGGCAGGATTTTATATCTTTGATCTTTGATTGTTTTAACCTTTTATCTTTTGCTGTTTTTATTATTCTCACAATGTTCGTTTTATTTCCCTTTATCTGTTGGTGGTTTTGACCCTTTTATATTGTTTTTTTTTCTTTTTATTTTCTTTTTCTTTTTTTTCTTTTTTTTTCTCTCTTTTCTTCTTTTTTTCTTCTCTTGTCTGCATATATATTTCTGGTTTGTGTCATGTTTGTCACAAACTGTCAAATATTAATGCAATTTATTCTTGCAGCAAAAGAAAAGAAAGAAAACCTTTTTCTTCTGTGCTTGTGACTGTGTGCATGCAACCATCACCATCCCTCTTAGAACTCTGGCCTATCTTTTATTGGCAGCTAATATCATGTTCTGTAAAAGAGGGCGTGCACACCTAGGTGGGCCAAAAAATAAATAAATAAATAAAAAATAAGAGAAAGTGAAAGAAAGATTGCATAAGGATATACAAAGGGACAGGGAGAGAGAAGGAGAGAGAGACCTAACACACTTAGATGGAGAGGGACCATCTCACCATGATGCCAAAAAAAAAAAAATCTGTGGGGTGATACTAATGATTAAGCAACCCTTAGTGTCCACAATCATTACTGAAGCTTGGGTCGCAGAGGGTTGCCGCCGTGCTGTGTTCTATTTGTGTAACGAGACCACCACTGGTGCAGATGAAACCACTTGGGTCAGATCAGCCTAGCGGTACGGCCCGGCACCCGGGCCGCGAGAGCAGTCAGACCGAAGGACCCAACCCGCCGCGGGAGACCCAGGCCAGGGGACGAGCCAAGGACCCAGACCGGAAGCAAGCAGGTACCGCCGGAGCACCCAGGGCGACCCCCAGGTCACCCAGTAGGAGGAAAGGGGGGCGAGGGGGGAGAGATCCCTCAGCCCCCCAAAGGGACACCCCCACAACACCGCCCCCACAGCCCCCCAAGACGGAGCCAAAGGAGCCACCAGGGCCGAGGGGGCCCGGCACCAGGAGCAGACAGCCAGGCAGACGGGCAGGACCAGGACCAGAGCCCGCCAACCGGCGCGCCGGAGCGGGGGGAGGGCGGAGGCAGCAGGGCCAATCCCCCCAGCCCCCCCCAGACGGCCTGACCACTCCCCCCCGCCACGCCCCCCACCCACGCCCTGCGACTGATGGACCAGGCCGCGGGGGCATGGAGGGACACCCCAATGGCTGCCGTAGTAACACCCCCCCAGCTGCGCACCACCCCACCCCCCCAAGAGGACCGCGAGGGAACCCCGGGAAACCCGGCCCCGAGGGCAGCCGCGGACCAGGCCAACACAGGGGAGGGGGCAGCAGGGGGACGGAGGTGTATTATTTTTTTGAAAGTGGCGAGTGGAATGAGAGAGGTCAGCTTTAGGGATTGTTGAAGGTGATTCCAGTCATTTGCAGCGGAAAACTGGAAGGAGGTGCGACCAAAGGAGGTCCGGGTTTTGGGTGGAATGAGTTTGATAAGGCTACTTGAGCGCAGGCTACGGTTTGTGCTGTGAAGTCTGATTAGTGACTGTAGATATAACGGGGTTTTACCAGGGAGGGATTTGTAAATGAATAGAAACCAGTGTGTTTGTCTGTGAGAGTGGAGTGAAGGCCTGTTCAGCTGAGAGTACAGGTGACAGTGGTGAATGGGGCTCCAGTGACAAAACGGATAGCAGCGTGGTAAATGACATCCAGTTTGTGAAGGAGAGTGTTGGAAGCGCACCTGTAGACTATGTCACTGTAATCAAGAATAGGGAGGACTGTCATCTGAACCAGAAGCTGTTTAGCAGAGTGTGTGAAGGAGGATTTGTTGGGATAAAGAAAACTAATGCAGGATTTGACCTTAATGAGTAGTGTGTTGATGTGTGCTTCGAAAGAAAGTTTGCTGTCAAGTCAGATCCCTAGGTATTTGTAACAGTCAACAAACTCAATCTCCGACCCATCCAGGGAGGAGATTTTGAGGGGGCTGTTGGGCAATGGTATGTTTTTGTTAAAAACCATACATTTAGTTTTATTGGAATTTAAAACCAAATGGAGCCTCATGAGAGCATGTTGGACACTATGGAAACTGGCCTGTAATGTGGACAGTGCTGTGGTCAGGGAGGAACTAGATGTATAAATAATTGTGTCATCTGCATATAGATGGATATGAGAATCACCTGCTGCAAGGGCAATGTCATTAACATAAATGTTGAACAGTGTAGGACCCAATATACTCCCTTGTGGGACACCAATAGAGAGAGGCAGGGGATCTGAAAAGAGCCCCTCCACCCTTACAGACTAAAGACAATCAGAGCAGTAACTCTCAAACCAGGCAAGACAGCTCTCAGAGAGTCCAATATCTCTAAGCCTGTCTAGCAGTATGCCGTGGTCCACAGAGTCAAATGCCTTGGCCAATCTTACCTCTGCTGTTTTTGGTGTACATGTTGTGGTGATTGTAACATGTTTGTGACTTTTTAGTTGGTTTCTTTTGTGGAGTCTCTCTCCTTCTCTCAGAGATTGAGCAGCTCCTTGCACACCTGCACCTTTACACCTTCACACCTGCACCTGATCTCTGCAATCACCACCTGCATTTAAGCCCTGCTGGGAGGTTTCTTCAGTGCCAGATTATTCCAGCATCGGAAGTGGTATCTGGACCTGTTCTGTTGTGAATTTACTGGTTTGTTATCAAGTGTTCCAGCTTTGTGCTTTTTACCTGTGACTAACCTTGCTGTCTCTGTTCTTCCAGTGCCTCCACCAGGCCCCAGTGTTTTTTCCCTATTGCTGCTGAAGTATCTGATATTCAACCACATTAGATTAAGTATATGTTGCTAGTCTGTGTTGTTTAAAATAAGTCCAGGGACCCACAAGAATGAGTTACAATAGTAGGCTCCAGAAGCCTCTAGGAAGGGCCTAAAAAAGATCACCTTTGACATAGGCAAATATATGATTGACAGTGACAGTTGACGTCTCTGTTTTTCACTATATTAGGAATATATCCACATAAAAATTAAGATAAATAAGACAGTATTATATAACATGTATCTTACAGTGTTGTATATATCAAACTTACCTGCTTAGCTTCTGTATCCAGCCTCTGGCGTTTTCTGGAAGGGCTATCATCTGAAATGATGAGTGTGTCCTGTGAGCCCGAGGAATTATGGGATGATGTTTGGGACTGCTCAGGAGATGCCACCATGGAGACAGATTCTGACCCCTAATAGACAAGAAGTAGCAAAAAATAAAAGTCTTTAAATTACAAAGAGCTCCCACCAAAGTGAACCTCTAATAAAAACTTGTATTTGTAACCCCTTCTGTTACTGCTGGGACAACAAACTTTTCAAAGGCTAAGAAAATATGGAGCTATATCCAGGTCAAATGTTTTGATCATTTGAAAAAAAATAATTAAAACTAAAAGTTCAAGTTTTGAGCTTGAAATTTGAAAAATAAATCAATGTATTCAGAATAAAAATGAGCATATGAAAAGTTTTTTCAAGTTAAATTTTTTTTGATTCAACTCTGAAATTATTTGAACAAATTATTTATTTTCAATTTTCACTTTCATAAATATTTTAATATTTAAGGTCTTATTTTTTTCAGTTTCATATTTTATGTTTCAGCTTCAAATCCAGATTTTTCCAGTTTCAAATCGTTTTTTTTTTCACATTCAGATCTTTTTTTCACTTTCAGATTGTATTTTTTCAGTTTCAGACTTTTGACCCTGTCCTGTCGTGGGAGGCGTGGCATCCGCTGAAAGGGGCGTTGAATCATGAGTGATGGCATAACAAGGAAGGCTTAGAACCTCCCTCGAGCACGTTGCCTTCAGGAAACGTAGGTACCGCGAGCACTGCGACTCTTCGCTGTCTTTACAGCAAATTCACGGATTGGCAGAGAAAAAACGAACGCCAGTGGCAAAGTTCCGTTTAGCAAGCGGTGTCAGACTATTCTCGGCACTAATGGCGGTATAAGAGTGATAAACTAGGCCAGATTTTGCAGTTCAACAGCCCCACTGTAGGGATGACGTTTCCCACTTCCACCTACCACAGTGAACGCACCGCCCGCGATGGCCGCTCAACCAGGGCAACCTGCCGGCGACAGCATACAGGTAAGAAATAATCACTGTTTTTTGGAGAGATACTACGGAGCCCCTACGGAGCCCCTAAAGTGACATGGGCAGAAATTTTTTTTTGGAAAGTATCTTGTGCGCACGAGATACTTTCTCGTGAGCACGAGATACTTTCACGTGAGCACGAGATACTTTCACGTGCGCACCAGATACTTTCACGTGCGCACAAGAAAGTATCTGTTGCTCACGAGAAAGTATCAGCCAATCATACTGTAGATTCCAGGGTATGTGGTTGTGAAACGATCCCTTTAGCCATGCCTGAGACCAGAGCGCACCGAGACCAGAGCGCACCGAGACCAGAGCGCACCGAGACCAGAGCGCACCGAGACCAGAGCGCACAGAGACCAGAGCGCACCGAGACCAAGACTAGTCGATATCATCCTGCATTTAGGCAGTTATTTAATGAGGACTATGTTTGATTCTTTGTTACAATGGGTAGCCTATCTGCAAACGTTTTATCCTCAGCCCGTTACTGTATTATTGATCAGTCTGACGTTCGTTTACCTGCATATGAAAAGTGCTTTAATTCCTTTAATTTGAACATTATACTGAAGAACTGATTTAGCTTTGGTAGTCTTTGGTAGTCTTTGGCAAATCAAAGTGAACTTATTTTTATTGATCAGATATTATCTGTGGTAATAATACTGTTACATGTGGTCACTAGATGGCGCCCTTGCTCTTTGTATTGTACTGTTCTGTCAAAGGTTACACTGTGCGTGCAGATGTGACGTCATCACACAGTATTTGCGCCCTGTTATGTTAATGAAGAGGAGAGCAGGAGATTATGTTTTATGCCAGGATATTAATGATGAAACCTCCTGTACGGCCTCAATAAATATGTCAAAGTCTAAAGAGTAGAGACTGACTCAAGCTTTGCTTATTCTCCACAGCAAGAAGACAGCTGCGCACTCCAGTGCTTTACAAATACATTGAGCAATTTCCTAATCAGTGTTCTATTAGCTTTGATATACCAGCAGTGTAAAACGGACTTCAGCAAATCTGGACCAAGCATAAAACATCATGATAGTGTTAACATAATGGGTTAAAGGAATTAAAGCACTTTTCATATGCAGGTAAACGAACGTCAGACTGATCAATAATACAGTAACGGGGTGAGGATAAAACGTTTGCAGAGACGTCAGCAGATAGGCTACCCATTGTAACAAAGGATCAAACATAGTCCTCATTCAATAACTGCCTAAATGCGGGATGATATCGACTAGTCTTGGTCTCGGTGCGCTCTGGTCTCGGTGCGTTCTGGTCTCGGTGCGCTCTGGTCTCGGTGCGCTCTGGTCTCAGTGCGTTCTGGTCTCAGTGCGCTCTGGTCTCGGGCATGGCTAAAGGGATCGCTTCACAACCACATACCCTGGAATCTACACTATGATTGGCTGATACTTTCTCGTGAGCAACAGATACTTTTTCGTGCGCACGAGAAAGTATCTGGTGCGCACGAGAAAGTATCTGGTGCTCACGAGAAAGTATCTCGTGCGCACGAGAAAGTATCTGGTGCTCACGGGAAAGTATCTGGTGCTCACGAGATACTTTCTCATGCGCACGTGAAAGTATCTCTGGATATAGCTCCATAAGTAAACAGGTACAAATGATTATGTTAATATGAAAATCAGTGAACATAAATAACATTAGTCTACCAGTCAATATTTTTTCATCTGGAATAAATCTTTTAAAATGATATAAATAATTTTAAGCATTAAACAGAAGGGTAATCAATTTGAGCATCTACAGTATTCTTGTAAAACAAATTCAATAGATAAATTGCTTTTGGCACAAGTTGATTCCACAATGTTAATTTCTTACCTGCATTCAAAAATTCACTCAGACTTGGCTCTGAAATTCTGACAAACTTTTGGGCATCACCAAGTTTTGCTTTGAGCAGCATTCTCCCTGCAGAGATTACAACACAAGATGCACAAAGTTAAAAAAAAACATGCTTAGTAAAATAAACAAAAGCAGAATACTTCAATGAATATTTACATTAGTACCAATGTGTCACCTCTCTCTCTCTCTCTCTCTCTCTCTCTCTCTCTCTCTTAATGTTTATGGCAGTAACACATTTTAGCTCATTTGATCCTTTCTATATCGATGTTTATTCTTCTAAATTACTTGTGCATGCCGGATATTTTTAATCACACATTTTAACGGGCTGTAAACACGACGTAAAGGCGCTCCGTATTACTTACATTCATAATTACATGATCTGTACACCCTGACGGTGAGACGAGAGGGAGGGGGAGGGGAGGACGCAACAGACGAACGGACTGAATATGAACGTCAGTGCAGACGTGCCTGTTACATATGAATTCACGGGCACATGTATTGGTTGTAACGTCCTCTCCTGTGGATAAAAACACAGACTCCCTCCGCGGAAACTTCTCCCTTTTCTTCCGCGAGGCCGAGTTGGTAACTCTCTCACACATGCGCACTGAACGAAAGTGAAAGAGAAGCTCTGCCACTTGGATCAATTGGACCGACATAAAGCACATACTGTAGTTAAATATAGAATGAATAAAGTAATTTGACAATATAAAGCGATGCCCGCACATGCTGCATCATCGTCTCCCCGTCTCTGTGTTCATGCAAGAGTAATACACATCAGCGACAACGAGCTGCACAACACGATACAAAAACGGCTTCAGCTGAACAGATTTTAAATAAGGCCAATTTATCAAGTGCATTATCTCAAATTTATCAAAGTATGTAACAATATGTTGTTTTAAGTCACCACATTGTCAGCAATATTTAACTTGATTTATGCGGGCAGCGTGTTACTGGCTTTAAATATAAATGTAAGACTCTTCTGAACATAAATGTAACTTAAGTCAGAGATAGCTTGTAAAGGTAACTTTAGCTCGTTAACCTCACTCCCGCCCACACGCAGAGTGCTATTTTACTGGAAAATGTTTCAAGGAACACAATCACATTTATCACCCCACACTGTATTTCCATTGATAACATACCTTTTCGCAAATAATGTTAATATTATCTATCCAATGCTTATTAGTTGCAAGGTGCTCGTACATTTAAGCTAGCTATCAACACGGTCACATTTAGCATTGTAGAATTCGGTATTGTAAGATTCGGAAAGCAGCTTAGTATATGGGGAATAACAATATAAAGTTATTCTTAAGTGCTACGTCGGCGAAAATATCAAAAACCTGGTTTTATTTAAGATTAAGAGACACTTACCGCAGTCAGTCCACAGAGGAAAAATGGCGCGTGCACTTGTTAAATTCTGCTCGATGTCAGTTAGACGAGACGCCGAGGTGGGTGGAGCTTTGCAGAGTGCTTCTGACACCACGTCTTTTTACTCCAGGAATTAACACCAACACTAGGGGGCATTCTACTCCCAAGGTTGTTAGAATGATTCTGAAAGAGTCAATATACTTTTACACTGCATATTTAACACTGCAGATTTTACTGTGTAGTTCATGGAGACACATTTGCCTCTTTAGTGTTAAAAATACGAGTCTCCTATAAGACAGAGGACGTTTGTATACTTCAAATGAGTCTTTGCTGGAGTATAAGGAATGAAGAGATGAACAAAAACTTTCTGTTTATATAAACATGAATAAAGATGTAAAACTAAGAATGGGAAGAAAATTATTTGCTGAATGTTGATTCTTGTTATAAAGCCGTGTGGAGGAACTTAAGGGGTGTGTAGTTTCCTCCTCTCCTCTGTGTGTGTGTGTGTGTGTGCATGCAGGATGAGAAAGGGAGGGGCAACAGAAAGCCCATTTTTTAAAATAGCTCTTTAGATTTTAAGAAGATAGATCATTGAATAGAAGGTATTAAGCATTATAAATTTAAAATGCATACAAGAGAAAAGTGAGAAATCTGTTATGTGTAGGAATAACATGATAGATAAGATAGATTTATTTCTGTTGTAGGAAAATAGCAAATATTAATAGATAGATTAAATTGTTTAAAGATCTGGATGATAATAAATTGCTGAACTTGTGTCTTGTTCTATAATGTGTGAGAGTTGGGGAAGATGAAGAACATGGAATGCGTCTAAATTTGGATCTCCAAAGGACAGACAAGAAGAGTGTTGACTGTGCTTCACACCAAAAGGAGGTTTGCTGATGAAATGCTGATGCTCATCACATCCTGAATTCAATTGAACAAGCTAGAGCGATTTTATCCACAAACTCTTGCAACATGTGTCTGTGTTTACTTATTTGTGCATACATTAATTTATAGTTGATACACAATTAGCTTGTTTGTGCACATGGGCTAAGAGTGTTTTCCTTACTTGTTGTTGCTATAAATAAGATCCTTTATTTGCTTAGGGTTAATGAAGTATGTCTGTGATACATATCAAAATAATTTAAAGGGGAAGCTTGGCAATTGACTGACCGATTAAAACATTTAATTAATTAATAAAGTGTCGTAGACCTAATTGATCATTTGAGAAAAGGTTAATTTGGTAAAGTATTGATAAAAGCTATAGAGTAGTTAGATAATTTTAAGATAAACACTAATGATCAAAGCATTGTGTGATGAACAAGTGACTTGACTTGTTATATCAAGGGAGTTTTGATTTCCTCTAAAGTTGCCAAATTAATTCTTCTTTTCTTGATTAATTGTGACTATATAGTGTTTCAAAAATAACTTTTTAATTAATCTGTGTTGATTAATAAAAGGGGGGTATAAGGGAGGTAATATCATGTCAAAAATTGACTCTAAAATCTCAAAAATCATTACCCCAATTGACGTTGTTCAGAAGAATAATCCTCTTATTAAAGATATTGCAAAGATCTCTAAAAAATGGAATAAGCGGTGGCCTGACATTGACCAGCCATGGCCAGTGGCAGGTACCCTAAATCCAGATGTAGTTAAAACAATGCATGTGCTTGTATCTACTTACAAGACAGAACAGAAGAGGGGTAAAAAGGGACAGAAACGCAAGAAAAAAAAAGATTGACAGAACTAGGAATTTTGCAGCTGTTTGAACAGGAGGGACAGAAATTGTTGACAGCTAAAAAAAAAAGAAACAGGAAAGCTAATGGCTAAAGTTAACACAACCTTCTCACATACAGCCCCAGTGAAGGGCCCCCCACCATATGAAAAAGAGGTCAAATCTACGGATGTTCATCCTCAGCTCCCAGTGATTCTACAGGAGGATTCTCCCTATCTTGGTTCAGTAGCATCGGGTACTGGCATCAGGGATGAAATTGCAGATGGCAAAGCAAAATCTGAGGAAGAAAATCTCAGAAAAACCATACACTTCAGGATATGCATTACGCTCAAGAAAGGAAGAAAAAGCACCCAGTAAGACGTGCCCAGTAATTGTCCAAGGACAAAATTTGGAGTATAAACCTTTGCAGAGCACGGATATGTCAGATATCCTTGAAAAGTTACCGACTCTTCAGGATGGAGCTCATCCTTGGATTTCAAAATTAGAAGAGATAATGATTGGATGCCAGTTGGCCATGGGAGATATTAAGAGACTCTTAGCTAACCTCTTAGGGGTTCCAGCTATGGAAGAGATCCTACAGAGGGCAGGACTTAATATGATATGTGATGACTGCAGTGAATGATTCAGAACTGTTTGCTGCAAGCAGAGGTCGAATGTGGAGATCACTAAAAGATACTTTTCCAACAAATGTACATCCTGATAATATTTTCATTGAGCCATTAGGGTCACAGGACCAACCCAAGAGCTTATGTGTCAAGAGCTCATCAAGTGTGGAGAAACGTTACAGGAAATGATTTGCATCAAATGTAGCAATCAATCCTGCGAGCAAAGATACAGCAGGGGTTGCCTCAGCCAGTGAGATGCAGGCTGGCAGAGGTGGTTGGTCTAGGAAGCATGACAAAAGGTGTCTACACAGATCATGTAGCTCATCAAGTGGAGCTACAAAGGAAAAAGGAGCATTATCAGCAAAAACAAGATCAGGAGACTCTTAGGAAACTTAATCAAATACAATTAAGTAATTCATAAATAACTATGGCAAGACCAAGGTGCCACTCAGGATTCTACTGTTCTGTGACGTAATCATGAAGGTCTGATAACCCAGAAGGCACATGGGAAAGCCCATGATGCAAGGGGGGAGGTTAAGAGAAAAATCACAGAGGATTAGGTTTTTGAGGATCATACTTGTTTGACTAAATTGATTATGCCATTTGCAGGTGCACTGTCTATCTAAAAAACAATGTTCCGACAGGTCCCATGAATAAGTTGAAGATTTTGTTGATATCATAAAAACCAATTGGAGGAGAGAGAAAATATGTAGTAGTCATAGTGGAAAGATTTTTGCGATATTCTGAAGCTTGTCCAACCAAGTGTTAGGATGCTCAGTCTGTTGCCAAGTTTTTGTGTCATAAGTAGATGGGATATTCAAGATTGCATAATGATAGAAAATGGTAAAGAGTCTGTGGGTAAAAGAGTCAAATCGATTCTGAAAATTAAGATTAAAATATAATAAAATAAAAAAAATGGGAATTAAACAATGTTTAGGAGCCATGCATCATCTGCAGAGCCAAAGATATTTCTGAAAAATGAAGAGTGTGATAATGAACCACTTTGTAAAAGATCTGCCAACAGGTGTGGTGAAAGGAGATAATGGTCAGATGCCACTGCTACATTGATCTGAGCAAAGAACAGACGAGGAGGCAGTCATGGAAAACGTTTGAGGAGAGCGCCTGCTTGTCCAGGGGTTCTACAGCATACATGAACTCAGAAACTCAATCATGGACAGTGGACCCTGAACAACAGCCAAAATGGACAAGAGGACCCTGAATAAGAACATTGTGTATGGTCTTCTGTTTTGAAATACTGAATATATTGGGATCTCAGGTGTTTTGTTTATTTCTCGATGCCTAGGGACAGTGGTGTTAGGCAGGGCAAGGTCCATTGAAAGGTCAGATGGGATGACCAGCCTGACTTTGGACATGTTTCATTTTTATTTCTAAGGTTCCCAACTGTATTTGCCTTTGTCTTGTTCCCCGTAGTTTTTAGAATTATTTTCTTTTCTTTTCTGATTATCTGGAGTGCCATGTGTGGTTGCCTAAGGCAGAGGGACCGTGAGTGACTTTTTCCTGTCTTGATTGATTAATGGATATTGAAGAATTGTTTACTGTCTGACAGGTTTTTTAGCTCTCACACTCTATGACTTGGCCGTAGTACCAAGATTTGCTGTAACGTAAAGGGATTGCAAAATGTATTGTATTGCCTTTGTGTGTAACAAATTGTTAACATGATTTTTGGAGACTCTAATTAGTCTCCAAGGGGGGATATGAAGTATCTGATATTTAACCACATTAGATTAAGTATATGTTGCTAGTCTGTGTTGTTTAAAATAAGTCCAGGGACCCACAAGAATAAGTCACAATAGTAGGCTCCAAAAAAGGGCCTAAAAAAGATCACCTTTGACATAGTCAAATATATGATTGACAGTGACAGTTGACGTCTCTGTCAATACTTAGAACAAGGCGTCCATAAATGGAGTCAAATAGCAGCTAACTTGAAACTTGTGTTGAAGAGTCCATATTTGTGTATGTTTGAAGGACACCCTCATTCTAATTTGAGTGCACCTTCATAGTATTTAAGCCAGAACGTGGAGACAGAAGAGAGGCGACTTCATCTGGCCCGGTCGTCCTCCAAGCAGTCGTGATGCTTGTTACTGATGCTGATGCTGTTTGATTGCAATAAATCAAATTACTATTCAAGCTGGCCAGTGTCACGAGGTTCATTCTACATCTGCACATCACGGGCTGCTAAGACACGACACTGCCACACTGCCTCACTCTCTACCTGGATTTATTCACCAGCCTCCACCTCAAGTCCTCACGCCTTGGACCCTGGATCCCTTCCCTGCTTCCTTTGTTCCATTCAATAAATTCAGTGAACCACGTCCTCTGCCTCTGGCTGTGCTTTTGGGTCCACACTGTTACATCTGGTTTTCTAACCGTCACACGTTTAGTCACTGTCTTTCTCACATTTCTCTTTATTTTCTTTTTATGATCTTTCTCATTTGTAAAGCACTTTGTAACTCTGTGTTTTGAAATATTCCATATAAATACAGTTTCTTATTATTATCAAATTTAAATGAACATACAATACACATGTACTTGACCAAAACTACTTTTCAAGCACTTTTCATTCCAAACAATCAATAAGAATGTCCACACCAGTGTTTATGCTGCAGATATATGATTTTAATAGTGGAGTGAAATGAAGAAAGTTTACATCACAGTCTTATGTTGTGATGCTGAAAAAGAACTCAGTCTCACTACAAATATTGGAAACAGAATAGAACGAACAGAATGATAAGTAGGTCTAAAGTCAAGTCTTGCACTGTGTATTAAAGGGTTCAGTCCTGTGTTCAGCAGTGAGTGGGTGATCAGCGTCTCCTGCGGCGCTTCAGTGGAACGTGTGTTGTTCCCCCGACACACACTGTCCGGGTGCACTGACAGCTTTCCACTATGGTGTACTTGTGAAACATCGTGGAGCCATCTACACAGTCAAGCTCCATAGTACCCTCGCTGGTGGTGTCTTCTTGGCAACACTCACACTGGTGCATCATCGTGTTAGCAGCAGCAGAATACCTGCACACACACACACACATACATGACAGCAAAAAAGTTTTTAAAAGTATTTTTTTAAGATTGCAGTGCATGTGTTGATCCTGGACCACCACTGCCATGTTAACACTATACCAATATTGACCACCTGTCTCTTATTACTATGATCCTTTACCAACATAGAAGAGGTAATCAAAGTTTAATTTGGTTAGGATTGTCAAGGATCAATATGGTGATAATGGTACTGGGTAACAAACTATGCAGGTTGTCCCAAGATTAAAAAAAGAATTGTGAACATTGCAGTCAAGTTCAATTGTCATCACTTGAACTGCAGAACTTTTAAAGTGTTATTAAAAAAATGATATCCATAACATTCTTTTTCATAATATTTATGAGTAAAACCTACCAAATTAACTTAAGCTAAGTTAGTGAGGTAAATATGGAGTAACATAAAAGAAAGTTATGGCCCTGGTATTTGCCACCACGTACATTAATGAAAACAAACAAATCCACGTTTTTAAAGCCAAAAGGAAGTTGTGTTGCAGATCAAATGTATCTTCAGTTTTGGTGTTGAATATACTTACATAGACGTGCTTCCACAGTGACCAGCACAGTACGTCATGTTGACCGGGTTCTTGCTCACACAGTCATTCACCTTGATGACCTCCTGCTTACTCAGGATCTCACACACACTGCGAAGCGTGCCTGTAAGACACAGCAACAGTTCTTTCAATGGTTCCAATATGCTCTAATAATAACACACAGCTATGTCCTCTCAATAAGGAGTTGTGATCATAAAAAGTATGACTCCAATAACTTACAGGTTCTGCAGCATCCAGTAGAGTCAGTTGTCTCTGTACCCTGGAGGAGGAAGACACATGTTGTGTGTGAGACAGACAAAATGTTTTAAAGAGGTCAGGTGTATCAGCTGCAGAGGTTTGATTAACTCACAGGTTCACAGTCCAATGGATTATAGGCAGGACAGACAGTCTTGGTCTCCTGAGTAATAAGCTGACCGTTGATGTTGGCGCAGGTATACTGCACACACTTGTTACCAGGAAGGACAAATGTTTCGTTGACCTATACAATAAGAAAAAGCAGAAGCCACTTCAGGAAAAAAAAGATGTGATCATTTTTAAACCTTTTCAGCTCAGATACCAACCTTGGCTTTCATATTTTCAAATGAGGTGGGTTTTACTTGTAGATTTAAAATGTTAATTAAATTTGAAAAATAAGCAATTTTCTCTCAAAGGCTCACATCAACATAACTGACCTCAATGATATGTGTTTTGTTGTCAGGTGCGATGAGGAAGCAGCTCTTCTGGACACACTTGCCACAACACTTATCAGGTTGATCCTTGTATTCAAAACCCTGGAAGCAAAGTGTTATAGAGTGATGGAGAAGGAATAAACAAAAAACACCTTCTCCTGATTCTCTGTATTGCTGTAAACTAAAGGGAGGTTTGAAAGGGAACATACTGAATTCGCTATTAAGTTTTGTTTATCAATTAAAAAGGGATATTCTTTTAATACTGAAAAAAGACTCCACCTTGTTCATATGACTGCTTCTGTGAGAGACAAGTACATGTGTTTGCATTGGAAAAAACAAACAAACAAATGGATGAGCTTACTTCAGCACAGGTTGTGTTGCAAACAATAGGTGTGCAGTGAATGTAGTTAATTTTGGTGTCAGGATCCATTTGCGGGCCACAGTAACACTCCTGGCAGGGCCCAGGAATAGAAGGCTGTCCCATTCCCCCTGTTGTTGATGAGGGTTGTCCACTTGCTCCTGTTGTTGATGAGGGTTGTCCACTTGCTCCTGTTGTTGATGAGGGTTGTCCACCTTCTCCTGTTGTTGATGAGGGTTGTCCACTTGCTCCTGTTGTTGATGAGGGTTGTCCACCTTCTCCTGTTGTTGATGAGAGTTGTCCAGCTGCTCCTGTTGTTGATGAGGGTTGTCCACCTGCTCCTGTTGTTGATGAGGGTTGTCCACCTGTTCCTGTGGTTGATGAGGGTTGTCCAGCTGCTCCTGTTGTCGATGAGGGTTGTCCAGCTGCTCCTGTTGTTGATGAGTGTTGTCCAGCTGCTCCTGTTGTTGATGAGGGTTGTCCACCTGTTCCTGTGGTTGATGAGGGTTGTCCAGCTGCTCCTGTTGTTGATGAGAGTTGTCCAGCTGCTCCTGTTGTCGATGAGGGTTGTCCAGCTGCTCCTGTTGTGGATGAGCGTTGTCCACCTCCTCCTGTTGTGGATGAGCGTTGTCCACCTCCTCCTGTTGTTGATGAGGGTTGTCCACCTGCTCCTTCGGTTGATGAGGGTTGTCCACCTGTTCCTGTTGTTGATGAGAGTTGTCCACCTGCTCCTGTTGTTGATGAGGGTTGTCCACCTGCTCCTGTTGTTGATGAGGGTTGTCCACCTGTTCCTCTGGTTGATGAGGGTTGTCCAGCTGCTCCTGTTGTGGATGAGCGTTGTCCCCCTCCTCCTGTGGTTGATGAGGGTTGTCCACCTGCTCCGGTTGTTGATGTGGGTTGTCCACCTGCTCCTGTTGTCGACGAGTGTTGTCCACCTGCTCCTGTTGTGGATGAGGGTTGTCCAGCTGCTCCTGTTGTGGATGAGGGTTGTCCAGCTGCTCCTGTTGTGGATGAGGGTTGTCCAGCTGCTCCGGTTGTTGATGAGGGTTGTCCACCTGCTCTGGTTGTTGATGAGGGTTGTCCAGCTGCTCCTGTTGTCGACGAGTGTTGTCCACCTGCTCCTGTTGTTGATGAGGGTTGTCCACCTGCTCCTGTTGTTGATGAGGGTTGTCCAGCTGCTCCTGTTGTGGATGAGGGTTGTCCAGCTGCTCCTGTTGTGGATGAGGGTTGTCCAGCTGCTCCTGTTGTGGATGAGGGTTGTCCAGCTGCTCCTGTTGTTGATGAGGGTTGTCCAGCTGCTCCTGTTGTGGATGAGGGTTGTCCAGCTGCTCCTGTTGTGGATGAGTGTTGTCCAGCTGCTCCTGTTGTCGATGAGGGTTGTCCAGCTGCTCCTGTTGTTGATGAGAGTTGTCCAGCTGCTCCTGTTGTTGATGAAGGTTGTCCACCTGCTCCTCTTGTTGATGAAAGTTGTCCAGCTGCTCCTGTTGTCGATGAGGGTTGTCCACCTGCTCCTGTTGTTGATGAGGGTTGTCCTCCTGCTCCTGTTGTTGATGAGGGTTGTCCAGCTGCTCCTGTTGTCGATGAGGGTTGTCCACCTTCTCCTGTTGTGGTTGAGGGTTGTCCACCTGCTCCTGTTGTTGATGAGGGTTGTAAACCTGCTCCTGTTGTTGATGAGGGTTGTCCACCTGCTCCTGTTGTTGATGAGGGTTGTCCACCTGCTCCTGTTGTTGATGAGGGTTGTCCAGCTGCTCCTGTTGTTGATGGGGGTTGTCCAGCTGCTCCTGTTGTTGATGAGGGTTGTCCACCTGCTCCGGTTGTTGCTGAGGGTTTTCCACCTGCTCCTGTTGTTGATGAGGGTTGTCCACCTGCTCCTGTTGTAGATGAGGGTTGTCCACCTGCTCCTGTGGTTGATGAGGGTTGTCCAGCTGCTCCTGTTGTTGATGAGGGTTGTCCAGCTGCTCCTGTTGTTGATGAGGGTTGTCCACCTGCTCCGGTTGTTGCTGAGGGTTTTCCACCTGCTCCTGTTGTTGATGAGGGTTGTCCACCTGCTCCTGTTGTAGATGAGGGTTGTCCACCTGCTCCTGTGGTTGATGAGGGTTGTCCAGCTGCTCCTGTTGTTGATGAGGGTTGTCCAGCTGCTCCTGTTGTTGATGAGGGTTGTCCAGCTGCTCCTGTTGTTGATGAGGGTTGTCCAGCTGCTCCTGTTGTTGATGAGGGTTGTCCAGCTGCTCCTGTTGTTGATGAGGGTTGTCCACCTGCTCCTGTTGTTGATGAGGGTTGTCCACCTACTCCTGTTGTTGATGAGGGTTGTCCAGCTGCTCCTGTTGTTGATGAGGGTTGTCCACCTGCTCCTGTGGTTGATGAGGGTTTTCCAGCGGTCCCTTTTGTTGATGAGGGTTGTCCACCTGCTCCGGTTGTTGCTGAGGGTTTTCCACCTGCTCCTGTTGTTGATGAGGGTTGTCCACCTGCTCCTGTGGTTGATGAGGGTTGTCCAGCTGCTCCTGTTGTTGATGAGGGTTGTCCAGCTGCTCCTGTTGTTGATGAGGGTTGTCCACCTGCTCCTGTTGTTGATGAGGGTTGTCCAGCTGCTCCTGTTGTTGATGAGTGTTGTCCACCTGCTCCTGTTGTTGATGAGGGTTGTCCACCTGCTCCTGTTGTTGATGAGGGTTGTCCACCTGCTCTGGTTGTTGATGAGGGTTGTCCAGGGGTTGTTGTTGGTACTGATGGTGAATTTGGTGTTGGTATTTTTTCACCAGGCTAAAGAAATGTAAAATGAATAATAGTTATTGTTGAACACTTTTTTATCGCTTCTTTATGTCAATACTTTCTTAGCCAGAGGGGTTGAGACATTATTTATAAACCTGTATAACAACACAGTCTGCTTACCTGTATTTGTATTTAGGTATTGATATTTTTTCCATGTGAACATTATCAAACTTGTGTTTTCACTTCTGGACATTAAACTGTACACTTACCATGTACTCAGTTCCTTCATAGACGCATACACCTTTAGGCACTGCAAAAACAAAAATAACAGCATACATTTCATCAGTATTAAAACCTGTTTGTCAATATAATTTCCAAAAAAAGTTAGCACTTCAAAATGTCATTAGCATAAGATATTGTTCTTAGTTCTTCCCTCAACTTCAAGGCACCTTTGGGGAATTTTCAACTGGTTATAAAACAGGTTTTAAAACCAATTCCTCCTTCTGACCTCTAAAAGCAAACAAGACTATCAGTGATAAGACTGCGTTTTCCTATACAGTTATTTATTATGGCTGTTACTTCTGCTACTGTCTGGTGTCTGGCAAGCTGATTAACCTACACTGCTGAAAGATAACTTTAAAAGAAAGTGTTAAAAGAAAGCAGAATGAGTTTTCTCTCATGTAACATTGCTTATACATATACAGGAAAAGATCACCAAAGAGACAATGGGTACCACTCTCCACTGGAGCATGGGGCCCTTACTAATTCCCCCAGATCGTGTCGACTCTGTCTCCGATCCGTCACAGCACTGGATCTGATATTCAGGCATCTACTATGTAGTTCTTTTTCAAAATAGCGCTTGCATATAAGATAAATGAGGTACATTTTCACTTTACATAAAGTTAATAAAGTTGTAGCACAGTAGATTATTCTCTGTTGAAAGATGCACACAGATAGAGTCACATAATAATAATAATAATAATAATAATAATAATAATAATAATAATAATAATAATAACATATTTTACTTCTAATGGACTTTACATTCAGAACAAATCAAAGTGTCAAAGTGCTACATGACAGTAATAAAACAGCAAAAGTAAAAAAACAGGGTTAAAAACAGACAATAAGAACAAATTTAAGAATAAAAATAGCAGACACTTGTTAATAACATACCACAAAGGAAGGACTGGCAGCAGTCACCAGGCATGGTGAAAAGTTGGAAACCCAGTGGACAGGTTGGTGCTTTATCGCATGTATTTACGTCACATTCTGATGGGGAGAAGAGGATAGGATGAGTTTGTGTTGGAGATTTATCAAAGAATGTCTTTAATGATAAGCTATCTACATAAATAGCATATGAATACAATGAAAATCACTGTCAGAAAAACCCATTCATCAAAGTGAAATAAGTTGCTTTGTAAAGCAGCCGGCAGTATAGTTTAGTAATTACCATCAGCAAGTAACACTAGTGAGATTAAAATGCCCTCCAGCTAGTGCAGCTGTTAACTTTTCCCCAATATCTTTTCTTAAGTAGCTCCTGTTCCTGTATTTCACTGTAGAGGGGTTTGATCTCATCTCTCTATAGGCTTTTACTTACAAACAATAGGTACAAACATGTTGTTAGAAAACATCCAATTACAAGCTACATGGGAGCAGGGTTGGTCCCAGTGTGCTATATCTGGGTGTGCTTGAAAGACTTTGGGGTGGGCATCTTGGGCACTCAGTAGCCCAGAGGATAAAATAGTAGATTAATAGTTCTCTCAAATCTTTGATACTGTGGGAGAATGGATTGCAGCCATTGATAGCACCATGTGAATTACTCATCATGTGCATCCACTTCCTGCCTTGTCTCAAGGTCTAATTCACAAAACAATTTGCTCTAAAGATATTCAAGCTCAAATACACCCCAAAAGTTCTGCAGCTCTGTGCAGTTTGCCCCAGTTCTGCACCTGATTGTGTCTGAGATGACTGAGCTGAAACATCTCCACTCTACAGTGCAGAGCTGCACTGTGAGGTCTCATCCTGACGGCACTAAACTCTATCCACATATATGACTATATGAAACCACCAGCTCTTAGCAGATGTTAAATATTTCACTCTAACTGTGAGGGACTGTTGGCGCCACTGTTTGTAAATTAGGTGTTTTGCTCTAAATGAATGAGTAATGGAACATTTAAATGTATACAAATAACACTGGTGCATTAAGATGCTATTTGCTCTGCAGCACAGTTTGTGGAGAATTCGGTAGTTACATAATGTCATTTTGGCTCATTCGTGCAGGTTTAGCGAGGACAAAAGCGGCGCAATTCTGTATTGAATCAAGCCTTTAGTGTTTAAGAAAGTGAAATGATCATCCCTACTTCTAGAAACTACAGACTCACCACATGAATGTGTTGAGCAGCAGCCGTCTGTCTTGGTGACTAGCTTCTGGCCAGGCTCGCTGCAGTCAGGAATCTGCTGTGTTGCACATGGAGCTGGTTCACACTGGACGCTCATGGAGTCCTTGTTACATTCACAGATGTCGCAGCCACTGGTCCATGTTTCACCAGGCTGTTTAAAAGAAAAAATAGAAAACAGTTCAGACATTGCATTTCTCTTCTAAGTGTACACAATGTTGTATTTATGAACCAGAACTCTCACCATTTTTGGTCTTCCATCAGGTCCAACACAATCTGCAGTTCAAACAGAAATAATAAATGTGCTGTTGTGTCAGCCTTTGTGTGAAATATGTCATGACCTAGTCAAAGCAAGTTTCTTATAAGATTTCTGCTTACCGCAAGAGGGGACACATTTTTCATAGACTTGGTTGAATAAGGTGGTGCCTTCGGGACAGAAGCAACCCTCCTGGGTGTCATTAGATGCTGTACTTCCTGCGTTGAACTTATCGTTGTATCTGATGATGGACATTTAATTTGTAGTTATTACAGTGATAAGTGAACTTCTTTGAGGAATGGTCAAAAACAGTACTAAGAAAGTGTTACTGAAAACAGTCTCACTGAGGTGCCATGAATTGTATAACTTATATCTTGTATAACAAAAATCTATTAATCAGTGTTTTTGAAAAATACATCTACAAAACTATAAAAAGTTTGACACCAAAACGATCATGTTGAGCTACCTGGCAAAGCCAGAACAGTCTGTTGTGGTTGCAAGACCTGGGGAATTCTGAGAATTATGTATCTCAATAGAACAACTTCATATTTTCTGTCACCTATTTATTTGTTTTACCAAGTATGACGTCTCAACAGCCGAGAAAATTGGCATTTGGAAATGCTCTTTTCAGTTCATAGTTCACAGGCTTAAGTTCTAAAATACTGTCAAAATGTAGTTTTTTTTTTTTATAAAGGACTGAATTGTGGACTCAAGTTTTAAAATATGAACTGTATTTCTGGCTGGTTTGTGGAGGACCTCCTTAAAATGCAATGAGCAACTTTAGTAACAGTCAGGTTGTTAAAACTTGAATCAGAAGAGAGGAGAAATATAACAAAACCTGATCAATTTAACAACCTCTTTTTTAAACTTGTCTTTATCATGAATTATTTATTGCTCCTATTGCCAAAGACTGATGCACTGGTTAATAAAAATATGCAAATGTTATTCTAGCACTGACTGTAGCTGTTACATTTTAATAACACAATATTTCTTTAACATATTATAAATATTATATTACATTATTATATTTGTCATTTTTTTGTTAAGATAAATCCCTGTTGTGTCTACTTTTTTATCCCACCACTGTTGCATTTCATAAAGCACCCTGATGATCATCACTTGAGAGAGAGAAAGGAAGGTAGAGTTACAACAATGTCACGATTATGAAATATTCTGTAGTTTGTGATTTTGACATATAAAAATATGAATTCAGTTTTAAAAAAAATGTTTTTGTTCCAATGTTTTATTTAAGGCAGAAATAAAGCATATGACCCAGTATAGTGATGTGTAAATGTTCAGCTATAAATATAGATTGATGTTTAAAAGAAGAAAAACATCACACTGTTCACACAACATATACTTTACCTGTCATTGCATGTTGGCTCTACACTGGGGCCACAGGCTTTGTACACCTTGTTGTCTGGACACTTGTGCTCTGTTAAATGGAAACATATGTGTATACACATTCTTGAGCACTCCACAACAACTGCAGTGTTTTACAGTAAAGACACTAACACTCACCACACGTCCCGTTGGTAGCATTCCTCCAGTCAACACAGAATCCTATTTTTGCACACTCAGCAGCATAGGCCTCCAGGCTGGAGCAGCCAACGTCGAGGCTAATATTCATGGCATCACTGCAGGCACTAGACCGACAGGATGCTATGAATGGATACGGGCCAAGGACTTCGGCGCACGGCTCGAAAATACTAGAAGGAAACACACAAGTCAGAACAGTTTGTCAGAATATAAACACTAAATGTTGAGGTTTAAAAGCCATCTTTGAGTGCATTATTTTCTACAGTCCTACAGTGAATAATGTGGCAGAAGTTGACAGTGTGAAAAAGTTTCTATTTTGAGGTCACACATTGTAAATAGCACTTAATGTCAACAATTTTTGAGCAGTGTCTAAATGCAACATGTTTTTAATGCTGATACATTTGGGGAAACATATGACCATTCTTATATTTGATGTTTTGCTTTTGAAGTTCTTATAGAGGGATCAGCATTAAGCTGAGACATCATTGGTCAAAACCATATTACCATGAGAATGACAGCATTTACACATTATGGATTATGCATTTAAGACAACATTTTTCCGAATAAGGCCATTCCAAGATCTGCTAAAAATATGAAATACAGTCAAAAATAAATAATGCTATTAAGAAGTTAGTAATGCATTTAATATAGGGGTCTGGAATGGGATCTTGTCCAGGAGGCAGAAGCAGGATAGGTAACCTAGTTGGTTTACCTGTCATGGGGTTAGGTTACAATGGTAACTCATGCTGGACACCTAACTCGCTCTGGAGCAGGGATCAATTTGTGGGAAACTTTGCAGACCGACTAAGGAATTTGTTTGATTGTTGAGCTCTATGAATTGATTGAGAGACGGGAGGGGGAGAGACTATCAATGAAAGTTATCTACTGTGTTTTCCCGAAATCATTCAAGAGAATGAAATGGGCTAACATCAGAGCCTTTAAGTTGTTTTAGCCTACTTGTTAAATGTCAAATTATGGATGGTTATCCCCATGATGTTTTCATATTCCTTTTCATTAATCCATACTGCTCTGTTTGATACCCTGAGGGCTGCAACTGGAATATGACACCTAAAGCTGTCATATATAAACATGCAAATAAGTTGGAGAAACAAATCAGTTTCAGGGAATAAACAGAGTTGATGATAGTCAAATCCATTGTGCAGCAATATACCACAAGTCTTAATTTGCACATTCACTTTTTCTCTGCCAATTCTTCTTTCATTTTGCAAAAAGGTGTGTTGATTCCAGTCTTGATCGTGTTACTCAGTCATACTGTCGGAGCAGTCACAGCTCAAGTAGTTCGCACAACAAACAAATGATTGCCAAATTATCGGCACGCTGTTGTTGAAATTAAAAATCATTCACTGTTTTATTTGGTTCTTTGGTACAGGAACCTTTAAACTTTGTACCAACTTGTTCACTTCATTCAAATATTTGTCTTTACCGCTGTTGATGGTTTGATAATCAAACCGTTAGTGGAATTAAAAGGCTTTCACAGGCTACTCTAATAGATACATTTTAGATGCGGATACAGATACACAGACAGATACATCTTTTCACACATTCATCACATACAAATTAACCAGCTCTTGAGGTACTTCATAAGCGTAGACAGGGATATCTGTGGGGAGGATGCCAAAGGATTTGGATGTCTTATTGACTGTAATTTTCCTACAGATTTTTCTTTGAAACAAAATATATTTCTGAAATCTGTCACATGACACAAAGGACATCAAGACGAAAATGTTTCAATCATAACTTAATGTCCTCAAAGACTTGAGGAATTGAACAGTGCGTTTAAAACAGACTATTCACTTTGCATTGAGGAAACTTCTATTGAAACAGGACATCTCTACTCCTCACCTGTGGGTTAGAATTTCACAGATGGCAGGTTTACATGGAACCTTTGTTGTTTTGCCTGTTGTGCTGGTCTGTGTTGAAGCTGTTGTCGTTGAAGCTGTTGTCAATGGAGGGTGTGTGGGGATTTCACAGGGTGTCCCTGCAACAACCCAGTGGCCTGCACAGACTGAGCAGCTTCCCATCGTGCCGTTTGGAGATATACAGTCGTTGAACTGGTCGTTATCACAGTTCCCTGGAAAAGAAGAAGTAGCAGTCACTCATGTTTGACAACAGCACTGGGATTGCTTCTGTTGTCATATGGGGCTATTTAAAGTAAATTTGCTAAGAATAATAACCAAATTAAAATGTCTTTTGATAAGACTAATAACCACTACCACAAGAGTTAGGTTTCCCTTTGTTGTTTTCACATGACAGCATTTGTCCTCACTGTAACTCATTGTAACATGTTGTGAATGATAATTGCTCATGAATGAAAGAAAACAGATATCCCAATATAGATCATTATAATATTGGCGTATCAGTAGATCCATATGGCAGCACTGACATGTAGTATATGTATATATATATATATATATATATATTTTTTTTTTTTTTTTTTTTTTTTTTTCGGCCCACGAATGACCTACAGTCCTTCCTAATCAGGGTTTGGATAAGAAACAACTGTATGCATGTTCTGTTGACTCACCACACTGCCCCTCAGTATTTCCACCAAAGAGGGAATTAGGAAGATTGATAGTGAATGAATGTTTCCTGTAGACAACTTTTGTCCCAATTGAAGGTAATTCCAAAGTGATCTCCATATCTGTGCTAGTAAGGCGCAGAACAGAATTGCTGTAGGCGGGATAGATTCGTTTTTCATTCACGTATACCTGTAGAACAAGCGGGACAAAATACAGACAGGAGTGACATTTCTAACTCTGACTGTATTTAATCACACATCTTTAAGAGATGAATTGACTATTAAGTTTAAAACAATAACTGATGTGAGAACAATTAAACAAATAATGTCTTGATATTTTTAAAGGTTGCTTACCACAAGGCCTACATCCTTCAACTTAGTCAAAACTATCTTGTAGGACTCAAAATAAACAATGACAGCCTGGGGACAGAATGAGCTGTCTGAAGGATCACACCTCTGATTATCCACTATTATAGTCAGGTTGTATTTAGTTATGATCTCTTTGACCAGGATGAAGTCGCAGTACTGTTGGAAAATGTAACCTTTTCCATCAAATGTTGTGTAATAAGCTTGACCCAAAACGGTGCACACACCTGCAGGATGAAATGATACAAATAATAAGTCAAAACTGAAGAAACACATCCTACTTTCAACAAAATGCCAATGATTGTCTTCTAGAAGCGGGTATCATTTTCCCCAGTTTGCCCCAGGTAGTTTAAAGGAGCTGGTAGTTGGTTGCTTAAGGACCTACTGCTACCTATACAGATTTGATGTTATGTAGATGTTATTTAGGGAATTGTTTAGCATAGATTAAAAAAATAAGTTGATACATTGAGATGTGATAAAGCTCCATCAACAAAACTTTTACATGAACCGATATGAAGGATAAAATATAAACATTTTCTACTTACATTCACATTCGTAGTGGAAACAGCATCCATCGTCATCATACACCTTAATAGCTTGGTGTCCATTGGCACAAACAGGTACTTCTGGTTGGGCACAGACTTTTTTGGACTCATTTATTTGACCTTCTTTACAGACAACAATGTTGCAGTTGTCAATTTCCAAGACCTGTCCTTCCTGTTTGGGGTTGAGAAGCAGATGATTATAATGAAAGAAAATATTATATTGTGATGGTGTGAAGACTCACAATTCATGTGAGTGCAGAGCTATGTCAAGACTTGCATACAAATTTGCAATGTTATTCTATGATCCATACTGTAGTCTAAGCTTAAATCATTTCTTGGGGCAACTATTAATAATAACACATTAAAACATGTACACATTTTGTCATATAAAAAACAATCAAAATATTTGTACTATTAAGTCCCTGAAATCATGAAGCTCCACAAAGGATTTGGTGAAACATTAGTTCCTTACTTGTTTTGTTAACACAAAGCAGCTTCTTGAATACAATTATCAAACAAAAACATCAACATGTAAAAAACAGATTTTATACCTCTAGTGTTTTATTCCTATAGCTGCAGATTGGAGTTGGAGTTGGTGTTGGACATGCAATAATATGTTGCACAATTTCACAGGATTCATTGCAAATTTTAACATAACACACCCCCTGCTGGCCTGCATTGTCAGTGGCATTATACACCACATCTCCTGTGAAAGCAGAGTTCAGATTAAAATTAAGTGAAGAAAATTAAAAGGTGACAGAATGTAAAAAAAACCTTATCTAACAAGGAGAACTAAGGCTGAAAGCAGCGCTGAACAAGCGCTTACATCTTGGTGCAAGTGATGAAAAAGATTAAAATGCTGCTTCTAAATGATTATATTTGTTTGGTTAGCCTTTGGACAGAACTTAAAACAGTAGAGGAGTCACAGAGAACAATTTTCAACTTTTAATAACTTTCATATTTCTCTTACTGAGTCAATAACTTTAATTCAAGACTTCCTTATATAGTTATTTTTAGTTTAGTGTCTTATAATGACTTGATTTCTTTATTTTTATTTAAACAGGAGTTTTGCCTATTATTTGTCTATTTTCATATTTACACAAAAATTGTGTTTCATTGAACTTCCTTTCTTTGTACAATTATTAATGTGCTATTGACTTTTTTTAGGCATCAAATGCACAATTTATTATATTTACAAAATGCAGGTAGGGTGGTCTCCCCCAGAAGAAAAAAAGTGTATGTGCTATACAGACTGATCATTTGGAGCACTTTGAGATTTGAATCCAAGAAAAGGGGACCTTTGTGTGACATATATGGGGCACATTATCTTAGATCCTTATGCAGCCCAAAAGCAGTAAACCTACACCACAGAAGTTTGCAAACAAGTTGTGCTCTGCACTGAAATTACTGGACTTACTGGTACAAAAGCACACTGTTAAGTAACAAAAGAAAAAATAGCTATTATACAGAATAGCTAAACAAATGCTTATATTATGTGGTGGTTATTTTAATGTGACATACACTGCTGGACTAAAGTGGACAAATAAGTCCCAGATCACCTCTGTGTGTGGCCTGAGTGATGTACTCTTTATCTGTCCTCAGCGGTGTAATATCATTGAATGTGTTATTGACTGCTCTAAGTTTGCTGTAGGAAATGTAACTAAAAGCAGTATGTTATCCTATGGTTATGTTGACAGGCAATATAAGTAACCATATAAACAACAAAAATATTGCCTCTAATTTTACTTTTTTGGGGTTATTGTATACAGGCATTTGCTTTAATTTCAGTGTTATTTTCTTAAAAAACCTTCACAAGAGATTGAATGAATAAGTGATATTACCAGCCCTATTTCAGTAAATAACTCTACTGAAGTGCCCTTTTACAAAATGCTTTCTCTCATGCCCTTTCAGTAGAAAACACATAATAGCTGTTCTTGTGTATAGCATGTAAAAAAGTGCTCTCAGGATGCTATTACAGTGGTTTTACTGTTATAAGGGGCCCTCTGGTATGGAAGCATACAGAGAGAAAAAAAAAAAAAGCAAGTTTGAAAATTAAATTGCTATAACAGAAATGCTTTTTACTATTTTAAATATGTGTGCATTATTTGACTCATAAAGAAAATTAATATTCAATAATCCTATTTGTATTTTAATTTTCAATTTGAACAATGCTAATTATGTTACACAATTAAAATGAAAAAGAAAATGACATTTGCTTTTTAATTTTCAAAAAAATGCTCCGCTAAATTAGTATCATATTTCCAATTAAAAAGACAGTTTGAAAATTAAAATGCATTCACAGAAATGCTTTTAGATTTCAGAATGAATATGCATTTTTTTACTCAAAAATAGAATTAAAGAGCAATCCTTCTTTTTTCATTTTAACTTTCATGTTCAAGCATGCACATTTTGTAACACAATTGAAACGAAAAGGGTAAGGACATTGCTTTTTTGTTTTCAAATCTACCCGGCTAAATGTGTAACAAAATCCAAACCAACTCGAAAATGAAATCGCAATGTGCAGGGCGCAGGAAAGTGACGTCAGACTTAACGTTGCAAACCATTTCTACCTACGCAATTTTGTTACCTATACGCTTCCATACTCTGGATGCCCCAGTGGAATGAATGTATACAGAAGTGATGTCTGGATGCTTTTTAGAAAATAAAATGCAATAAGGTACCCTATTGGTAACTCAGCCTTGCTTTGAGTTAAGTTTAACATCCCAGAGAGATTTCTTTTTAATTTAAGTGTTTATTTTGTGAATTATAATATCTTAATATTGTGGATTTAAAATCAACTCATGAAAATAACAGATGAAATCTTACCAGAATGTGAGCTTCATTCAGGTAAAATGTTATTTTGTCAATTTTGTCTGAATAATTTTGTGTTTCCCTTTAACTTAGTTGAATGTTCATAACAATTGGTTACAAAACATATACACCAGAACTAGGTGAATACAGTGGTATATGCTTAGAATTTACTCAGACCGTAAGAGTGACAGTTTATAGGAAATACTAACATTGGAAGTGGAAAGTTACTCACCAGGTTGAAATGATTTTCCTCCTACAACGCATGTACATGTTCTTGTAGTTGTTTGAAGTGTTGTTGAAAGCCCTGTGGTTGTTTGAGGAAGAGTTGTGATAATAGTCGTGCTTCCTGTAGAGCTAAGAAATGTTGTAGATTTAGCTGTTGTGGTGACTGTTGCTGTCGAAGTTGAAGGTGAACTAGTTGTGTTCACTACATTTGGTTTGGTAACAACCGTTGATGTTGTAGTTGTAAAAGTGACAACTGGTTCAGTTGTTGACGGTGTTGTGGTTGTTATAGGTGAAGTGGTCTTTGGAGTAGTGGTACTCTCAGTTGTTGTGGTTGGAGGTTGAGTGGTTGTTGGAGGGACAGTTGTTGATGTCCTGGTTGAAGGGGTTGTAGTGGGACTACTTGTTGGTGTTGTGGTTGTTATAGGTGAAGTGGTCTTTGGAGTAGTGGTACTCTCAGTTGTTGTGATTGGAGGTTGAGTGGTTGTTGGAGGGACAGTTGTTGATGTCTTGGTTGAAGGGGTTGTAGTGGGACTACTTGTTGGTGTTGTGGTTGTTATAGGTGAAGTGGTCTTTGGAGTAGTGGTACTCTCAGTTGTTGTTGTGGTTGGAGGTTGAGTGGTTGTTGGAGGGACAGTTGTTGATGTTTTGGTTGAAGGGGTTGTAGTGGGACTACTTGTTGGTGTTGTGGTTGTTATAGGTGAAGTGGTCTTTGGAGTAGTGGTACTCTCAGTTGTTGTTGTGGTTGGAGGTTGAGTGGTTGTTGGAGGGACAGTTGTTGATGTCTTGGTTGAAGGGGTTGTAGTGGGACTACTTGTTGGTGTTGTGGTTGTTGGAGGTGAAGTGGTCTTTGGAGTAGTGGTACTCTCAGTTGTTGTTGTGGTTGGAGGTTGAGTGGTTGTTGGAGGGACAGTTGTTGATGTCTTGGTTGAAGGGGTTGTAGTGGGACTGCTTGTTGGTGTGGTTGTTATAGTTGAAGTGGTCTTTGGAGTAGTGGTACTCTCAGTTGTTGTGGTTGGAGGTTGAGTGGTTGTTGGAGGGACAGTTGTTGATGTCCTGGTTGAAGGGGTTGTAGTGGGACTACTTGTTGGTGTTGTGGTTGTTAAAGGTGAAGTGGTCTTTGGAGTAGTGGTACTCTCAGTTGTTGTTGTGATTGGAGGTTGAGTGGTTGTTGGAGGGACAGTTGTTGATGTCTTGGTTGAAGGGGTTGTAGTGGGACTGCTTGTTGGTGTTGTGGTTGTTATAGGTGAAGTGGTCTTTGGAGTAGTGGTACTCTCAGTTGTTGTTGTGGTTGGAGGTTGAGTGGTTGTTGGAGGGACAGTTGTTGATGTTTTGGTTGAAGTGGTTGTACTGGGACTACTTGTTGGTGTTGTGGTTGTTATAGGTGAAGTGGTCTTTGGAGTAGTGGTACTCTCAGTTGTTGTGGTTGGAGGTTGAGTGGTTGTTGGAGGGACAGTTGTTGATGTTTTGGTTGAAGGGGTTGTACTGGGACTACTTGTTGGTGTTGTGGTTGTTATAGGTGAAGTGGTCTTTGGAGTAGTGGTACTCTCAGTTGTTGTTGTGGTTGGAGGTTGAGTGGTTGTTGGAGGGACAGTTGTTGATGTCTTGGTTGAAGGGGTTGTAGTGGGACTGCTTGTTGGTGTGGTTGTTATAGGTGAAGTGGTCTTTGGAGTAGTGGTACTCTCAGTTGTTGTTGTGATTGGAGGTTGAGTGGTTGTTGGAGGGACAGTTGTTGATGTCTTGGTTGAAGGGGTTGTAGTGGGACTGCTTGTTGGTGTGGTTGTTATAGGTGAAGTGGTCTTTGGAGTAGTGGTACTCTCAGTTGTTGTGGTTGGAGGTTGAGTGGTTGTTGGAGGGACAGTTGTTGATGTCCTGGTTGAAGGGGTTGTACTGGGACTACTTGTTGGTGTTGTGGTTGTTGGAGGTGAAGTGGTCTTTGGAGTAGTGGTACTCTCAGTTGTTGTTGTGGTTGGAGGTTGAGTGGTTGTTGGAGGGACAGTTGTTGATGTCTTGGTTGAAGGGGTTGTAGTGGGACTGCTTGTTGGTGTGGTTGTTATAGGTGAAGTGGTCTTTGGAGTAGTGGTACTCTCAGTTGTTGTTGTGATTGGAGGTTGAGTGGTTGTTGGAGGGACAGTGGTTGATGGAGTTGTAGTGGGACTGCTTGTTGGTGTTGTGGTTGTTATAGGTGAAGTGGTCTTTGGAGTAGTGGTACTCTCAGTTGTTGTGGTTGGAGGTTGAGTGGTTGTTGGAGGGACAGTTGTTGATGTCTTGGTTGAAGGGGTTGTACTGGGACTACTTGTTGGTGTTGTGGTTGTTGGAGGGACAGTTGTTGATGTCTTGGTTGAAGGGGTTGTAGTGGGACTGCTTGTTGGTGTGGTTGTTATAGGTGAAGTGGTCTTTGGAGTAGTGGTACTCTCAGTTGTTGTTGTGATTGGAGGTTGAGTGGTTGTTGGAGGGACAGTTGTTGATGTCTTGGTTGAAGGGGTTGTAGTGGGACTGCTTGTTGGTGTGGTTGTTATAGGTGAAGTGGTCTTTGGAGTAGTGGTACTCTCAGTTGTTGTGGTTGGAGGTTGAGTGGTTGTTGGAGGGACAGTTGTTGATGTCCTGGTTGAAGGGGTTGTAGTGGGACTACTTGTTGGTGTTGTGGTTGTTGGAGGTGAAGTGGTCTTTGGAGTAGTGGTACTCTCAGTTGTTGTTGTGGTTGGAGGTTGAGTGGTTGTTGGAGGGACAGTTGTTGAAGTCTTGGTTGAAGGGGTTGTAGTGGGACTGCTTGTTGGTGTTGTGGTTGTTATAGGTGAAGTGGTCTTTGGAGTAGTGGTACTCTCAGTTGTTGTTGTGGTTGGAGGTTGAGTGGTTGTTGGAGGGACAGTTGTTGATGTTTTGGTTGAAGTGGTTGTACTGGGACTACTTGTTGGTGTTGTGGTTGTTATAGGTGAAGTGGTCTTTGGAGTAGTGGTACTCTCAGTTGTTGTGGTTGGAGGTTGAGTGGTTGTTGGAGGGACAGTTGTTGATGTTTTGGTTGAAGGGGTTGTACTGGGACTACTTGTTGGTGTTGTGGTTGTTATAGGTGAAGTGGTCTTTGGAGTAGTGGTACTCTCAGTTGTTGTTGTGGTTGGAGGTTGAGTGGTTGTTGGAGGGACAGTTGTTGATGTCTTGGTTGAAGGGGTTGTAGTGGGACTGCTTGTTGGTGTTGTGGTTGTTATAGGTGAAGTGGTCTTTGGAGTAGTGGTACTCTCAGTTGTTGTTGTGATTGGAGGTTGAGTGGTTGTTGGAGGGACAGTTGTTGATGTCTTGGTTGAAGGGGTTGTAGTGGGACTGCTTGTTGGTGTGGTTGTTATAGGTGAAGTGGTCTTTGGAGTAGTGGTACTCTCAGTTGTTGTGGTTGGAGGTTGAGTGGTTGTTGGAGGGACAGTTGTTGATGTCCTGGTTGAAGGGGTTGTACTGGGACTACTTGTTGGTGTTGTGGTTGTTGGAGGTGAAGTGGTCTTTGGAGTAGTGGTACTCTCAGTTGTTGTTGTGGTTGGAGGTTGAGTGGTTGTTGGAGGGACAGTTGTTGATGTCTTGGTTGAAGGGGTTGTAGTGGGACTGCTTGTTGGTGTGGTTGTTATAGGTGAAGTGGTCTTTGGAGTAGTGGTACTCTCAGTTGTTGTTGTGATTGGAGGTTGAGTGGTTGTTGGAGGGACAGTGGTTGATGGAGTTGTAGTGGGACTGCTTGTTGGTGTTGTGGTTGTTATAGGTGAAGTGGTCTTTGGAGTAGTGGTACTCTCAGTTGTTGTGGTTGGAGGTTGAGTGGTTGTTGGAGGGACAGTTGTTGATGTCTTGGTTGAAGGGGTTGTACTGGGACTACTTGTTGGTGTTGTGGTTGTTGGAGGGACAGTTGTTGATGTCTTGGTTGAAGGGGTTGTAGTGGGACTGCTTGTTGGTGTGGTTGTTATAGGTGAAGTGGTCTTTGGAGTAGTGGTACTCTCAGTTGTTGTTGTGATTGGAGGTTGAGTGGTTGTTGGAGGGACAGTTGTTGATGTCTTGGTTGAAGGGGTTGTAGTGGGACTGCTTGTTGGTGTGGTTGTTATAGGTGAAGTGGTCTTTGGAGTAGTGGTACTCTCAGTTGTTGTGGTTGGAGGTTGAGTGGTTGTTGGAGGGACAGTTGTTGATGTCCTGGTTGAAGGGGTTGTACTGGGACTACTTGTTGGTGTTGTGGTTGTTGGAGGTGAAGTGGTCTTTGGAGTAGTGGTACTCTCAGTTGTTGTTGTGGTTGGAGGTTGAGTGGTTGTTGGAGGGACAGTTGTTGAAGTCTTGGTTGAAGGGGTTGTAGTGGGACTGCTTGTTGGTGTGGTTGTTATAGGTGAAGTGGTCTTTGGAGTAGTGGTACTCTCAGTTGTTGTTGTGATTGGAGGTTGAGTGGTTGTTGGAGGGACAGTGGTTGATGGAGTTGTAGTGGGACTGCTTGTTGGTGTTGTGGTTGTTATAGGTGAAGTGGTCTTTGGTGTAGTGGTACTCTCAGTTGTTGTGGTTGGAGGTTGAGTGGTTGTTGGAGGGACAGTTGTTGATGTCCTGGTTGAAGGGGTTGTACTGGGACTACTTGTTGTTGTTGTGGTTGTTGGAGGTGCAGTGGTCTTTGGAGTAGTGGTACTCTCAGTTGTTGTTGTGGTTGGAGGTTGAGTGGTTGTTGGAGGGACAGTTGTTGATGTCTTGGTTGAAGGGGTTGTAGTGGGACTGCTTGTTGGTGTGGTTGTTATAGGTGAAGTGGTCTTTGGAGTAGTGGTACTCTCAGTTGTTGTGGTTGCAGGTTGAGTGGTTGTTGGAGGGACAGTTGTTGATGTCTTGGTTGAAGGGGTTGTAGTGGGACTACTTGTTGGTGTTGTGGTTGTTATAGGTGAAGTGGTCTTTGGAGTAGTGGTACTCTCAGTTGTTGTTGTGATTGGAGGTTGAGTGGTTGTTGGAGGGACAGTGGTTGATGGAGTTGTAGTGGGACTACTTGTTGGTGTTGTGGTTGTTATAGGTGAAGTGGTCTTTGGAGTAGTGGTACTCTCAGTTGTTGTGGTTGGAGGTTGAGTTGTTGTTGGAGGGACAGTTGTTGATGTCTTGGTTGAAGGGGTTGTAGTGGGACTGCTTGTTGGTGTGGTTGTTATAGGTGAAGTGGTCTTTGGAGTAGTGGTACTCTCAGTTGTTGTTGTGATTGGAGGTTGAGTGGTTGTTGGAGGGACAGTGGTTGATGGAGTTGTAGTGGGACTACTTGTTGGTGTTGTGGTTGTTATAGGTGAAGTGGTCTTTGGAGTAGTGGTACTCTCAGTTGTTGTGGTTGGAGGTTGAGTGGTTGTTGGAGGGACAGTTGTTGATGTCCTGGTTGAAGGGGTTGTACTGGGACTACTTGTTGGTGTTGTGGTTGTTGGAGGTGAAGTGGTCTTTGGAGTAGTGGTACTCTCAGTTGTTGTTGTGGTTGGAGGTTGAGTGGTTGTTGGAGGGACAGTTGTTGATGTCTTGGTTGAAGGGGTTGTAGTGGGACTGCTTGTTGGTGTGGTTGTTATAGGTGAAGTGGTCTTTGGAGTAGTGGTACTCTCAGTTGTTGTTGTGGTTGGAGGTTGAGTGGTTGTTGGAGGGACAGTTGTTGATGTCCTGGTTGAAGGGGTTGTACTGGGACTACTTGTTGGTGTTGTGGTTGTTGGAGGTGAAGTGGTCTTTGGAGTAGTGGTACTCTCAGTTGTTGTGGTTGGAGGTTGAGTGGTTGTTGGAGGGACAGTTGTTGATGTCTTGGTTGAAGGGGTTGTAGTGGGACTGCTTGTTGGTGTGGTTGTTATAGGTGAAGTGGTCTTTGGAGTAGTGGTACTCTCAGTTGTTGTTGTGATTGGAGGTTGAGTGGTTGTTGGAGGGACAGTGGTTGATGGAGTTGTAGTGGGACTACTTGTTGGTGTTGTGGTTGTTATAGGTGAAGTGGTCTTTGGAGTAGTGGTACTCTCAGTTGTTGTGGTTGGAGGTTGAGTGGTTGTTGGAGGGACAGTTGTTGATGTCCTGGTTGAAGGGGTTGTACTGGGACTACTTGTTGGTGTTGTGGTTGTTGGAGGTGAAGTGGTCTTTGGAGTAGTGGTACTCTCAGTTGTTGTTGTGGTTGGAGGTTGAGTGGTTGTTGGAGGGACAGTTGTTGATGTCTTGGTTGAAGGGGTTGTAGTGGGACTGCTTGTTGGTGTGGTTGTTATAGGTGAAGTGGTCTTTGGAGTAGTGGTACTCTCAGTTGTTGTGGTTGGAGGTTGAGTGGTTGTTGGAGGGACAGTTGTTGATGTCTTGGTTGAAGGGGTTGTAGTGGGACTACTTGTTGGTGTTGTGGTTGTTATAGGTGAAGTGGTCTTTGGAGTAGTGGTACTCTCAGTTGTTGTTGTGGTTGAAGGTTGAGTGGTTGTTGGAGGGACAGTTGTTGATGTCTTGGTTGAAGGGGTTGTAGTGGGACTGCTTGTTGGTGTGGTTGTTATAGGTGAAGTGGTCTTTGGAGTAGTGGTACTCTCTGTTGTTGTTGTGGTTGAAGGTTGAGTGGTTGTTGGAGGGACAGTTGTTGATGTCTTGGTTGAAGGGGTTTTAGTGGGACTACTTGTTGGTGTTGTGGTTGTTATAGGTGAAGTGGTCTTTGGAGTAGTGGTACTCTCCGTTGTTGTTGTGGTTGGAGGTTGAGTGGTTGTTGGAGGGACAGTTGTTGATGTCTTGGTTGACGGGGTTGTAGTGGGACTACTTGTTGGTGTTGTGGTTGTTATAGGTGAAGTGGTCTTTGGAGTAGTGGTACTCTCAGTTGTTGTTGTGGTTGGAGGTTGAGTGGTTGTTGGAGGGACAGTTGTTGATGTCTTGGTTGAAGGGGTTGTAGTGGGACTGCTTGTTGGTGTGGTTGTTATAGGTGAAGTGGTCTTTGGAGTAGTGGTACTCTCAGTTGTTGTGGTTGGAGGTTGAGTTGTTGTTGGAGGGACAGTTGTTGATGTCTTGGTTGATGGGGTTGTAGTGGGACTACTTGTTGGTGTTGTGGTTGTTATAGGTGTAGTGGTCTTTGGAGTAGTGGTACTCTCTGTTGTTGTTGTGGTTGAAGGTTGAGTGGTTGTTGGAGGGACAGTTGTTGATGTCTTGGTTGAAGGGGTTGTAGTGGGACTACTTGTTGGTGTTGTGGTTGTTATAGGTGAAGTGGTCTTTGGAGTAGTGGTACTCTCCGTTGTTGTTGTGGCTGGGGGTTGAGTGGTTGTTGGAGGGACAGTTGTTGATGTCTTGGTTGACGGGGTTGTAGTGGGACTACTTGTTGGTGTTGTGGTTGTTATAGGTGAAGTGGTCTTTGGAGTAGTGGTACTCTCCGTTGTTGTTGTGGTTGGAGGTTGAGTGGTTGTTGGAGGGACAGTTGTTGATGTCTTGGCTGAAGGGGTTGTAGTGGGACTACTTGTTGGTGTGGTTGTTATAGGTGAAGTGGTCTTTGGAGTAGTGGTACTCTCAGTTGTTGTGGTTGGAAGTTGAGTGGTTGTTGGAGGGACAGTTGTTGATGTCCTGGTTGAAGGGGTTGTAGTGGGACTACTTGTTGGTGTTGTGGTTGTTATAGGTGAAGTGGTCTTTGGAGTAGTGGTACTCTCAGTTGTCGTTGTGGTTGAAGGTTGGGTGGTTGTTGGAGGAACAGTTGTTGATGTCCTGGTTGAAGGGGTTGTAGTGGAACTACTTGTTGGTGTTGTGGTTGTTATAGGTGAAGTGGTCTTTGGAGTAATGGTACTCTCAGTTGTTGTGGTTGGAGGTTGAGTGGTTGTTGGAGGGACAGTTGTTGATGTCTTGGTTGAAGGGGTTGTAGTGGGAGTACTTGTTGGTGTTGTGGTTGTTGGAGGTGAAGTGGTCTTTGGAGTAGTGGTACTCTCTGATGGGGTTGTAGTGGGACCAGTTGTTGTTGGTTTTGAGGTTGTCTCCTCTGTTGTTGTTTCCTCTGTTTTCTCAGTTGTTGTTTCAGTTTCTGTTGTCGAGGACGATGTTTTTGTTGAAGGAGTTGTAGTGGGACTACTTGTTGGTGTTGTGGTTGTTATAGGTGAAGTGGTCTTTGGAGTAGTGGTACTCTCAGTTGTTGTTGTGATTGGAGGTTGAGTGGTTGTTTTTGTTGAAGGAGTTGTTGTAGGGCCAGTTTTTGTTGTAGGTGTTCTGGTTGAAGTAGCAGTAGGTTCAGTTGTTGTTGTTGAAGGTTGTGTGGTTGTCTCTTCTGTTGTTGTTTCAGTCTCGGTTGTTGTGGACAGGGTTGTAGTTAAAATAGTAGTAGACAGGTGGGTTGTAGTTTCAGTTGTTGATGGTGTAATGGTTTTTGAAGTAGTAGAAATAGGTGGGGTTGTTGTTAGAACCGTTGATGAAATTTCAGTTGTGGTGAAAGTAGAGGGGGTTGATGTCTGGCCAGTAGTGGTTGTCGTTGGGCATGCATAGTAGCTCCTCTCTATTGTACCATTGATTCCACACACAGCTTTCATGCAGCCTCCCATGCCATCATGAGTAGAGTAGATTGTCTCCCCATATTTGTAGTATTTTCCATTCAGTACGCACATACAATCTGTGGATTTAGAGTATCATCTGTTCAACTCATACACCACCATTAAAATGCTTTGTCATGAAAATAGTTACGCAAATGGATGAATGAATGGATGAATGAATACATTAGTTAATATATTAATGAATCTATTTATTATTTCATTAATATACTTACAGAGTTTGATTGTACTTACCGTTTTTATCGTAGTTGCAGTTTATGCCAGAGCCTGTACAGATACTTAACAAAATAAAAAATGAGAAAATATGTCAAAACGTATTAGCCTGTTATGTAAAGACTTGCTTTTTAATCCCCACATTGTTTTTAAGCTTCAGTTAAATCTTACACACGTATTTTTTATATTTTCTAATATTTGAAACAGATTAGCCAGAACATCCTTGGAGACCTCATAAATGTTGTGTTTTGTTACATTTTCTTTGTGTTTTTGACCTTCAGGGTCACCGTATCGCACACATCTCTCTTGCATGTGTGTGTGTGCGTGTTTGTGTGTGTGTGTTTGCGTCTATATATATATATATATATATATATATATGTTTATATATATATATATATATAGAATTGAATGAGAAGGTGTTTCCAAACTTTTGACTGGTTGTGTATATGTATATATAAGGTATGTATGTATATATATATATATATATATATAGATATATATATATATATATATATAGATATATATATATTTATCCGGCTGGGCCGCACATTTTTAGCAGACAGTGAGCAAAGTTAACAAATAGAAAAACATATAGATAAGATAACAAACACACTGGATGCAACGCACTCGTTGCAGAGTAAACACATTGGTTTTGCGTTCGGACTTGGTGGTAAAATAAATAAATACTTGTCAGTCCACGCAGGATTAAATCGATGATTTTCCTCGCCGATTTTTTGTTTTAGGGTAGATAAAGACATGATATTTTTACCTGTACAGAACTGCTAATGTTAACTTTTCAAATGTGCCTCCTCAAAAACACAATGCATTATGGGTTAGTTGCTAGGTTACGATAAGTGTTGCATTCAATGTTTGTAAGACTGCTGGAATTTTTGTAAGAACTTGTCAGTGTTAGTATAACATGTTTGTCTTGCCGGACCCAAGTCACAATCACTGCAGTTGCTTTCAGGCCAATCAAGGGTTGCTTTCGGGCAGCATGTGGCCCGCGGGCCGCTAATTGAATAGGGCTGCTGTAGATGAATACCGAAGTCATCAGAACTATGAAAGAACATATATGGAATTATTTAATTCACAAAAAAAGTGTTAAACAAAGCAGAATATGTTTTATATTTTAGCTTCTGTAAAGTAGCCCCCTTTTTCCTTCATGACAGCTTTGCAGACTCTTGGTATTCTCTCAGTCTGCTTCATGAAGTGGTCACCTGGAATGGTTTCTAATTAACATGAGCCTTGTTAAGAGTTAATTTGTAGAATGACTTGCCTTCTTAATGTGTTTGAGACCATCATTTGTGTTGTTCAGAGGTAGGGTTAGTACACAATTGATAGCCCTATTTGACTACTGTTGTAATCCAGATTATGGCAAACTATATAATTTAATAGTTTTAATGTCTTCAGTATTAATCTACAATGTTGAAAATAATTAAAATAAATGAAACCCATTGAATGAGAAGGTGTGTCCAAACTTTTGACTGGTAGTGTATATATATACAGTATATAAATATATGAGTTCTATGAATGAAACATACCATGTGTAACAGTTTCTCGATTCAACCTCATCTCCAATCCCGTAATGATTGCCGTTGTCATCAAAGCAGCCACATTGCTCCCATGAAACGCACTTCATGGAGTCTTCATCAAAGAAGGGATGGGTAGGGGGACACTGTGGATAGCAGCCTGCAAAACCAATAGTGGTTTTAACCAAATAGGCTTGTATTCATTGTTGTTGACAGTTCGTCTCTTCCTCACCAATAAACATTCATGTTCGCCCAGGCAGTTCGCCCACACATATTGCTGAAAATCCCTGTAATGGCTTAACCATTTACAGAGCTGTAAATCTTGTTAGCTACAGATCAAACTGCAGAATTACCCTACACAACACACTAAAATCAAAATGTAATCATCCTAAAGCCATTTGATTGAATCGTGCAAGCATATTCATCTAAAAAAAAAAAACAGTATAGGAAAAGCAGGGTCCAGGATTTAAAGGCATTCAGCTACTTTTTATTTTTGGTTAAAAGCAAAGAAAGCTAGAGATCTACTGAACGTACCCTCTATGGCGGTGATGAGTTTGGAACATTTTCCCGATGGATTCCTACAAGTCTTCATGCAGGGAGCACCACAAGGTTTGTAATGCCACTCACAGCCATCAGGGGCATTGTAGTAGTCACAAAATATAGCTGCAAGACATAAAATAAGTAACTTCTCTTGTTTTTAGATTATCCTCAGCTTATCCTAGTATTACAATAACCAACTCACGGCACAGTTTTGGAGTTCTCCATCTCACGCAGGCCCCGGCTTCATTACAAGCTTTGGCATAGGCTGCCACAGCAGTGCAGAAACACTCGCAGTCCCCACCAGTGTCACAAGCACAAGTGTCTCTTACGCAAGAATCAAAGTAAGGACCAGGGTCAACCTTGAAAATAGAAAAGTGGACTTTATAAAAGCTTATTAAAAGGTAAAGAGTGAGTAATGTTGGGTGGCTGTGGCTCAGTGGGTACAATTGGTCATCTCTCAATCAGAAGGTTGCCATTCATATTCAAAAGTGTCCTTGGACAAGACACTGAACCCCAAATTGCTCCCGCTGTTGTCCAGCAGTGTGAATGTGTACGAATGAGATTAGCTAACACTGATGATCCCTTACAACCTAGCAGTCTCTGCCAACAGTGAGTGAATGTTGTGTGAATGGGTGAATATGAGTAGTATAAAAGCACTTTGAGTGTTCAAGAATACTAGAAAAGTACAAGTCCATTTACCTTTTGTTCTATGCTAGTGGGAGTAGTACATTGCTAGCAAAGGTAGTAATCACCCTGTCTGTCCTATTGGTTCAAGTAATAGATAAAGGTGCTGTAAGTTCAGAGGCTGTTAAACAGCTCAGTTAAATCTATGCTGGTCGGATCAGTCTGCTGAGTTCTTTTGGTCACACTGGTCCACCTTGCATGATTTTGGGTCATAAGGGGAGAGTAGTGATTTGTGTTTGTTATCACCATAGTTACCTGTGAATGGCATTCATTGAAGGTGACACTGATGATGATGCTACATTGTCTCTTGGACCAGGCTGACCGGTAGCCATTAGTGGCACAGGGATCGGGGATCAGCTGAGCATTTGGGCAGCTGGATGAAACCTTCCAACTGTTACCAAACTCAAGAACGTCAGCCACTGTCTCCTCAGAGGGGGTGGTGAAGTCGTTCTTACTGTTGCCGTCATAGTTTCCGCACAGACCACAGACTTTACCCTAAGAGAGAGGAGTCAAAAAGAAGAATTAACTTTTACATTAGATCTAACTATACAGAGAGAGGAACCCGTTTGTCATCAGTTACATATTATCTACCCCTCTAGAAGAAGCTTTCTCATTTGACTGACTCATCTAGTTAGTGCTGACTCTGTTGTGCGTTTTACTCACTTGACCTAGAGCAACTGTGACATATATAACATTTAACTTTGTTTCATCTTGGAAAGGCATGTGATTTACAAAGAGCAGCTGACAACAAATTGAGGAGATGTACCAGAGTTACATTTTTGGAAGTCAAGTTGCATTTTACAATTGGTTTCTTTTTTACTTGTCGGGCCAATATTATTCTTACAAGGTGGTATTATAAGACATGTGAGCACCAGGAGCACGATTGCACCTTTGCCCTCAACTATGAATACACCACTGGAGAGGGTGGGGCTGAAATACAGCAAAGGGTTAAAGGTTGAAGTCCACTGCATAGAGGACTCTCGCCCCTGTACGTTGGGCACCTGCTCCACTACCTGAGCTAAACCAGGACCTCAGAATATGGATATTTTCAAACTGTGTATCTTAGGAGGCACCATGTTAAAAAAAATACTAAAAGCATATAACATGATTTATTTGAAGCCACATTGCCATGGCATAGGAATAGTTGGCTTATTCAGTCGGCTGAGTTTCTTTAAGTGAGTAAACACATTGTCCCCCCTGACAAAACTGCAATGGCCAGTGTAAAACTAAAAAGCAAAGAAAAGCTGTTATATTAAAATCACATAGCACATTGAAGTAAAAAATGTACCCTACCCTTAACCATACTTTGACTCAACCAGCTACCAAGGAGCATTTATTTTTTTTTAGGTTAGATGCAATGTAGACTCTGGAGACTTGTTTTTTGGGGTGACAAAATTGGCTCAGACCCTTTAAAACTGTAAATGTGCTAGTCATAAAACTAACAGAAAAATAAATAAGCCAAACTCAAACTTAAGTTGAACAAAATTATTGATTGATGCCATGATTTAGGGGCAAATTGCATTGTAAATAATGACATACAAACTTGAATGTTCACCTGAAACTTTGGGTCAAGTTTAATGAAAAGACTGGTCTTCTGGTCCCACATGAGTACAAGCCCTTTCCTGATCGTCACCACCAGGTAAATACCCATCTTGTGCACCTGATGAGGAAACACCTTGCTGCTGCCCTTAACCACATGGAAGTTTCCGTCTCTCAGATGGAATTCATTGTCCTGTGGAAATCAACATGAAAGAAACATGTATCTTACATCGCACCAGCATACAGCATGTCATTAGAACCATGGGAACCCTTATGCTTCTAATTTAGCAAGCAAATAATTTTAATTGTCAGTTTAGTTTAAAGCACTCGTTCCTAATCAATATATTATTTTAACCAATCACAGACTTATTTGTAGCAATAAATAAAAGGTTACAAATTATTATTCAAGTCATAGTTCTAGTCTAATGTAAGTGTGATAACATTTGTATGTTCAATATTCTGATCCAGTGTTTGTGGCAGTGGACAGTAACCGTGTGCGGTGCTTACCCCCAGAAAGATTTTGATGACCCTGGAGCAGGTGGTTCCTGTGCTTCCACATGCTACATTTTCAGTGACAATACTGAAGCTTCCTTTGCCCTGACTGTCACCGCAAGAGTCCTGGATAAAGCACAGACACGGGATGCAATGACCAAAACCACTGTGTGTGTGTGTGTGTGTGTGTGTGTGTGTGTGTGTGTGTGTGTGTGTGTGTGATATCAACATTCTGAGTATTTTTTTTTTTTTTTTACCAATTACAAAAAATCATTCCTCTTTCATAATATATTCAGGCAAACAGCCAACAGATTTCTGCAATCATAAACAACTCAAAATGTCTGTTTAGTCAGCTGGTCCAGATATCAAATTGGATATAAAACACTGAGACACAGTCCCAAATTTTCATAAAAAAACATTTTTTGGATGCTGATATTTTTCTTCATTTTTACAGAAAAATTCTGCCAAACCCTTAAAAGTTTACAGATAAAGCTTATATATGTAATTGAGGTTTATACCCACACTGAATAAATGCTTATGCAATGAGTTTTTGTTAGCATTAATGTATCAAGAAAATGATTCAGAGCCCTGGAGGCAATGTAGCTTTTTGAGGGTTGTTGCATTAAACTGCATTTGTTGTCACAAAAGTAGGCATATAATTGTTGCCTTTCAGCAAGGACTGACATCAAAAAAGTTATGAATTTTACTGTGCATCTAACAATTCATCGTGCACTTGCCAATTTACCTGTAGGAGTGTGTATTCACACTGTCCATTGAAGTCAAACCTCTTATCGTCAAATGTGACATAGTGGCCGTCGCCATAGATCCCACAAACAGCGTCACACATGTTTTCGGTACATCTGAACTTCCTATTAGAGCAGGTACTGAGGAGAAAAACACAAGAAACACAAGTTCAATCCAAAATAAAAAATACATCAATAAACTTGATAGTTCTATATTAACTAGTGAATGTTTGGGGGGTTTTAGAGAGTCGTCGGTAAAAGACTTAATGTTATCCTTTCCCTTTTCAGAGAAGCATATATGCTCTCTGAGAGAGGACCCAGCAACCAGTGTCAGCTGGAGCCTCCTTTCCAGCACCCTGGAGTAGGCTTATGTCAGGAGGATAAAGGGTGTGATACCCCGACGATTGGAGAACACTCTCAAACCCCCCCTTTTAATGATGGGAACCACCACCCCGGTCTGCCACACCAAAGGCACTGTCCCAGACCTCGATGTGACATTGAAGAGGCATGTCAGCCAAGACAGCTCAACAATGTCCAAAGCCTTCAGCATATCAGCATGAATCTCATCCATCCATGGCACCTTGCCACTGAGGATCTTTTTGACTACCTCAGCGACCTCTGCCTTATTATTATCTAAACATGTTAGACTATACTTGTGTTTATGTTATGTCTTATACAAACCAGGTGTTGCAGTCCACAGTCAGTGTTTCCCCAGCATGGAAGACCTTTCCATTGTGCACACATGGACATTTGTTTTCTTGCACACATCCTCCTTCTCCATCTGACACCAGACCTTTAGGGCACATGCAACCTGATGTACAGCCCGAAGGGACCTGTAGCCAAGCAAAGTGGAGGGCAACAAGACAGTTTCAGACAAACAAAGCTTGTGCTTGTAGGTCTCTTGTGAGTACGAGAGTGCAATGTGGCACTTACACAAGCCATGTCCAAAGTGCTGCAGCTCTTTTCACACTCGGTTCCAGCATCTCCAGGTTGAGCAGAGGAGCAGTCAAAGTAAACCATCGGGGCGTTGCATTGTGGTGGGCCTGGGTAGTTAGAAACAAGTACATGACAAAAACAAAAAAAGGAATGGTCATGTCAGAACTCCAGAGGCCTGTACTACAAAGCAGGAGGTTTTAATGATGAGAGTTAATTCTGGCTTTTCAGTTCTACATTTGTGGTTCACTTCTGAACAGGTTAGATCCACATAGCAAATGATGCTAAATACATAACCTACTCTTCCTACAGTCTTGGACGTTGCGCTGGACGAGAATAAGAGTGTTTTTTATCTGGAAGAGCTTCTCTTACTGGTAGGCTTCAAGAAAGGGGGCTAAACGGATAAACAATTAAATCTGTAACACATATGAATAAATATGTCATGTTAAATAGTTTTTAAATCACCACTCAGTTCACAGTTTAAAGAGCACTGTTTACATTTGCCGTTCACAAATGTAAACATTCACTCATCTTAGCTACAGTGTTAGCTAATCTCATTTACACACCGCTGAACAACAGCGGGAGCAATTGGGCTTCAGTGTCTTCGGACGCTACGGCAACAACTCTACTCACTGAGCCACAGCCACCCCAATATGCGTTCTGAATGAAGACAGAGCAGGACCCATGGGGCCTGGATGTGTAATTCTTAGTGCTATTAATGTCCATAATCCCTTGCATTAATGTTTGAAAAATATGACAATCTGCTGATGTAGAATTGTTCACATTTGTAAGTGATCATAGGCTGCATACAGCTCATTTTATGTGAATGCGCTCATAGAAACCTTTGGGTGAGTGATCAAGTTGATTACTGGGTTTATGTGAGTGTTTAGTCTCCTCAGATTTTTTAGGGTTGGTGAAGCCAGATGACAGGAATATCAATGGGGTGGGATGGACTTGCTATGTAGTACAGGCCCCAGGAGCCATTTAAATAATAAAGTCAACAATCCTTAGTAGTTTTCCAAATAAATGTTATCTGTTTCAAATCTCCAAGACAATTTTAAAAACTAGTCAACACTTGAAAGACTCCTGCATAAAACTTCTTAATTTTCAGTAAATTGTACAGAATTTCACAAGGAATGATTTCAGCACTTAACCAGGAAACCTACCTTGTTGAGACCCTCCTGGGCATTTGAGAGCACCATGTTTGCAGATACTGATAGAACAGGTACAAAGACACAAAAAGGTGTTAGTGTCTTCATCAAGCATCATGCATGTTCTTCAATTAAATAGATTAATTATACAGTAAGTTAAATGTGTGTTATGTCATAAATCCAACTCACTGTCCATTGTATGACCTTATGAACGAGCTCTAGACTGCTCTATTTACCTAGAAATGGATTTGATGGTTTGATTAGTTCAAACAGATCAAACCATCTAAATCTAATACTTGCAGAATGTGTGAGTTTGCCTCTGAGTTGGCTTTCCTCCAGTTTTGCTGTACCAGATGTACTATGGTTGTGTGTTTATTACTTAACCCCTTCATGCCCAACCCTTGACGTCTCTACTCTTTGTATTTACCAATTGTGGCCATTCTTTGTCACAGACTGTCCGGCAAGAATAATGTCATCTATGTCATGGCAAGGACAGTCTTTACTGGTCACACATTGTCCCTTGTCGTTCATGTAGGTTCCCTGGGCACAGCCGCAGCCATCTACTGTCACAAAGTTGGCCTGGCAGGTGTAATCAGGCTGGCTGAGGGATTGGCAGGTACGTTGGCAGCTGGTCATGTTGTATGAATAGACTGTCTTCTCTGGACATAAACTGAATTGACCTGGTAGAGGAGATATGAGATGAGAGTGACATGAGAGCTATAGGCATCACTGCTCTCATCAAATGTGTTTCCCTTAATGTCTTTATTGTTGAATGTTATGAGCCATATTTTATAAACACAGCCTGTACAATACAACAGTGAATACAGAAGGTCTTTGTTGTTTTGCTCACCACAGACACTGTTGCGCCAGCCAGAAATCTGTATTCCTCGCTCTGAGCAGGCAAAGACATATGCTGAGACAGCAGCACACAAGCTGTCGTCACTGTTATCACTGTTACAGCAGTCATACATGCAGTTCTGTAAGAAGACACAGCAGGCATGGACACATTACAAGGTGAACAGTGGTTAGCTATATTTGTGATTATAGAATTGTTCATTCAGACTCACTTCTTTGTATGTCTCGGGGTCAATGTACTGGTGGCATGCTGCAAATGCCCCCTTGGGATCCACCAGTTTGGAGCACCAGTACCGAGCAAATTTTTCTGAGTAAAAAGCAGAAATGTAGGGGTTATTAAACAAAAACACATGGTTAACTTTGAGGCATGTGATGGTCTGATATATGTTCTGTAATATGAACTGATACAACAGTTAAATAAAGGGGAGATTAAGTTGTACCTCGGTTGATGCCCTGGTTGCAGGGGTGTCCAAAATGTGTAGTTATGTCAGGGCAGCTTGCTTTGGTTTTCCATGTGTTGACAAATCCTGCAGCAGTGCTCTCCACCAGACCAGTAGCAACCATAAAGTCATCATTCATTTTGTTGTTGAAGTTACCACACAAACCTGATTAAAAGAGATAACACGTTTTAAACCACTAGCTACAGGTTCCATTTTGGAGTCAATGTTTTCTAGAAACAATAATGTGGAGGCATACCAGAAATGGTTCCTTTGAGTGAAGCGTCTGCTATGAGGAAGACCTGCATCGAGGGGATCAGCTGGACTGAAATCTTGAGGCCTGTCGTGCTCTTCACAAAGATGTAGGAGGATGACGGCTTGAATGCTATGAGCTCCGCTGCAGCAGTCAGAAGTTTGGAAAAAGTCAGTGTCCCAGCTTTACAACATGTAGTACTGTAATGTCATACTGCAGCAATTCTCATGTTCAACCTGTTATTATCCTTCATGGTTCTGGGCCCCATTCAAACATTTAAAGTATCCTTTCTGTAATACACTTTTAAGTGATGATATCAGACACATAAACTGTATATATATATATATATATATATATATATATATAAAATCAAAGCCTGTGACAGCTGTTTGTTTAAGGTGAATATGTACATAGGTTGGCACATTTGTCTGTTCAAATGTCTTCAGAAGTAATCTGAAATATCTGCTCTCCCTTTTCACTTCCTAAACAAGGACTGTAGCTGACGAAGACCTTTTAGTTGATACATGTTGTGTGTCTTCTGAAACAAATTAAAAATAACTCACAATTAAACAGTGGAAGCTGAGAACGAATCTGGTTCACATGAATCTGTCCAGATGCATGGATTTTCATCACCTGTCATTTTGTGGAGAAATATAACTTAGATTCTTTCAAACATGAGTCCAACAAGTGTCTCAAAAAGACTATGAACATTTTCACACCTTTAAACTTTCTTGAAATTTTCAAATGTTTTCTAACATTTCATAGTGTGAGGTAAGCTGTCACGTACAAAGCTGTATTCAAAACAGATTGATATGTGACATATACTTTTACAAGAGCACTGATCTGTTCATCACTGTGTGTCGTTACATGCTAGTGAACAGTATATCTGTAGGGAGCTTACCATATTGCTGCCAAAGGCCACAGTTACAGCTCTGAGGCAGGTCTTACTTTGAGATACACCGCACATTTCAAGGTCCACCAGCACAGAGAATAAAGAGCCTGTGCTTTGCTGCAACACACATAGAAAAAAATTTATTAATCTGTGACTGGAACACAAAAAAACAAAATTATATTTTGATCATCTGCAGTATAAGGGATAACAAGATCAAGTCCAGCATAAAAAGAGTAACTATGTACAGGTGGTAAACTGCCAACAGACCCTGAATTAATCTGACTAAGATGCTACAGTTATACAGTCTTGTCTATTATTTTATTTTGTACTGAAGCATTGGCTACAAGCAGTGTTGTACTCTGGTGTTTTTTTTTCTGTATATGAGCAACATTAAATATGATGACGTGTGCTACCTTTGCTAGAACATATGTGCAGTCTCCATGGAAGACATATTTCTTTCCATCAAAAGTGTCAACATGAGATCCTCCCGTCACAGAGCAGGTTCCTGAACAGTTATCCTCTGAGCACTGCCACCGACTACGTGTACACACACTGTAAGCACAAACACACACAAAACAGTTTTTGAGAAACTATAAATTTACTTTTCCATTTTCCAAGAAAGCTTGGATGAAATCTTGCCTAAAAAAAATGAAAGGATTTATTCCTTGGCTCATTTGTATTTTAAACGGCTGTGACAACTAAAAAAGGTTTCCAGTCTTACCAGGATCTGCATTGTTGGTAATATGACTCTCCTGACAAGTAGACTTTCTTGTTGTGCAGACATGGACACTGGTCCAATGCAACACAGCCGCTTTTACCAATGTCATCAAAGATTGTTCCTTAAAGGGAAGAAGGGATAGTTATCATCACGTCATGTTTTATGTGTGTTTATGGGACCTGGATGAGATTGCACGTGCCTTTCATGAAATGCTGACTGTGTGTGTGTGTGTGTGTGTGTGTGTGTGTGTGTGTGTGTGTGTGTGTGTGTGTGTGTGTGTTTGTGTGTGTGTGTGCGTAGCAGCAGGGCAGCTGCAGCCATCATGGCAGTGGTTATCACATAATTTGCTGGCCTGAGGTGTGGAGCAGGTGTCAGGACATGAACTGCTACACTCCTGAAACACCATGTTGTATGGACACGTCTTGTCTGTGGAGACAAACACTTTACTGTGGCTGTAAAATGTCAACAATTAGGCAAAAAACACTGCAACTGAAACTGATGAGCACAGGACTACAGTTGAGTTATGTAATTTTCAAGTTGTTGACACCCTTACAGCAAAAAGATTCACTCCTCCATTGCTCAGGCTGGCCGCCTGCATGAACGCACTGTCTGGAGAACTCTCCGACTGTTTTGCAGAGCATGGAGTCTGTGTCTTCGCCACTGTAGCACTTATCAGCCATACAGACTTTGATGAAGGCTTCCGTATCCAAAAGGTCTTGGCAGCTGCTGAAAGGAGCACTGGTGAAGATACTCTTACAGTATGCCTGGAAAAAAGAAGAAGAATGAGTTGTAGAAATCCTGTTAAGGGTTCCTGAATTTTTTTAGAACTAAGATCATGTGTCTCGCTTAACAGAAAATAATATATTTTATACTTTGATGTTCCTATCTCTGCTGGTTCAACATATCCACCTGAAAATTGGTCACAAAAAGCCTAACCCAGCTTAATGATGCATTATTTGAAAAGGGCGAGTTTGCCTGTTCAATGCTGTCTGCAGTTCAACTCAAAGCTGTATTTTATTTTATATTCTAATTTTCCTACTCCTTCGAGCTCTATTTGCACACAGTTTGGAAAGCAGTTTAAGTCAATTGGTCTGTTCTCTTCATCTTTTATCTTCTAGCTGTTTTTTCTATTTTCTGTATTTTTGTAATTGACTCTCTCAAAAGCACAGAAAAGTACATTTTAAATGTGAATCACATCTCAGTGATCTCTTCAATATTCTTGTGATGATAATGATAATAATGATGATGATGCTTCTGTTGATGCTAATAATAAAGATTGTTGACCTACTTTTCCTGCACACGTCTGGTCTGGGGTGGGTTCAGGCTCCTCACAGCTCTCTCTTGGACTGTTCGCCTTGTGAATCTCAGCAAAGTCAAACACAGAAATTGCAGACCCTGCAGTAGAGTACAGTTGAACTCAGTAAAGAGATTATTTCGCCCAGTAATTTCAGGTTAAATCAAATGTTTATTGCCACATTTACCATCTTTTCCCCTGTGCTTAGCTGCCAACAAGCTGCATAAATCAAAGGGTTAGTCTAACTTATTAAGTCAGGGGTAGTTCAACATAAGTAACTAGTCTGCTGGGTATAACATAGGCTAAACTTAGAGTGTATTTGATTGGGTTTAGGAAACATTTCTTGCAAAAAAAAAAAAGTATCTGCATATAGAGCTTTTCACTTATGGTTTTAGACACAATCAGTCTAAATCTGTCAGGGGTAAAAATAAAAATTCTACAACTCAAATTCCAAAAAGGTCTGTAGTCTGTGTAAAATGGGAATAGAAAGATACATTTGATGGTTTAACTCTTTGAATCCTATAATGAGTTGAATATTGTGCAAAGACAACCTACTAAATGTTGAAACTGACAAATTTGATTGATTGTTTAATATTTTTCAGTGTTAACATGCTGATATTGTCTTTGCACTATTTTCAATTAAATACAGGGTGTACATGCTTTGAAAACTAGAACATTCTGTTTTTATAAAGATTTTACGCAGCATCCCAACTTTTTTGGAATACGTTTTAGCGCTTTTAAAGGGCACAAGAGTATCTCTCAGGGTTCTGATACATAATATGATATGATATTACTTTAAGCCCCACCACCACTGCTCCCACCACACTTCTATTACACAAGTGTCCCACAAAGCTTTGAAAAGCTAGAGTTTGTGTAGCACTCTGAACTTTTGGGTAACATAGCAAGAAAGAAAACATACTATCTCAATGTCTTTCTGAATGTTATGATACTGCTTTATTGTTAATTAAAAATGGTATTTATGAATTGCTAATAATGAATATGAACCAAAAATATGTTGTGTTTTCAAGACAGTAGCTGGTCCAGTTTTAAAGCGGCACCCTTTGTTTCCCAAGAATCTATGCACTGTAATGAACCTGTTGATATCAAATATGTGAAGCTAGCTCACTGGGAAAGAGGGCTGAATAATGCTCCAAAGGGAACTGTCTTTACCAAGAGGTGTGTGAGTTATGCTCACCTTTCCTGTATACAGAAACTACATTAATGTTTTCCCTCAGCTTGCTTTTCCTGTTTCTCTTTTCTGTCTTATTGTTTTGACATCATGATTTACTTTCTTGGTGTTGACTCACTTGACATGCTCACTTGGAGTCAGATCAGTCTTGTAACTGGTGCTGGGCAAACAACTTAGTGCATTTCGGAGGGGCTAGAGAGACACCCCACATGTTTTCCAATTGTGAAAATATGTGGGAATTATGTGCATTTCTTTAGCTCATTTTACCTATCTAATCACAGCTAAAACTTAGAGGGAAAAAAAATGCAAACCAGAAGTGCGTTATCATTTCAGGCCAATCATGAGCCCAGTCCTCCAGTGGGATCCTGGGTAGTCACATTCCCCCCAGCTTTGACCAGGCACATTTACGCCAAAGCATTATAATACCGTAGCTGTGAGCTGAAGCAGTCTTCTTAAGCAGCTTATGAGCAAAACTTTTTGTATCTATTGGATCATAAATATTTAAAATTAAGAATCAGCTTTAAATATACCAGAATTCCCTTAGCACATTGTCAAAAAAAATCATGTATGCTTACTAGGGATGTACACAATAATGGATTATCAATTAATTGACTGTTTAGAAATTACTCGAAACACGCATTTATGTTTTAAATTTTCCGTCATGTGGAACAAACATCATGTGGTCTCATATTTCATTCATCCATCAGGGAGGTGTTTTAAGTTTAAAGCATGTTTCAGTGAATCAGTAAAAGGTCTTTGCGTACAGCGAAGACGCTCAGCTGGCGGCTGTGCGTCAGGTCTCCACGAGCGCTTTTTAAAGAGGATCAATACACAACTGCTGCCAACAACGACATGGACACAAAGGTTGACAGCTTTAAACAGGACATTTCCACCTTTAGATACAAAGCCAACAGACTGGTGGGAATTGCTAGTACGCTATGTTGGCAGAGCAGCAACATCAGAGCCGTCTGAGCTTTTCTGACGCTGGACTGATTATGACCCGGTTGCGCTCCCGGCTGACACCTGACCGTATACACATTTATTTTTCTCAATAAGAACGAGTAGACAGAAAACTGGACCCTGTGAGTCTGAAGTACTTTTCTGTTAGTATTATGAGCCTTCAGATCATAAGACTATGTCCGCGGAGAGTATTTCTATGAGCCTGATCGTTGATATTAAGTGTTAAACATGTACCCGCATTCAATCCTGTCAGTTATATGCATTTCGTTGCTGTGGAAAATCTAATTTAGGGGGCAAAACTACATATTTGGCATTGTTTTTGACATAAGAATAATAATGTTTTATTTATTCATTAATCGCTAATTGATTGTTAATATTTCCAAAGATCAATCACGGAAAATACTTAAAATGTACATCCCTAATGCTTACTGAAAACCCTGCACAGCAAGAACCACAGTGAAATTAGTACCAGTTATATGTTTACTGTATTAGCTCTTCATTATACCAAACAGGACCTTACCATCGTCTGTGAAATCATTGGCTTTGCCATCGAAGTTTCCACAGAGTCCACAAATCTGGTCTTTGTATTCTTCTGGCATTTCGATCTGTTAACACCCCCCAAAAATACAGTTATTATTGGCATAATCAAATCATTTCGTCATAAATTAAAGCCAGACATGTAATTTCTCCTTCAGGGACTACATACTATTTTCAAACACAGTATGCAGTAGTAGGTAGTATCACGCAGGGGGTTTCAAAAATAGCCATATGCTCTTCATTCAGGGAGCCATGGTTACAATGTAACACTCAGATATTTTTAATATCAAGGATAAATTGTAAGATCCAGAATTGTGACTTGTGTTCATACCAGCATAGTATGTGGAGTGTAAAAAGGTCTCACCTACAGAAAATATTAGTCAATCTTTCATAAGTCCTTCTCAAATCAGTCCTCATTAAATAATACACGTTTACTTACAGCAGCAATATTTGTGTTATGGCTTTCAGGCTTACTCACAGGGTTTACACATCTATCCAGACCATATCCCTCAGAATTCCACATGAGACTTTCTTGTACTTTTCGGTAGAAAGATAATATCTACAATATTTAATATTTGCCAGGCTCAACTCAACCATGTGAGTGCAAACATCCAGTGGACAAATAAAAACTGACTTTGAATATTGTCATTGTCATTTCTAAATGCTGGAACGAGCAGAAACACTACTTTGACCCTAGACGTCTGTCTGTTAACAAAATTATAGCCAATTTATGGTTTGACTGCTCATCGCTAAAACAAGTTTTAATTGAACTGGGGATGTAATTGAAACTCACCTCTGATCTTTTTGTCTTACTTAATCTACTTACACAGTTGGTTTGCAAAAAAAAAAACTGTATTATTCTGTATTTGATACAGGGGTCATGATTCAATACAATTTAGATATATTGTATAATGTTGGCAAGGTGATACAGCTCTTATTTATTATCTTATTTCAGGAACACTTTTATTAGGTCAAAATAATTATATGTTTTTAATGCTATTGAACAGCCTGACATGAACAGAGGATTATATTGCACAAAGAATACTTCAAATCAAAACACATTAGTTACAAGTTAATGCTGACTTTAACACATATAAAGGAGTATCTATCTATCTATCTATCTATCTATCTATCTATCTATCTATCTATCTATCTATCTATCTATCTATCTATCTATCTATCTATCTGTCTATCTATCTATCTATCTATCTATCTATCTATCTATCTATCCATCCATCCATCCATCCATCCATCCATCCATCCATCCATCCATCCATCCATCTATCTATCTTTCTTAGCAGGCAGAAACCTTGAGCAGAACCAGAGTCACGTTAGACAGCCATCTGCCTACTGTTTGTTCATGTACAAAGGTGCCCTTGAGTGCTGAGAAAGGCGCCTTTAAATAAAATGTATTATTATTATTATTTATTATCATTATTATTATTATTATTATTATTATTATTATTATTATTTTATTATTATTATTATTATTATTATTATTATTATGTGTTTGTTTCTTTATTTCTTTGCATACATTGCAAGGATTTGCAGTAATATGCTCATGCAGTTGCACCATCAGATCAAAGGTTGATCCTGTGGTTGTTCACTGACCCTACAGTATGATCCAATGTTGTTCACTAAACTCACCGTCATGTAAATGTTTAATTTTGTTCCCCTTACAACTGAACTCCTAACAGACAGATAACTTGTGTGCAAGTGTGAGAATGTGCTTCTTACGTCCAGGGAGTCCTCCAGGTTCCAGATAGCTTTGATTCCCATCTTGGAGTTGACAAAGATACCAGAAGTGGTCTTTGTGATACTCACACCGTATCTGGTATATGGCAGATTCACCCTGAAGGACACAGAGTTGGTACAAAAAAATCAAACCGATATCAGCAGTTGTTACCAGGCGTTAGATTCCAGTGAGAAACATTACGTCTGTGTCTTCCAACAGTGTAACCCTATCAAATGATAGTAAGTCACAGAAAATCAGAAGTCCTGTTGGAGGGCCTTAGGTTCCTCTGAAAGGTGGATGAGAAGCACCCAAAAAATCTACAGATGCAAATTAGCTGCTAGCTAACTCAGGTTCAACTAAATGGCTGTACTGTACACTGTCCCTGTTGAAATCATCATGTAAGACTAAAGACTTAACAGAATCATGTAGGTAATCAGTCAAAATGTAAAACTGGTTGATCTTATTTCATTATTGCATCATGCATAATATTATAATCTCTTCAATATCACAGAATAAGAATAAATAATAGTATACAACATAAATAAAAGCCAAACCCAAACAGTAACTATAGTAAACAGACTTTACTTTGTGGCACATTACGCTACATGTCAGCAGTCACCCTTCAACCTATGCTGAAATATTCTTGTACATGTTGACCGGAGGGGCTGGAATCTAACCATTAATTATCAGTTTGAAAGAACATTCAATGTACCTCTTACCCAGTGCCACACCCAAGACACCAATATCTAGGGAAGTACAACCGGTTAAGTAAACTTGAAGCACACATTAAGACCTTAATCACCAGCAGTTTTCTGATACAAAAATGAGGCCAAGGTGCTTAGCCCTGAATAAATGAGAGATATACAGTAGCTCCTCACAGTAGACTCTTTAAACTCTCTTAAAAAGAGATCATATGTTTCTTTATCTCTCTCTCCTCCCCCTCTCCTATAAAATATGGGATATAATTTAAAACCCTTCTTCTCACCTACAATTATGTAGACCAGACTGCAATCACCTCTGGTGCCTTATTTCTCTAAAAGTAGCATGGGAGGTGGAGCCTTCAGTTATCAGGCCCATCTCCTTTAGAATTGTCTACCAGTCAGGCTAAGGGAGGCAGACACCCTCCCTTGACATCAACGAGAAGGGTTAAAACCTTTTTGAGAAAGTCTAGTTAGGGCTGGCTTGGGCTTGCCTTGGACCAGCTCCTATTTGTGCTGCTATAGGCTTTCATTGCCGATGGACCTGACTGCATCTATATGCCATTAATTCATGTCTCTATCTAATAACCAGGGGGTAGTTCTGCTTTCTTGTCCCATGAGTTCCTCTGGATTGTTGCTTTAGCCTCCCTGTTGCTGCTGACCTGCTTGACTGAAACGGCTTCAAATACTTACACCAGTCATAATCACATGATAATAACTAAAGATTGTATTGCTAATATTACACATATTTTGATATACTATTAATATTTGCATTACAACATAACTTGTCAAATGTTATAGTAAGTACTTTTTCATGTTACAATCAAGTTTGCCTTCTCTGAATAACATAACCAAGACTATTTTATGACTTGCTCTTTTGGAGCATGTTTGAGTATAATTTTTGAACTTACGATTGGTCATCAACTTCCACAGAACTGTTGCACATCTTCACAACAACACCATCCAGCTTCATGATTATTTTGCCGATGGTAGGGATGCCGTTGATTGTTGTGTGTCTCATTTGGATGTTGAAACTCTCATATGGTTCTTTGCACTGTGAGGCCAGCACATGGTTACAGCTGGATGGCAGCCTGAAGAATTCTCCATCAAAGTTCTTCCAGTTATAGTCTCCCCAAGTTGAGCACACATGATCGATGTGAGCATTACCTGAAACAAGGATAACACAGCAGCAACAGTTTAAATTATTCAGTCAGGGTAAAATGATTGCGTCATCCAGCCCCTTAACTATGATTAGAACTGTATATCAAGAGCCATTGGATTTTTGGGTTGGTCAATGGAAGATCTTTGAATATGTCAGGTTGAGCCCTGAATAATAGCGATAGTAATTGTTCATAGAAGATATTTGAAACAAGATATAATAACTACATCCACAACTAGATCCAATTGAGTCTCCTCCAGCACAGACACATTTCTGCTTCTAAGAACAACATCTATCCTTCTCTTGGTGTCATGTTCAAACACCTCATGAGAAGATGGAGATGCTGGAAGAAACTTTTAAGAGTCACTCACTGAGAGAAGAGAGAAGCAGCGTCAGACAGATGAGCCGTAATGCGGATCCAAGTTCTATGGTCCCCATGTTGGCCCTGTGGACTGGTTGCCTATGAACACTATCCTGGAGGATATCTCCTTTTATATCCCACCAGTCAAGGTGGAGCAACACCACTTCTACAGGTAAGAGTGAGAGGAAGAGGCTGATCCACTTCGGATCCCTCCCTCACTCTAAATATCTTCAGTGTGGTTTACCTGTGACATTTGCACGTTAAATTAATACCTGACAATGTTCTTATTGGTTTGCTCAGCAAACATGTCATCACCTCCATCAGTGAACCAAGCAGTTTGTTCACGCTGCAGGCCTCTTATAAACTATCTCGTCAATAAATACATCTGTATCAACATGCTGTTAAATTTGTATGTCAGAATGAATGACAGAAAAAAAACAGATTTTGGAAGAAAATAATATCTAGCTAAAAGGTGAATGATGGGTTAATGTCTTGCCCTCTTTAACTTAATCAAAGGTTAAACATATCCTGGTTTCTCTTCAATATCACACAAGGCAAATAATTTTTTTTCAATATTTGACCTAAACCACTACTCCTCCTTAAGCTAATGTATGCTATGCTATATGGTTCATTTAAGGCATCATTGACCCTGCTGGAACTCAAATAGTGAAATACATGTTTTTATGAAAACCTTCTTCGCTATTGTTGTTATATGAGTGTATGCATCTTAATGTTATTTGTTATAGTCAAATAAATCATCTACACTTTAAAGATACTGCTATAAGCTGCAGTCTGTCCTTGAAAGAGCATCAAGAGGGCACTTTTTACATTCAATTGACTTCAATGGCATCCAGAGGGCTTTTTTCTTTTTTTTTAGATCTCAATCACAAGAAGGGCACCCAAAGGTTGTAGATCGTTACATGTAGGATTGTTTTTAAGGATGTATTAATTTTGATTTGGTGCCAGACTTCCTGTCCTGCTCGATCTTCTCTGGCAAAAGTAAAAGTCTTTTGTATCTTCTGGGGAGGGCTCTGACTTGTTGAATCTGAAACACAGCTGGAACTCAACTGAGTGGAGCCAGTGGAAGTTAACTAACTGACTAGAAGTGAAACCTATCAGATGCCGTGATGGAGACAGACCAGACACAAATCTGGTGGAATTTGGCTGTTAGGCATAGCTAAAAATACAGGGGTGACTGAGAAATACAACTCAAAGTCCTAATGCTCCTAAGAGCCAAGAAAAAACGGTCAGCTGACTCTGGAGCCACTTTGAAATCTCCTCTAAAAAACACACATATCACTATTAGTTTCTCCTGACCTCACTTGAGTTCATTGAAGGCCCAGGTATCCTCTAATGGCAGTAATCCAATCCAATCCATCTCAAAATGACTCAGTGTAAAAGAAAGAGACATTGAAGGAGAAGTTGAAAGCTTATCAAATGTGCAAAATTTGAATTTGAGTGTGGCTATAATGGCTCACCTAATTTTGATGTTTTGCCATGGAATAGAAGGCTGCTGTATCTCAAACACAGAGGTTCTAAATTGCTTAAAATTCTACTTCTACAGAATATATCCCATTTTGAACATATCTAAATGCCTGTATAACATTTTTGTGTTGCATACTGGAAGGAAACAGTAAGCTCTGAGTGTTGTGCGTCAGTTAGATATCAGAAATTGCACTGTGTGTTCACAATTTAAGTTGTTTCCACAACATATGACAAATCAGAGCCCTTTGGAGTCTTCTGTGTCTGATTAAGGCACCCAGGTTGGAGCACATTCTGCTGCTGCGCCACATCCTGACTTGCACTAAGGTTCAAGTGCCAGGCCCTAGATGCGTACACTGCAACACATGACAGCAGGAATATATTGTAAATAAACGTCAAGCACTTAGTGCTTGACATTAAAGAGAGGTTGTGAATCTTAGTTTACTCAGTTAGATAACACAGCTTGGATATAGTGTAGCTGGATAGTTTGTGGGCATAGTGGTTGTTGTTAATTAAGCATTAAACCCACAATAAAATCACATTTGTGAATCATTTGTGGATGTGTTTTTATATCAGGGAGAGCTTAATGATGTAAATCCAGGAAGATGGAGGCAGAGCTATAAATGGGCCCCTCCAATCAGGTTATGAGTAGAAAAACAATGTATAGGAAATTAGAATTCACAGGGCCTGTTATCTGGCCCCTACTCCAACAACTCCCTGATCAGGACAGATACTATACAGAACCTTGCGAGTCCTCTCCCTGCCTGGCATGCTGCTTGCTTTGGTTGTTGGTGTTTTCAGCTGCAATGTGGTTGACCTTAGTTAACTCACTGCTGTGTTGCTACTCCCCTTTCTTTTTTACTAATTTTGCACTTTAAAACTTTGGTTTTGCTCCTTCTAATTTGGGTTTGACACTTTGTCATTAGGTTTAGTCTTTGAAACATATCAATTTGTCCCCTTAAACTCATTGCTTGATCTTTTTTCACAGTCTGTTTTTTTTAACACTTATAGTTCGAGTAACTGTTTTGCTCCTTCTGCCTCAAGTGTATTAGTTTTGTTAGCTTTTCAATCAATTAGTCTGATTCACTTGTTGTTTATACTGATATAAATATTTAAGACATAATCTTGTTTAGTTGGTTTAGTGGAGCTGTTTGCCTACTAAGCTGTTTTAATTTATTCCTTGAAGTTGCTAACCAGTAATTCTTTTGTATTCCCATTTTTTCAACAGATTAGAGTCACTTTGTGGGGAGAATAGGCACCCATGGTTAGGGCCCTCCACTTACTTCATGTGGCTCATTGAGACAGATATAGACTTCACTAAAAGTTTGCTTAAAAGGAGTGGTGAGGTTTCTATGTTACATCAAAGGTGAGTATTCGGTGGCACTCCTACATCTTCCTTTCCACTAGTGGCTTCAGCTCAGTTTTGTTTAGTTAAATTTGGGGACTGGCAGGGATTATCTTCTTTTGAGTCACTGATTATTTTGAATCTTATACTAGATCTTGTCAGATTTGATAAAAAATTGCTATTTTAATTCCACTTGATTGACTCGTTTGATTAATTTAACAGACTATTTGCCTTCTTTTGAAACAAGTCTCTGCTTCTTCAGTTCTAAACCATAGTTTTACAAGAAAAGTAAAATAGCTTAGCAGTATCTGTACTAGCTTATACTAGTGGGATGAGAAAAGCAGCTTTTCGTTGCAGTTGTTGGGTCGTTTGTATTTTCCACTCAAATTCGAAGCGGGCCGAGACCACCATTTCTAGGCAATCATGGCTCGCTTGTTCTGTCCAATTTCAATAAGATTGTTGTGTTCACATATGTCCAAACAAGGGCCAAATGTTTACAAAAATGAAAGATAGATGATGCTGTTTTTGCAACGGTATCGAATTTGTAAAAGTACTATTTTTATCACAGGTATGATTATTAGCATCAACAATTGATAAAAAAAATACATTACATCAGCTATTGTAGTACAGTAACTAGTCATATTATAATAATTCTAGATCTGTTTGTAATTAAAAGTACCACTTTTTCATATGTTAATTATCTGGGTCCTTTTCTCACCACGTAAAAACACATGTCATCTGTTTTATCACCAAAAACAACCTACCTTGTGATTTTTTAAACCTCTGGGTTTTTCTGAGAGAAGAGATTTTCCTCTACATCACGACAAGTCATTTAGAATTTAGTGTTTAGCTCCTGTTCCATTTGATATTTAGGTCGCAAAATTGTCAGTCTATTAACTCACTATCACAAGATACATGCAGGTCTGAGCCCTGCCTGTCAATATTAAACAGGATGCAGCATTATCACAAGTCATAACACACGTTAGCTAGTGAGGCAGAGGACTGAACCACCTGAATAAGGGAAGGATAATAACTTTAACTGCTGCAGAAATATGTATAACTTGTTATATTTAAAGTATTCATATTTTAGTAGCTTACTGCCTGCTGAATGCTTCTGCAAACCACTGCTCCCTGTTGCTCTAATGTCTGTGACCGTGCATACAGTCCCATCATTACTTTTGGATGAGACCAACTTTAGGGGAGGGGGGCAGGGGGGATGCCTTTTTTCTATATGGACTGTGTAGAATAATACGAATATAAATTTAGCATGTTTACAAAATACCTGATGAATTAAAAAATCTGGTTGTGCTTTTGCCTCTATAATTCTTTTTTTAGGAGGGGCTGGTATGACATATAAGAGGGTCTAAAGGTGCATTTCGACCAAGAGTTCCGGGGTCTTTCAGCCCCCAGAACTACTTTACCCTGAACTAAACGGTTCCTGTGCCCCTATTGTTGTCTGCATTTAGACTGCGGGCTGAAGTCCAGGGTAGATTGTGTAAATCAGGCCAGTGACGTATGGAGAAAAAAAAAGTAAATGCACTACACCACCAGACCAGTAGAGGGCAGTAAAACAAAGACAAATGCCATTCATCACAGATGACACCATAGAAGCAGATGGACAGGCAGGTATCATTACGAGCAACACAACAGTTAGCCTGTTAGCATGAAGAGACTGGCGCTGTTTTAGATGGTGCTATATTTCATCACAGATAGATTCACTGAATCAACACGTGAGAGGAGATAAGCGCGAGTAGCAAAGACGTTTCAACACGGCTTTAAAATCCTTTTGAACTCAAAAAGCCGTGGCAGAGATCGGCCGGTGTTTTGGTTTAAACAGCGACCCTGTTAACTGCCGACTTTCAGCTGGATGCATCCCTCATCTTTAGACGATCATTAAATTTCTGATGAGGATATTGAATCTTAAAACTCCCTCTGTGTTTCAACAGCTGTATAAACTCCACAAACACTGACTCGTTCAGCTGAAGGTCTCCAGTTTACAGGGTCACTTTTAAAACCGTAACACCCAGAGAGACGCATTCACGGTGGGCTGAGAAAAGACTACTGTTACAAGCTGCTAAATCAAGAGAATCACAGCTTCTTCTTTTGAAAAGTACACACACATACAAAAAAGATAGAACAAATAAAAACTAATGAAAGAAAGAGAAATCAAGTGAATCACAGATGTGTGTGATGTTATTGTGGACGGCAGATGGAATAAAAACACTGCGGTTAATCTACCAATCAGACACGTTCAGCATTGCAGGCCCTGCCCCCCCCCCCCCCCCCCCCCGAAAGTCCCGGGACCTTTGAAAAGTACTACCCCCCCTAGCAGGGGCTTTTTAGGGGGAGATCATCTACCCCCAAACTACTTCTTTGCCCTGGGTCCGTCGGTCGAAACGCACGTAGTTCCGGGGTAAAGTCCCTAGTTCCAGGGTAAATTTCCTCCGGTCGAAAGAAGCCTCAAGATCGCCCATGGTCCAAACATCCGAGCCATGGGGTAGTTTAGGCACGTCTCCAAACTATCCAAGTGTGAAAATGCCCTAGATTTACTGGTGAACCTCTAGCTTTGCCCTCTGGCGCATCTTTCTCCTCTTCATAATGCTATGAAACCTTGCATGCCTGAGGATTGAGTAAAGCAGCTTTGCTGGACTGCTGGACATTGTGTCCCAGACAGTATCAGCTTCAGCCATCCTTACCTGTCTATAATTAGTTTGCGTAATTGAATTGCCATAATTTACATTCATTTTGAATTGTTTCTATATAGATTCTAATTTTATTTGGTCAAGACAATAGACTGAGACTAATTTTAGACCTGAAAAAAAGCATCAATTGTTTTTACATCTATTTTGTTAAAGAGTGAAAGACATGATCTTTTTTTTTTTGTTCAGTTGACAGAAGTGGAAAGTAGCTACAATGGCCATGTTGAGTCTTGGTGAGAGACAGGACTTTAATGCACAGGGAGCCTTGCTCTCAGTATTTCAGAGCTGAAAAGTAATTTTTTTTCAACTTTCATTTTTCAGTGGATGTCAGACTCATTTGGAATAAAAACGACTTACATCTGCTGAAAAATGAAAACTAAAAAACTAATTTAAGAAACCATAAATTCTGTATTTGACTGACTGTTTAATTGATACATTTCTGTTATGCAGGATCCTACAATGATGTTGCCCACCTTATGCAAATTGATAGAATATGTGACACCGTTCAGGAGTAAATATGACGTGTGTTGCTCTAAGGCGGCAGAGAACTCTTTGTTATAGGTCTGTGTAAATAATCCACAGTGACTCAGTTTATCAGTCCAGGATACAGATCCTGGCGTACATTTTTGATAATGGTTAAGTGTTTGCACTGTGTCAATAAAAAATGCAAAACAACTCTTGTGAGGTCAATTAAGAAAAAAAAAACTGTGGTCTTTGAGATTGACTTCTTGTGCAAGTATGAAATGACATCTATTCAGAAGCTGTGATCCCGATTCTCAACAGTCTTTTTAGGTATTTTTTCAGGGGGGAGATTATCTTCCCTTGAGCTAAATTTAGACCCTGGGTCCACCGGTCGAAACGCACGTAGTTCAGGGGTAAAGTTCCTCTGGTCGAAAAATGCTTTAACAAAACCTTTAGTTAGTTCCAACACCTCTGTCCTGTATTGGAACTAAATGATACAACATAAAAAGTGAGCTATTGCTTCAATTGGTGCTGGATATGAGGCCCTCACCACAAAGTACAAGTGAGGTATCAGAGCATCAAGTGAATCAAGCTCATCAGTCAAAAAGTTACAAAATTAATTGTGGGGTTCCCCAGGGTTCAATTTTATGCCCAACTCTTTTTAATTTTTATATGTTACCCCTCGGAAGTGTCATCAGGAGGCACGGCATCAACTTTCATAGCTATGCAGATGATACACAGCTCTATATCGCCGTGTCTCCTGATGACCCAGGAACAAATGACACACTTTTTAAGTGTATTTTAGATATTAAGTCATGGATGGCAGAGAACTTTTTAAAGCTCAACCAGGAAAAAAAATCAGGTTTTAGTCATTGGTACTGGACCTCAGAGAGAGAAACTGAACACCAAACTCCAAGCACTGGCTCTAAACCCATGTGAGCAGGTAAAGAACCTGGGTGTGATCTTTGACTCACACCTCAGTTTTGAGCCACACATTAGAGAAATAACAAGAAAGGCTTTTTATCACCTGAAAAACATTACCAAAGTGCGTCAGTTTCTCTCTCAAGCCAATGCAGAGACACTAGTTCATGCTTTTATAACCTGTAGAATTGACTATTGTAATGCTCTTCTTTCTGGTCTCCCCAAAAAGAACATTTCTCAGCTTCAGCTGCTCCAAAACTCAGCAGCTAGAATGCTGACAAAGACCAGAAAGAGAGCCCACATCACACCAATTTTAAAGTCTCTGCATTGGCTTCCAGTATCTTTTAGAATAGATTTTAAGATTATTTTATTAGTTTTTAAATCTCTTAATGGTCTTGCTCCTTCTTATTTATCAGATTTGCTTTTATCATATGAGCCAGTGAGAGCCCTCAGGTCTTCAGGTAGTGGACTTTTAATGTTACCAAAAGTAAAAACTAAGACCCACGGTGAGGCAGCTTTTTATCATCATGGCCCACGCCTGTGGAACACCCTGCCTGAGGATCTGAGGGCGACCCAGAGCATCAATATTGTTAAGGCAAACTCAAGACCTACCTTTTTAGTCTTGCTTTTAACTGAGTTTTATTTTTATTCTTAATAGTTCTGTTTATTTATTATCTATTTCTAATTTAGTCACTTGTATTCTACTTTATTTATTTATGTACTTATTTATTTATTTTAAGTCTAGCATCTTAAGTTATTTTAATGGTTTAATATTTTAGTCTTTTATTATCTTAGAAATGTATTTTACTTTGGTGATTTTAATTTCCTGTGTTGAGTTTTAACATCTTTACCTCCAGTGTTTCCTCATTAAGATATCATGAGAGCTTTTCCTCAGTTCGTTCAGCAACTTCTTTTTTATTTTATTTATTTATTTTGTTTTTATTGTTTTTATTACTATTGTTGCATATTATGTTCTTAACCTTAGGATTATGGGGTGGGTTTGGGGTCGGGATCTTTTTCTTAATTTATTCTATTTGAAGTTGTTTTTATGTACAGTCATGGCCAAAAGTTTTGAGAATTACACAAATATTACATTTTCACAAAGTCTGCTGCTTCAGGGTTTTTAGGTGTTTTTGTCAGATGTTTCTATGGTATAATGAAATACAATTAGAAGCATTTCATAAGTATCAAAAGCTTTTATTGAGAATTACACAGAATTCATGCAATAAGTCAATATTTGCAGTGTTGACCCTTCTTTTTCAAGACCTCTGCAATTCTCCCTGGCATGCTGTCAATCAACTTCTGGACCAAATCCTGACTGATGGCAGTCCATTCTTGCATAATCAATGCTTGGAGTTTGTCAGAATTTGTGGGTTTTTGATTGTCCACCTGCCTCTTGAGGATTGACCACAAGTCTTCAATGGGATTAAGATCTGGGGAGTTTCCTGGCCAAGGGCCCAAAATCTTAATGTTTTGTTCCCCGAGCCATTTTGTTATGACTTTTGCTTTATGGCAAGGTGCTCCATCATGCTGGAAAAGGCATTCTTCATCACCAAACTGCCCTTGGATGGTTGGGAGAAGTTGCTCTCGGAGGACGTTCTGGTACCATTCTTTATTCATGGCTGTGTTTTTAGGCAAGATTGTGAGAGCCCACTCCCTTGACTGAAAAGCAACCCCACACATGAATGGTCTCAGGATGCTTCACTGTTGGCAAGAGACAGGACTGATGGTAGCGCTCACCTCGTCTTCTCCGAACAAGCCTTCCTCCAGATGCCCCAAACAATCGGAAAGGGGATTCATCAGAGAAAATGAGAAAATACCCCAGTCCTCAGCAGTCCAGTCCCTGTACCTTCTGCAGAATATCAGTCTGTCCCTGATGTTTTTACTGGAGAGAAGTGGCTTCTTTGCTGCCCTCCTTGACACCATTCCTGAGCAAGCTCTGCACTGGTGGTGGCCCGATCCCGCAGCTGTAACACCTTCAGGAGACGGTCCTGGCGCTTGCTGGACTTTCTTGGGCGCATTGGAGCCTGTTTGGCAACAATTGAACCTCTCCCCTTGAAGTTCTTGATAATTGGATAGACGGTTGACTGAGGTGCAATCTTACTCGCTGCTATAAACTTCCCTGTTAGGCCCTTTTTGAGCAATGCAATGATGGCTGCACGTGTTTCCTTGCAGGTAACCATGGCTAACAGATGAGGAACAATGGTGTCATGCACCATCTTCCTTTTAAAGTGTCCAGTCACTCAATCATGACAGATTGATCGCCAGCCTTGTCCTCATCAACACCCACACCTGTGTTAATGTGTGTGACACCTGTGTGTCATTGAAATGATGTTAGCTGGTCCTTTTGTGGCAGGGCTGAAATGCAGTGGAAATGTGTTTTTGGTGATAAAGTTCATTTTCAAGGCAAAGAGGGACTTTGCAATGAATTGCAGTTGAGCTGATCAGTCCTCATAACATTCTGGAGTATATGCAAATTGCCATTATAAAAACTGAAACAGCAGACTTTGTGAAAACTAATAGTTGTGTCATTCTCAAAACTTTTGGCCATGACTGTACATACACACATCACAGACCTGTACATCTTTCCTCGTTAAATCTTTATATTTTTATTTTATATTTCTGTAAATAATCTGTAGTCATCTGTAAAAGCTAAATGAAATTATTATTATTATTGTTGTAATTATTATTATTATTATTAGTAGTAGTATTGTTGTAATTATTATCATTGTTTTTATTGTTATCTTTATTATACATATATTTTCTTTCTTCTATACAGCTCTGTTTAACATTCATCTTTGGTATTCTTTAATTGTTTGTTATCTTGTGTTTTTTTTTCTATTTAAGCTTTAGCAATGATTACTTATGTTTTCCATGCTAATAAAGCCCTTTGAATTGAAATGAAATTGAGAGAGAGAGAGAGAGAGAGAGAGAGAGAGAGAGAGAGAGAGAGAGAGAGAGAGAGAGAGAGACAGAGAGAGAGAGAGAGAGAGAGAGAGAGAGAGAGAGAGAGACAGACAGAGAGACAGACAGACAGACAGACAGAGACAGACAGCATTTGCTTGCAGGTGTGCCTCTCTTGTGAAGTTTAAATGCTTTTATAACTGCTTGCTCAAAAATGAAAGTTGTAATCTTGGTAATCTGTTGGTGTGCAGTTCACATTGAAGATGATGTTTTTCTTTTTAAATGTTTGGGTCATTCTGGGAGAAGTCACAAAATTTCATGTGGGAAAAAAAGGATCAAAAGGGTGGTTTTCTCTGCTATTTGACATGGTGGTGGTCATTTTTGACCCATAAGACAACACAAGGGTTAAAAACTGCAGCATTACCATACTTTGGCCATTTAACCTAGGCACATTCAGAAAATTGTAGCTTGGTGATCACAGCTCCACTAGTGGGCAGCACAACCCTGATTAAAGCCATGTCTTCTTGAGTAGGAAATCACAGCCCCAATATCAATGTTCTCCCTGAGTCCTGAGCCCTGAACCCTGAGAATAGAATAGAATAGAATAGTCTTTATTTGTCATTGTCAGGTGAACAATGAAATTAGAAGCGCTGCTCCTGAAGGTGCATGTTATAAATACAAATAAAATAAAAACAGGTAGAAAATATGTATTAAAGACAATATAAACATAGTAATAATATAAAACAGGTGTCGAATATATACAGTCAGGTTGGGAGAAGAGGTATTTTGATTTAAGATATTGCACATTATATGAACAGTTTTCACAGTTCCTGGTATTGCACTTGACATAAATATTATTGCACAGTTATACATATAAATATTGCACATGAGGGTATTGCTTATGTCAGCTGTTTGTGGGTGTTTAGTGTTGTGATGGCTCTCGGGAAGAAACTGTCTCTGTGTTTGTCCGTGCTCTGTGTGACCTGTAGTGCCCACCAGAGGGCAGCAGGTTGAACAGGTGCTGACTGGGGTGGAATGAGTCCTTGATGATGTTGCTGGCTCTGCAGTGAGAGCTCGCCATGTCCTCCAGGTAGGGCAGAGAGGAGCTTAGTGAGCAGAGCTCCATTAGAGGGCAGCACAACCCTGGTTAAAGCCATGTCTTCTTAAGGAGTAGGAAATCACAGCCCCAATATCAATGTTCTCCCTGAGTCCTGAGCCCTGAGCCCTTCTTGACTTAATTGACATCACCTGGAAAGTGGTTGAGTGCCTGAGGCTGTAAGGACACAAAACTGTAGAACTGGGAATGGGACTGCACTCTGCGACTTCTCACATAACCTGCATGATGTCACGTAGAGGCATTAGGAATTTTCATTGTACAATTTTCACTTTACTCAAATTCAAGGCTCTTAAGGGACTGACTGACTGCCATGTGATCCAGGCTCTTACTCTACAGTCATGGCCAAAAGTTTTGAGAATGACACAACTATTAGTTTTCACAAAGTCTGCTGTTTCAGTTTTTATAATGGCAATTTGCATATACTCCAGAATGTTATGAGGAGTGATCAGCTCAACTGCAATTCATTGCAAAGTCCCTCTTTGCCTTGAAAATGAACTTTATCACCAAAAACACATTTCCACTGCATTTCAGCCCTGCCACAAAAGGACCAGCTAACATCATTTCAATGACACACAGGTGTCACACACATTAACACAGGTGTGGGTGTTGATGAGGACAAGGCTGGCGATCAATCTGTCATGATTGAGTGACTGGACACTTTAAAAGGAAGATGGTGCATGACACCATTGTTCCTCATCTGTTAGCCATGGTTACCTGCAAGGAAACACGTGCAGCCATCATTGCATTGCACAAAAAGGGCCTAACAGGGAAGTTTAGAGCAGCGAGTAAGATTGCACCTCAGTCAACCGTCTATCCAATTATCAAGAACTTCAAGGAGAGAGGTTCAATTGTTGCCAAACAGGCTCCAGGGCGCCCAAGAAAGTCCAGCAAGCGCCAGGACCGTCTCCTGAAGGTGTTACAGCTGCGGGATCGGGCCACCACCAGTGCAGAGCTTGCTCAGGAATGGCAGCAGGCAGGTGTGAGTGCATCTGCACGCACAGTGAGGCGAAGACTTTTGGAGGAAGGCCTGGTGTCAAGGAGGGCAGCAAAGAAGCCACTTCTCTCCAGTAAAAACATCAGGGACAGACTGATATTCTGCAGAAGGTACAGGGACTGGACTGCTGAGGACTGGGGTATTTTCTCATTTTCTCTGATGAAGTACAAGTTCAGGATGGTACAGTTACGTGGAAATTCTACTGGTGTAAATGTAGATGGGACTGCACGGTGGTGCTGGCTAGCGCTGTTGACTCACAGCGGGAAGGTTCCTGGTTCGAGTCCCTGGTCGGGTGCCTTTCTGTGTGGAGTTTACATGTTCTCCCTGTGCATGTGTGGGTTCTCTCCGGGTACTCCAGCTTCCTCCCACGGTCCAAAAACATGCTCTCCAGGTTAATTGGTCACTCTAAATTGCCCGTAGGTGTGAGTGTGTGGGTAAACAACAAGTGAATGGTTGTCTGTCTCTCCATTTTTGCCCTGTGATAGGTTGGCGACCTGTGCAGGGTGTACCCTGCCTTCCGCTCCAAGTCAGCTGGGATTAGCTCCAGCTCCCTGTGACCCCGAACGGGATAAGCGGTCAAGATAACGGATGGAAAATGTAGATGCCTTACAGTAATTACAGTCATTTCAGCAATCAGACGGATGTGCTTCATTGATCCCAAACTGGGGAATTCTGGTGTGACAACTGCTGAATATCAGACAGTTAAAACAACAAAGGAATAAATATGCGGCAAAAGGACCTGACAATAAAATCAAGATTCGCTCAGGAGTCTTACCAACAGATGGTGATAATGTGCAGATAAAATAATCAATTGGTTCTGAATTAATGTACTGAATTAATATGCAACTTGATCAAAAGCAGACCAAAGGGCACTTTGAGTTTGACTGAGACCATTAGGATGATATTTCTCTGCTGGGACACTTCACATTTTATTCTCTAAAGGGCATGGAGACACCACTTTTTAACAGTTAGTCCACGTTGGGGAAATCCAGGGTGCACTTTTTTCACATTCAATCCTCTGCAGGGGCATCCAAAGAGGACCTTCTTGCATTCAGTGCACTGGAGAGGCACGCAGAGGGCACTTTTAAACATCCAATCAACCGAAAGGGCATGCAGCAAAAAACACAAAATTAATGTCCTCATTATCATGGAGACATGGGAATATAACCAATTATGACCCTGCTTAAGTGGCCTGGACAGCACAAAATGCTTTCTCTGCTACACTTTTGATGAAAAACCAAACAAATTGTTCTTCTAGCTGCCTTTCCAGTGGATAATACACTGAAAAGTGCCCTCTGGAGGTCCTCCTAGGGGATAAAATGTTTGACACTGCCCTCTGGTTGCCCTTCCATTGAACTAAATTTAATAAAGTGTCCTCTGAATTGCCCCCAATTGGAATAACTGTTAAAAAAAGTAATGTTTGGATGCACCTTAAGAGAATAAAATGTGATAAAGTGCCTCATTGTTAACTTGTCTTGCTTTAAATGTTTGGCTGTCATGCAAGGTTTGTAAGTTAAGTTTAACAAACTAGAATATATATATTTTTTAAGTTATATTTTGTTGTCACTTTTGCCCTTTTTGCCTTTATTTTGATAGGACAGCTGAAGAGAGATAGGAAATGTGGGGAGTAGAGAGTGGGGGAAGACATGAAGGAAGTGGTTGACCGGCTGGGAATCGAACCAGCGATCCTGCAAGGAGGACTGTAGCCTCTGTATGACCGCTAGGCCACCAGCGCCCCTAGAATTTTTTTAATACATTTAATCTGTTAATTTTACTATTTGATTTTTATTGAACTTCTCAGTTTTTAAATAAACTATTGAAAAATACCAGATTAAATCTGACTACAATATGTGCTGTGTGCAGGGATAAAAACCAGAAGGGTCTCATACTTGCAGATGTATGTGTGCTGGGCTCTTAAAGCTGAACTTTAATCATAGCTATTCGCCTTTTTTTGCAAAGAGTCATGTGTACCTGTTGTTTTTGGCGATGTATAATTGAAAAACTATGGATTTTTTAAATCATCAAATTCTCACATTAACCTTCAAATTAAATGACATGACTGATTGTGTAAAAACATATCTTTCATCATGGAGATGATACAAACTGAAATAATTCAGGTTAGAAATAGTTTGTTGAGAAAATGGTTGTGATGACCGACAAAATACAGCATCTCTCAGACCCTTTAAGTACAGCTTATTATAGACTACAATAATATCAAACTGCCACAAAATGCTTACGAAATAAACTGACCGTCTTACAATACATATGAATGTCCACACCAGTGTTTATGTTGCACATACATAATTTTAATAATAATGAGTAAAAGAAGAAAGTTTACATCACAGTCTCATGTTGTGATGCTGAAAAAGAACTCAGCTTTGCTACAAATATTGAAAGCTGAAATTAATAAGAAGGTCTCGGGTCCGAAAGGGTTCAGTCCTGTGTTCAGCAGCGAGCGGGTGATCAGCGTCTCCTGCGGCGCTTCAATGGAGCATTTGTTGTTCCCCCCACACACTCTGCTTTGTTGCACTGACAGCTTTCCACTATGGTGTACTTGTGAGGAATCTTGGAGCCATCTGCACATTCAAGCTCCATCGTACCCTCACTGGTGGTGGCTTCTCGGCAACACTCACACTGGTGCATCATCGTGTTGGCAGCAGCAGAATACCTGCACACACAAAATAACTTTATTATTCCCACTAATCACAAAAATGCAGATCATGTCTTCATCCTCTAATCATGTTAGGATCTGCAACCATGTTAGGGTTTTCCAGGATCAAAATGGTGATAATCAGGTTTTGTGTTAAATATACTTACATAGACGTGCTTCCACAGTGACCAGCACAGTACGTCATGTTGACCGGCTTCTTGCTCACACAGTCATTCACCTTGATGACCTCCTGCTTACTCAGAAGCTCACACACACTGCGCAGCTTGCCTGTAAGACACATTAACAGTTCTGTCAATGGTTCCAACATGCTCTAATAATAACACACAGCTATGTCCTCTCAATAAGGAGTTGTGATCATAAAAAGTATGACTCCAATAACTTACAGGTTCTGCAGCATCCAGTAGAGTCAGTTGTCTCTGTACCCTGGAGGAGGAAGACACATGTTGTGTGTGAGACACAGACAAAATGTTTTAAAGAGGTCAGGTGTATCAGCTGCAGAGGTTTGATTAACTCACAGGTTCACAGTCCAATGGATTATAGGCAGGACAGACAGTCTTGGTCTCCTGAGTAATAAGCTGACCGTTGATGTTGGCGCAGGTATACTGCACACACTTGTTACCAGGAAGGACAAATGTTTCGTTGACCTATACAATAAGAAAAAGCAGAAGCCACTTCAGGAAAAAAAGATGTGATCATTTTTAAACCTTTTCAGCTCAGATGCCAGCCTTGGCTTTATATAAATAAGGCTGTCATTTTTAATTCAGTTTCATAGTTTTCAACATGTAATTCAAAGCTTTTACATTTTCAAAGAAGTGAAGATTTGAAATGTTAATTCAATTTAAGAAATAAGCAATTCATTATTACAAGGCTCATAGTGACATAACTGACCTCAATGATATGTGTTTTGTTGTCAGGTGCAACGAGGAAGCAGCTCTTCTGGACGCACTTCCCACAACACTTATCAGGTACAGCCTGGTATTCAAAACCCTGGAAGTAAAGTGTTATAGAGTGAGGGAGAAGAAGAAAAAAACTCTTTGTGCGACAAGCAGTTGGAGTGAAATACTGTCTGCTAAGAGTCGTGGTAACTTTGCTGTAGTATATGTGTAGTTATTATGCTAAAATTTTTCAGTGACCAAAACATTTCCAAATCTGGATGACTGATAAATTAATAAATTAGCATATCTGTACATAAAGTCTAAGTAAACTGTAAGATGGGTATAAACTGTGAACTCTGAACTACAAAAGGAAAGAGCTTTTCAGAAGGAGAGGGTCACTTGTGTGCATTTGTGGGTAAGACAAGGGAACAACTTACTTCAGAGCAGTTTGTTTTGCAAACAATTGGGGTGCAGTGAATGATGTTCAGCTTGGTGACTGGATCCATACGTGGGCCACAATAACACTCCTCACAGGGCCCAGGAGTAAAAGGCTGTACTGTTCCAGTTGTTGTAGTGCCTGATGCTTGTCCAAGACCTCCCAGTGTTGTTCCTGATGGTTGTCCAGCACCTCCTACTGTTGTTCCTGATGGTTGTCCAGCACCTCCCACTGTTGTGCCTGATGGTTGTCCGGCACCTCCTACTGTTGTGCCTGATGGTTGACCAGCACCTCCTACTGTTGTGCCTGATGGTTGTCCAGCACCTCCTACTGTTGTTCCTGATGGTTGTCCAGCACCTCCCACTGTTGTGCCTGATGGTTGACCAGCACCTCCTACTGTTGTGCCTGATGGTTGTCCAGCACCTCCTACTGTTGTGCCTGATGGTTGTCCAAAACCTCCTACTGTTGTTCCTGATGGTTGTCCAGCACCTCCTACTGTTGTGCCTGATGGTTGTCCAGCACCTCCCACTGTTGTGCCTGATGCTTGTCCAGCACCTCCCACTGTTGTTCCTGATGGTTGTCCAGCACCTCCCACTGTTGTGCCTGATGGTTGACCAGCACCTCCTACTGTTGTTCCTGATGGTTGTCCAGCACCTCCTACAGTTTTGCCTGATGGTTGTCCAGCACCTCCCACTGTTGTGCCTGATGGCTGTCCAGCACCTCCCACTGTTGTGCCTGATGGCTGTCCAGCACCTCCTACTGTTGTTCCCAATGGTTGTCCAGCACCTCCTACAGTTGTGCCTGATGGTTGTCCAGCACCTCCCAGTGTTGTTCCTGATGGTTGACCAGCACCTCCCACTGTTGTTCCTGATGGTTGTCCAGCACCTCCCACTGTTGTGCCTGATGGTTGTCCAGCACCTCCTACTGTTGTGCCTGATGGTTTACCAGCACCTCCCACTGTTGTTGCAGATGGTTGTCCAGCACCTCCCTCTGTTGTGCCTGATGGTTGTCCAGCACCTCCTACTGTTGTGCCTGATGGTTGTCCTGCACCTCCCACTGTTGTGCCTGATGGTTGACCAGCACCTCCTACTGTTGTTCCTGATGGTTGTCCGGCACCTCCCACTGTTGTTCCTGAAGGTTGACCAGCACCTCCCACTGTTGTGCCTGATGGTTGTCCAGCACCTCCCACTGTTGTGCCTGATGGTTGTCCAGCACCTCCCACTGTTGTTCCTGATGGTTGACCAGCACCTCCCACTGTTGTGCCTGATGGTTGTCCAGCACCTCCCACTGTTGTGCCTGATGGTTGTCCAGCACCTCCTACTGTTGTGCCTGATGGTTGTCCAGCACCTCCTACTGTTGTTCCTGATGGTTGTCCAGCACCTCCCACTGTTGTGCCTGATGGTTGACCAGCACCTCCTACTGTGGTTCCTGATGGCTGCCCGGCACCTCCTACTGTTGTGCCTGCAGGTTGTCCTGCACCTCCCACTGTTGTGCCTGATGGTTGTCCAGCACCTCCCACTGTTGTGCCTGATGGTTGACCAGCACCTCCTGCTGTTGTTCCTGATGGTTTACCAGCACCTCCTACTGTTGTGCCTGATGGTTGTCCAAGACCTCCCAGTGTTGTTCCTGATGGTTGACCAGCACCTCCCACTGTTGTGCCTGATGGTTGACCAGCACCTCCTACTGTTGTGCCTGATGGTTGTCCAGCACCTCCCACTGTTGTGCCTGATGGTTGACCAGCACCTCCCACTGTTGTGCCTGATGGTTGACCAGCACCTCCTACTGTTGTTCCTGATGGTTGTCCAGCACCTCCCACTGTTGTGCCTGATGGTTGACCAGCACCTCCTGCTGTTGTTCCTGATGGTTTACCAGCACCTCCTACTGTTGTGCCTGATGGTTGTCCAAGACCTCCCAGTGTTGTTCCTGATGGTTGACCAGCACCTCCCACTGTTGTGCCTGATGGTTGACCAGCACCTCCTACTGTTGTGCCTGATGGTTGTCCAGCACCTCCCACTGTTGTGCCTGATGGTTGACCAGCACCTCCCACTGTTGTGCCTGATGGTTGACCAGCACCTCCTACTGTTGTTCCTGATGGTTGTCCAGCACCTCCTACTGTTGTTCCTGATGGTTGACCAGCACCTCCTACTGTTGTGCCTAATGGTTGTCCAGCACCTCCCACTGTTGTTCCTGATGGTTGTCCAGCACCTCCTACTGTTGTTCCTGATGGTTGACCAGCACCTCCTACTGTTGTTCCTGATGGTTGTCCAGCACCTCCTACTGTTGTGCCTGATGGTTGACCAGCACCTCCTACTGTTGTGCCTAATGGTTGTCCAGCACCTCCCACTGTTGTGCCTGATGGTTGTCCAGCACCTCCCACTGTTGTTCCTGATGGTTGTCCAGCACCTCCCACTGTTGTGCCTGATGGTTGTCCAGCACCTCCCACTGTTGTTCCTGATGGTTGTCCAGCACCTCCCACTGTTGTGCCTGATGGTTGTCCAGCACCTCCCACTGTTGTTCCTGATGGTTGTCCAGCACCTCCCACTGTTGTGCCTGATGGTTGTCCAGCTGCTGTTGTGCTGATTGGCTGTCCAGGTGTTGGTGTTGATCCTGACGGCGAACCTGGTGTTGGTATTTTTGAACCAGGCTAAAAATATAAACATTTTTAATCAATGTCAGCTCTTCCAAAATTTCAATGTCTAAAAAAAAAATATGTTGCTCAATATCTATTCTTACTCATTTAAACCAAATAAGATGCGTTAAAAGTAGTTCAAAATGACTAACTCAAAATTGAATTTTATCAAAAGTTTTAGTTTTTTCCTTCACTAATCTATAAAGGTATTTTGCTGAAACAAACATATATTCAATAACTGACTGTAGCTTATCTTGCACCTTATATCACCCATCCTTTTGTACTGGAACATTTTCAAAATGTGTTTATTAATGTCAAGACTGTAAACTTACCATGTACTCAGTGCCTTCATAGACGCATACACCTTTAGGCACTGTGAAAACAAAAAAGGCATAGGTGAGAGCAATATTGACTCCTGTTGAATAAATCATTTCAAATAAGTTTCTTTTTTGTCATCTAATTTTATACAACATAACTCTCCCTTCAAAACTATAAAGCCCTTCTGAAGAGTTTTAAAGTTGGTATTAACGGAATGAAGTTAAAACCAAAGCCTCTATATTCCTTTTAAAAGTAAATGAGACATTGATGAGATGATTGCTTTTCTTTATATTTAACTCCTGTGTTTGCTGTTTGTCAGTGTCAGGCATGCTGATTAACAGCCTACTGCTGAAAGAGGTTTTTTTTATGTGAAAGACACAATGTGAGTAAATCATTTGACACAAAATAGATTTTCTCATATCTCAGCCTTCTTCAGGATTTACAGTTCTACCTTTCATTACATATTGTACCACAGTAGATTATTCTCGGTTGACAGATGCACACTGATAGAGCCACATACCACAGAGGTAGGTCTGGCAGCAGATGCCAGGTTTGACTGTACGTTGGAAGCCCAGAGGACAGGTCATTGGTTCAGGACACAGAGCGACGTCACATTCTGTTGGATAGAAGAAGATAGGAGGAATAAGAGCATGTGTTGGAGACTCACTGCAACTACTTGCACACCTTAGGTAGATACCAGCTCAAGATCAGATACTCGAGCTGAGACCAATCACAGGATTACACACACATGCTCCACTGGTTCCATCAACAATCAAGGCCACAGATATTCACACAGACTGTCCAGTGCCCGTATACACAGTACAGGAAACAGCCATGGATTCTTTGTTTTTATTGACAATTTGAATTTAGTGTGGAAATATTTCTACAGCACTGAATACTATAAACTCCATGACAGTCCATTTCCCTTTATCTGATCCTGCATCTTCTTCTGTGACTGCACAGACTCCTCAACTGACCACTACCACCCCTGCTAGCTCCTCTTACAACCTTGTCATTGTTTGGCTCTCCAGGTACCTTTCCCCAAACATATCCTTACTCACCAGACTGGTATTCATTCTATTATTAGGATAACGTACCCATCTGTATTAACAAATCTCAATCATGGACCCCTCACTCATAAGTAGTGAATGAGAGGTGATTCACTATAGTCAAACCACTTTAACAGGTTCAGTGTAAAAGCAAGTGAAACAATAGTCTCTACTTCCAGACACTACAGACTCACCACATGAATGTTTTGAGCAGCAGCCGTCTGTCTTGGTGACTAGCTTCTGGCCAAGCTCAGTGCAGTTAGGAGTCTGCTGTGTTTCACATGGAGCTGGCTCACACTGGACGCTCATGGAGTCCTTGTCACATTCACAGATGTCGCAGCCACTGGTCCATGTTTCACCAGGCTGATTAAAAGAAAAAATAGAAAACAGTTCAGACATTGCATTTCTCTGCTAAGTGTACACAATGTTGTATTTATGAACCAGAAATCTCACCATTTTTGGTCTTCCATCGGGTCCAACACAATCTGCAGATCAAACAGAAATAATAAATGTGCTGTTGTGTCAGCCTTTGTGTGAAATATGTCATGACCTAGTCAAAGCAAGTTTGTTTAAAGATTTCAGCTTACTGCAAGAGGCGACACATTTTTCATAGACTTGGTTGAATAAGGTGGTGCCTTCGGGACAGAAGCAACCCTCCTGGGTGTCATTAGATGCTGTACTTCCTGCATTGAACTTGTTGTTGTATCTGATGACAGACATTCAATGTGTAGTTATTACAGTGATAAGTAAACTTATTCAATGAATTGACATGTTATACAAAAGATTACACTGTTCACACAACATGTAGTTTACCTGTCATTGCATGTTGGCTCCACACTGGGGCCACAGGCCTTGTACACCTTGTTGTCTGGACACTTGTGCTCTGTTAAATGGAAATATATTTATATACGCATTTTTGAGAACTCCACAACAACTGTAGTGTTTTACAATAAAGACAATAATACTCACCACACTGCCCATTGGTAGCATTCCTCCAGTCAACACAGACTCCTTTTCTAGAACACTCAGCAGCATAGGCTTCCAGGCTGGAGCAGCTGGCGTTGCTACTAGTATTATTGCCACTGTTGCAGGTGTCAGACTTACAGGATGCAACGAATGGGCCTGGGGGTATGACTGAGTTGCACTGTTCAAATACACTAGTAGAAAAAGAACACACAGGTCAGAACATTTTTCAGAAAACATGATCATAGCAATAAAATAGTAACTAACAGCCTGATTTAACAAAGAGAGAATCGGTTAAAATTCGGACACAGGAAATAGTGGATGACTACCCCTCACCTGCTGGTTAGGATTTCACAGATGGCAGGTCTGCATGGGAGCTTTGTTGTTGTGGGTTGAGAGGTAGTCCCAGGTACTTTTGTTGTTGTCATTGGGGGTTGTGTGGGGATTTCACATGGTGTCTCTGTGATAGCCCAGTGGTCTGCAGAGATGGAGCACCTTTCCACCATGCCATTTGGAGAACGGCAGTCATTGGCCTGATTATTGTCACAGTTCCCTGGAAAAGGAGAAGTGGTAGTAGTTCATATGTGAAAAGAGCCCTGGGGTTACTTTGACTCTTTCCATTCAAATATGGCTGATCCACATCCATGTTGGTTTGTGATTTATATAAAAATCTTTGCATGCACGTGTATGTCTGCACAGTTTTATGAACTGGAACAAAATAATCTCATGCTATTCTCTGTCTCATCATTATTGCTAATGAGGAAAACCGGAAAGTTTTTTTTTAAGGGTAACAAAAAGTAACTTTAATTGATATGGCACCTCTTCTTGATTATTGTGACCATCACATTTTACAAGCATGCTCATCCTATGAAGCTAATGGCACCAACTGGTTTGAAGAATGCAGTTTATAACAATTTAATGCATTAAAGAAAGTAGACAGAAAAAAGTACACCACTTTGGATCAGAAGTTACACTAGGAGGATACTTGGGCCCCTTTTCTATATTAAGTGTCAGCTGCACTACTTAGAGTAATCATGTATCCTATCCCAATTACAGGTTGGCCACGACACTGGCGTGTCAGTAGGTCCAAATAGCAGCATTAAAATATTTCAGAATAATTTTTTCAGCCGATGAATGGCCTATAGTCCTTACTGAACAGGGTCAGAAAAAAAACAGCTGTATGCATGTTCTAGTAACTCACCACACTGGCCCTCAGTATTTCCACCAAAGAGTGATTCAGGAATCCTGATACTGAAAGAGGATTGTTTATAGATAACTTTTGTCTTGATTGAAGGTAATTCCAGAGTGATCTCCATATCTGTGCCAGTGAGGAACAGAACAGAATTGCTGTAGGCGGGATAGACGCGTTTTTCATTCACGTATACCTGTAGAACAAGGGGGACAAAATACAGACAGGAGTGACATATCCAACTCTGACAGCATTTAATCACACCACTTAAAGAGACAAATTGACTATTAAGTCTCAAAACAATAAATACAGTGAGAACAATTAAACAACAAATGTCTTGATATTTTTAAAGGTTGCTTACCACAAGGCCTACATCCTTCAAGGTAGTCAAAACTATCTTGTAGGACTCAAAATAAACAATGACAGCCTGGGGACAGAATGAGCTGTCTGAAGGATCACACTTCTGATTATCCACTATTATAGTCAGGTTGTATTTAGTTATGATCTCTTTGACCAGGACGTAGTCGCAGTACTCTTTGAATGAGTAAGGTTTTCCATCAAACGTGTTGTAGTGCTCTTTACTCACAACACCACACACACCTACAGGATAAGAAGAACAATATAGTTAGTAAAAACCCAAAAGTTAGCAATAGGTGTCATCCTCTGTATCCCTCACTTGGCTAAATTGAGCTATTGGTTGATTGCTCAGTGGCTACTACCTGATGAGATTTTGATGCATTTAGGGGATTGTCAAGCGTGCGGTAAAAAATGTAACAGTAAATTTTGACTTGTAACAAGATCCGTCAACATAGCTTTCTAAACTGGTAGGTTAAACCTTAACAAACTAAGAGGCTTTGTCAACATCTCAATGCAACCGCACTACTTGATCAATCCAAAGTAAAGCTATTGAAAGCCTATTTGATTTAAAAATAAGTGGCACTAACACCAAGGTGCTGAGAAATGTCATAAAACTATTAATGCGGACATTAAATAGCATTGTTACTTCCTGAATACTTTTGCATTGTCACATTTAAGGTGACTGTAAATCTTTTTAAGAGGGATGAAATATTAACAGTTTCAGAACACTGATACATGATATCATCCTGTGCACCAAAACTCACTATTCCCTCATTATTAACTATTTCCAGATGCTACATTTCAACTTACATTCACATTCATAGTGGTAACAGCAATCAGATTCATCGTAGACCTTAACAGCCTGGCGTCCATTGGCACATATAGGTTGGTCTACTTTTGGACAGGTTTTAGGCTTCGTTGTTACCTTACTATCTTCACAGATAGCTATAGTGCAGTTTTCAACCATCCAGGACTCTCCATTCTGAAAAGAGGTTGAGAAGCAGTGTGTCATACTAAAGGAAACTGGGATGTCTTCAAGAATTGCAATTCACAATATTTTACAGTACACAGAGCTTTCTCTTCGCATAATTAAATTGATTTTTTCCCAAATTAATTAAATTAATCTCAAACTAAATCTGACCATGCTGCCTTATCTGGTCTGGTATTTTGCATGTTGTTTAAAATTTTGAATAAATATTGTTTACTGATATATCACATTATTTTTTAATTTAGCTGTATTTTATGTATTTGATAAATAAATTACTGACAACTATTTATAACCCCATTATTAGAAGTTCTTTCAAAATAAATGATTGTCCCTTTGGTAGCACAACTTTGAAAAAAATTTAGCACATTTTTATCAAGGCTACACGTCTGTTGGCATGTAATTAAAATTAAGACACGCAGGCAGGTAGCTGGCCAAACTGTTGGATTGTTTTGTACCTTTCTTGTTTGGTTCATATAGATGCAGTCTTTGGGTGAAGGCAGGGTTGTTGAGCTTGAAAGTGTGGCATTTAAAGTGGTGCTGAATGCTGAAGTGGTGGAACCAGAAGCAGTGGTGGATATTGTTGGTGTTGTGCATGGATCAAAATGTGTCTCAATCTTACAAGATGCATTACAGTATGCAGTTGCACAATATCCTTCTCCATCAGTGACATTATACACCAAATCCCCTGTGAAATGAGAAATGCAATTTAATGTAAGTGCAAAATTATAAAAGCTAATTGATTACAAAATAAGAAGTAACAAAAACACTACAAATATAGATATATGTAGTCATAGTCATATACTCATATGTAAATGAAGGGTAACTCACCAGGGTAATATAGTGTCTCATTGTGGCGGCAGACACACAATGTTGTGGCAGTACTGGGACTGAAGGATATTGTTGGAAGAATAGGAGTTCTGGCTTCTATGGTTGTGGCTGATCCAGTTGTGGTGATGGTCGTGGTCCCTGGAAGGGTCGTCGTTATTGTGCCAACAGATGTTGAAGTTTTAGTTGTAGATCGAGTAGTAACTGTTGTAGTTATAACAGTTGTGTTCAGATACGAAGGTTTTGATGTAAAAGTTGTAATTGGTGGCGTTCCAGTAACAACAACAGGTGTTGTGCTCAAAGGAGGCAAAGTGTTAGAGGTGGAAACAGGACCAGTGGTGATTTCAGTTGGTGTTTTGGTTGTGCCAATGCTTACTGTTGTTGCTTTGGATGTTGTTGTCTCTCCAGCTTTTGTTGTGGTTTCTTTAGTAGTTCCTGTGCTTGGTGCCTGCGTAGTTGTTGTTGCAACAGAGGGTTTGGATGTTACAACTGTACTAACCTCTGGACTTGTTGTTCCAGTGACCTCTGGTCCTGGGGTTGTAGTTTCAACAACAGCAGTTGTAGCAGTTGTTTGGGGTCCAGTGGTCTCTTCAGTTGGTGGTTTGGTTGTGCCAATGCTTACTGTTGTTGCTTTGGATGTAGTTGTCTCTCCAGCTTTTGTTGTGGTTTCTTTAGTAGTTCCTGTGCTTGGTGCCTGAGTAGTTGTTGTTGCAACAGAGGGTTTGGATGTTACAACTGTACTAACCTCTGGACTTGTTGTTCCAGTGACCTCTGGTCCTGGGGTTGTAGTTTCAACAACAGCAGTTGTAGCAGTTGTTTGGGGTCCAGTGGTCTCTTCTGTTGGTGGTTTGGTTGTGCCAATGCTTACTGTTGTTGCTTTGGATGTTGTTGTCTCTCCAGCTTTTGTTGTGGTTTCTTTAGTAGTTCCTGTGCTTGGTGCCTGAGTAGTTGTTGTTGCAACAGAGGGTTTGGATGTTACAACTGTACTAACCTCTGGACTTGTTGTTCCAGTGACCTCTGGTCCTGGGGTTGTAGTTTCAACAACAGCAGTTGTAGCAGTTGTTTGGGGTCCAGTGGTCTCTTCAGTTGGTGGTTTGGTTGTGCCAATGCTTACTGTTGTTGCTTTGGATGTAGTTGTCTCTCCAGCTTTTGTTGTGGTTTCTTTAGTAGTTCCTGTGCTTGGTGCCTGAGTAGTTGTTGTTGCAACAGAGGGTTTGGATGTTACAACTGTACTAACCTCTGGACTTGTTGTTCCAGTGACCTCTGGTCCTGGGGTTGTAGTTTCAACAACAGCAGTTGTAGCAGTTGTTTGGGGTCCAGTGGTCTCTTCTGTTGGTGGTTTGGTTGTGCCAATGCTTACTGTTGTTGCTTTGGATGTTGTTGTCTCTCCAGCTTTTGTTGTGGTTTCTTTAGTAGTTCCTGTGCTTGGTGCCTGAGTAGTTGTTGTTGCAACAGAGGGTTTGGATGTTACAACTGTACTAACCTCTGGACTTGTTCCTGTGACCTCTGGTCCTGGGGTTGTAGTTTCAACAACACCAGTTGTAGCAGTTGTTTGGGGTCCAGTGGTCTCCCCTGTTGGTGGTTTTGTTGTGCCAATGCTTACTGTTGTTGCTTTGGATGTTGTTGTCTCTCCAGCTTTTGTTGTGGTTTCTTTAGTAGTTCCTGTGCTTGGTGCCTGAGTAGTTGTTGTTGCAACAGAGGGTTTGGATGTTACAACTGTACTAACCTCTGGACTTGTTCCAGTGACCTCTGGTCCTGGGGTTGTAGTTTCAACAACAGCAGTTGTAGCAGTTGTTTCGGGTCCAGTGGTCTCTTCTGTTGGTGGTTTAGTTGTGCCAATGCTTACTGTTGTTGCTTTGGATGTTGTTGTCTCTCCAGCTTTTGTTGTGGTTTCTTTAGTAGTTCCTGTGCTTGGTGCCTGAGTAGTTGTTGTTGCAACAGAGGGTTTGGATGTTACAACTGTACTAACCTCTGGACTTGTTCCTGTGACCTCTGGTCCTGGGGTTGTAGTTTCAACAACACCAGTTGTAGCAGTTGTTTGGGGTCCAGTGGTCTCCCCTGTTGGTGGTTTTGTTGTGCCAATGCTTACTGTTGTTGCTTTGGATGTTGTTGTCTCTCCAGCTTTTGTTGTGGTTTCTTTAGTAGTTCCTGTGCTTGGTGCCTGAGTAGTTGTTGTTGCAACAGAGGGTTTGGATGTTACAACTGTACTAACCTCTGGACTTGTTCCAGTGACCTCTGGTCCTGGGGTTGTAGTTTCAACTACAGCAGTTGTAGCAGTTGTTTCGGGTCCAGTGGTCTCTTCTGTTGGTGGTTTAGTTGTGCCAATGCTTACTGTTGTTGCTTTGGATGTTGTTGTCTCTCCAGCTTTTGTTGTGGTTTCTTTAGTAGTTCCTGTGCTTGGTGCCTGAGTAGTTGTTGTTGCAACAGAGGGTTTGGATGTTACAACTGTACTAACCTCTGGACTTGTTCCAGTGACCTCTGGTCCTGGGGTTGTAGTTTCAACAACAGCAGTTGTAGCAGTTGTTTGGGGTCCAGTGGTCTCTTCTGTTGGTGGTTTGGTTGTGCCAATGCTTACTGTTGTTGCTTTGGATGTTGTTGTCTCTCCAGCTTTTGTTGTGGTTTCTTTAGTAGTTCCTGTGCTTGGTGCCTGAGTAGTTGTTGTTGCAACAGAGGGTTTTGATGTTACAACTGTACTAACCTCTGGACTTGTTCCTGTGACCTCTGGTCCTGGGGTTGTAGTTTCAACAACAGCAGTTGTAGCAGTTGTTTGGGGTCCAGTGGTCTCTTCAGTTGGTGGTTTTGTTGTGCCAATGCTTACTGTTGTTGCTTTGGATGTTGTTGTCTCTCCAGCTTTTGTTGTGGTTTCTTTAGTAGTTCCTGTGCTTGGTGCCTGAGTAGTTGTTGTTGCAACAGAGGGTTTGGATGTTACAACTGTACTAACCTCTGGACTTGTTCCAGTGACCTCTGGTCCTGGGGTTGTAGTTTCAACAACAGCAGTTGTAGCAGTTGTTTCGGGTCCAGTGGTCTCTTCTGTTGGTGGTTTAGTTGTGCCAATGCTGACTGTTGTTGCTTTGGATGTTGTTGTCTCTCCAGCTTTAGTTGTTGTTTCTTTAGTAGTTCCTGTGCTTGGTGCCTGAGTAGTTGTTGTTGCAACAGAAGGTTTGGATGTTACAACTGTACTAACCTCTGGACTTGTTCCAGTGACCTCTGGCCCTGGGGTTGTAGTTTCAACAACACCAGTTGTAGCAGTTGTTTGGGGTCCAGTGGTCTGTTCTGTTGGTGGTTTTGTTGTGCCAATGCTTACTGTTGTTGCTTTGGATGTTGTTGTCTCTCCAGCTTTTGTTGTTGTTTCTTTAGTAGTTCCTGTGCTTGGTGCCTGAGTAGTTGTTGTTGCAACAGAGGGTTTGGATGTTACAACTGTACTAACCTCTGGACTTGTTCCAGTGACCTCTGGTCCTGGGGTTGTAGTTTCAACAACAGCAGTTGTAGCAGTTGTTTGGGGTCCAGTGGTCTCTTCTGTTGGTGGTTTGGTTGTGCCAATGCTTACTGTTGTTGCTTTGGATGTTGTTGTCTCTCCAGCTTTTGTTGTGGTTTCTTTAGTAGTTCCTGTGCTTGGTGCCTGAGTAGTTGTTGTTGCAACAGAGGGTTTGGATGTTACAACTGTACTAACCTCTGGACTTGTTCCTGTGACCTCTGGTCCTGGGGTTGTAGTTTCAACAACAGCAGTTGTAGCAGTTGTTTGGGGTCCAGTGGTCTCTTCAGTTGGTGGTTTTGTTGTGCCAATGCTTACTGTTGTTGCTTTGGATGTTGTTGTCTCTCCAGCTTTTGTTGTGGTTTCTTTAGTAGTTCCTGTGCTTGGTGCCTGAGTAGTTGTTGTTGCAACAGAGGGTTTGGATGTTACAACTGTACTAACCTCTGGACTTGTTCCTGTGACCTCTGGTCCTGGGGTTGTAGTTTCAACAACAGCAGTTGTAGCAGTTGTTTGGGGTCCAGTTGTCTCTTCAGTTGGTGGTTTAGTTGTGCCAATGCTTACTGTTGTTGCTTTGGATGTTGTTGTCTCTCCAGCTTTAGTTGTTGTTTCTTTAGTAGTTCCTGTGCTTGGTGCCTGAGTAGTTGTTGTTGCAACAGAAGGTTTGGATGTTACAACTGTACTAACCTCTGGACTTGTTCCAGTGACCTCTGGTCCTGGGGTTGTAGATTCAACAACAGCAGTTGTAGCAGTTGTTTGGGGTCCAGTGGTCTCTTCTGTTGGTGGTTTGGTTGTGCCAATGCTTACTGTTGTTGCTTTGGATGTTGTTGTCTCTCCAGCTTTTGTTGTGGTTTCTTTAGTAGTTCCTGTGCTTGGTGCCTGAGTAGTTGTTGTTGCAACAGAGGGTTTGGATGTTACAACTGTACTAACCTCTGGACTTGTTCCAGTGACCTCTGGTCCTGGGGTTGTAGTTTCAACAACAGCAGTTGTAGCAGTTGTTTGGGGTCCAGTGGTCTCTTCAGTTGGTGGTTTTGTTGTGCCAATGCTTACTGTTGTTGCTTTGGATGTTGTTGTCTCTCCAGCTTTTGTTGTGGTTTCTTTAGTAGTTCCTGTGCTTGGTGCCTGAGTAGTTGTTGTTGCAACAGAGGGTTTGGATGTGACAACTGTACTAACCTCTGGACTTGTTCCTGTGACCTCTGGTCCTGGGGTTGTAGTTTCAACAACAGCAGTTGTAGCAGTTGTTTGGGGTCTGGTGGTCTCTTCAGTTGGTGGTTTTGTTGTGCCAATGCTTACTGTTGTTGCTTTGGATGTTGTTGTCTCTCCAGCTTTTGTTGTGGTTTCTTTAGTAGTTCCTGTGCTTGGTGCCTGAGTAGTTGTTGTTGCAACAGAGGGTTTGGATGTTACAACTGTACTAACCTCTGGACTTGTTCCAGTGACCTCTGGTCCTGTGGTTGTAGTTTCAACAACAGCAGTTGTAGCAGTTGTTTGGGGTCCAGTTGTCTCTTCAGTTGGTGGTTTTGTTGTGCCAATGCTGACTGTTGTTGCTTTGGATGTTGTTGTCTCTCCAGCTTTTGTTGTTGTTTCTTTAGTAGTTCCTGTGCTTGGTGCCTGAGTAGTTGTTGTTGCAACAGAAGGTTTGGATGTTACAACTGTACTAACCTCTGGACTTGTTCCAGTGACCTCTGGTCCTGGGGTTGTAGTTTCAACAACAGCAGTTGTAGCAGTTGTTTGGGGTCCAGTGGTCTCTTCTGTTGGTGGTTTGGTTGTGCCAATGCTTACTGTTGTTGCTTTGGATGTTGTTGTCTCTCCAGCTTTTGTTGTGGTTTCTTTAGTAGTTCCTGTGCTTGGTGCCTGAGTAGTTGTTGTTGCAACAGAGGGTTTGGATGTTACAACTGTACTAACCTCTGGACTTGTTCCAGTGACCTCTGGTCCTGGGGTTGTAGTTTCAACAACAGCAGTTGTAGCAGTTGTTTGGGGTCCAGTGGTCTCTTCTGTTGGTGGTTTTGTTGTGCCAATGCTTACTGTTGTTGCTTTGGATGTTGTTGTCTCTCCAGCTTTTGTTGTGGTTTCTTTAGTAGTTCCTGTGCTTGGTGCCTGAGTAGTTGTTGTTGCAACAGAAGGTTTGGATGTTACAACTGTACTAACCTCTGGACTTGTTCCAGTGACCTCTGGTCCTGGGGTTGTAGTTTCAACAACAGCAGTTGTAGCAGTTGTTTGGGGTCTGGTGGTCTCTTCAGTTGGTGGTTTTGTTGTGCCAATGCTTACTGTTGTTGCTTTGGATGTTGTTGTCTCTCCAGCTTTTGTTGTGGTTTCTTTAGTAGTTCCTGTGCTTGGTGCCTGAGTAGTTGTTGTTGCAACAGAGGGTTTGGATGTTACAACTGTACTAACCTCTGGACTTGTTCCAGTGACCTCTGGTCCTGGGGTTGTAGTTTCAACAACAGCAGTTGTAGCAGTTGTTTGGGGTCCAGTGGTCTCTTCTGTTGGTGGTTTTGTTGTGCCAATGCTTACTGTTGTTGCTTTGGATGTTGTTGTCTCTCCAGCTTTTGTTGTGGTTTCTTTAGTAGTTCCTGTGCTTGGTGCCTGAGTAGTTGTTGTTGCAACAGAAGGTTTGGATGTTACAACTGTACTAACCTCTGGACTTGTTCCAGTGACCTCTGGTCCTGGGGTTGTAGTTTCAACAACAGCAGTTGTAGCAGTTGTTTGGGGTCTGGTGGTCTCTTCAGTTGGTGGTTTTGTTGTGCCAATGCTTACTGTTGTTGCTTTGGATGTTGTTGTCTCTCCAGCTTTTGTTGTGGTTTCTTTAGTAGTTCCTGTGCTTGGTGCCTGAGTAGTTGTTGTTGCAACAGAGGGTTTGGATGTTACAACTGTACTAACCTCTGGACTTGTTCCAGTGACCTCTGGTCCTGGGGTTGTAGTTTCAACAACAGCAGTTGTAGCAGTTGTTTGGGGTCCAGTGGTCTCTTCAGTTGGTGGTTTGGTTGTGCCAATGCTTACTGTTGTTGCTTTGGATGTTGTTGTCTCTCCAGCTTTTGTTGTGGTTTCTTTAGTAGTTCCTGTGCTTGGTGCCTGAGTAGTTGTTGTTGCAACAGAAGGTTTGGATGTTACAACTGTACTAACCTCTGGACTTGTTCCAGTGACCTCTGGTCCTGGGGTTGTAGTTTCAACAACAGCAGTTGTAGCAGTTGTTTGGGGTCCGGTGGTCTCTTCAGTTGGTGGTTTTGTTGTGCCAATGCTGACTGTTGTTGCTTTGGATGTTGTTGTCTCTCCAGCTTTAGTTGTGGTTTCTTTAGTAGTTCCTGTGCTTGGTGCCTGAGTAGTTGTTGTTGCAACAGAAGGTTTGGATGTTACAACTGTACTAACCTCTGGACTTGTTCCAGTGACCTCTGGTCCTGGGGTTGTAGTTTCAACAACAGCAGTTGTAGCAGTTGTTTGGGGTCCAGTGGTCTCTTCTGTTGGTGGTTTGGTTGTGCCAATGCTTACTGTTGTTGCTTTGGATGTTGTTGTCTCTCCAGCTTTTGTTATGGTTTCTTTAGTAGTTCCTGTGCTTGGTGCCTGAGTAGTTGTTGTTGCAACAGAAGGTTTGGATGTGACAATTGTACTAACCTCTGGACTTGTTCCAGTGACCTCTGGTCCTGGGGTTGTAGTTTCAACAACAGCAGTTGTAGCAGTTGTTTGGGGTCCAGTTGTCTCTTCAGTTGGTGGTTTGGTTGTGCCAATGCTGACTGTTGTTGCTTTGGATGTTGTTGTCTCTCCAGCTTTAGTTGTGGTTTCTTTAGTAGTTCCTGTGCTTGGTGCCTGAGTAGTTGTTGTTGCAACAGAAGGTTTGGATGTTACAACTGTACTAACCTCTGGACTTGTTCCAGTGACCTCTGGTCCTGGGGTTGTAGTTTCAACAACAGCAGTTGTAGCAGTTGTTTGGGGTCCAGTGGTCTCTTCAGTTGGTGGTTTGGTTGTGCCAATGCTTACTGTTGTTGCTTTGGATGTTGTTGTCTCTCCAGCTTTTGTTGTGGTTTCTTTAGTAGTTCCTGTGCTTGGTGCCTGAGTAGTTGTTGTTGCAACAGAGGGTTTGGATGTTACAACTGTACTAACCTCTGGACTTGTTCCAGTGACCTCTGGTCCTGGGGTTGTAGTTTCAACTACAGCAGTTGTAGCAGTTGTTTGGGGTCCAGTGGTCTGTTCTTTTGGTGGTTTTGTTGTGCCAATGCTGACTGTTGTTGCTTTGGATGTTGTTGTCTCTCCAGCTTTTGTTGTGGTTTCTTTAGTAGTTCCTGTGCTTGGTGCCTGAGTAGTTGTTGTTGCAACAGAAGGTTTGGATGTGACAACTGTACTAACCTCTGGACTTGTTCCAGTGACCTCTGGCCCTGGGGTTGTAGTTTCAACAACAGCAGTTGTAGCAGTTGTTTGGGGTCCAGTGGTCTGTTCTGTTGGTGGTTTGGTTGTGCCAATGCTTACTGTTGTTGCTTTGGATGTTGTTGTCTCTCCAGCTTTTGTTGTGGTTTCTTTAGTAGTTCCTGTGCTTGGTGCCTGAGTAGTTGTTGTTGCAACAGAGGGTTTGGATGTGACAACTGTACTAACCTCTGGACTTGTTCCAGTGACCTCTGGTCCTGGGGTTGTAGTTTCAACAACAGCAGTTGTAGCAGTTGTTTGGGGTCCAGTGGTCTCTTCAGTTGGTGGTTTTGTTGTGCCAATGATGATTGTTGTTGCTTTGGATGTTGTTGTCTCTCCAGCTTTTGTTGTGGTTTCTTTAGTAGTTCCTGTGCTTGGTGCCTGAGTAGTTGTTGTTGCAACAGAGGGTTTGGATGTTACAACTGTACTAACCTCTGGACTTGTTCCAGTGACCTCTGGTCCTGGGGTTGTAGTTTCAACTACAGCAGTTATAGCAGTTGTTTGGGGTCCAGTGGTCTCTTCAGTTGGTGGTTTTGTTGTGCCAATGCTTACTGTTGTTGCTTTGGATGTTGTTGTCTCTCCAGCTTTTGTTGTGGTTTCTTTAGTAGTTCCTGTGCTTGGTGCCTGAGTAGTTGTTGTTGCAACAGAGGGTTTGGATGTTACAACTGTACTAACTTCTGGACTTGTTCCAGTGACCTCTGGTCCTGGGGTTGTAGTTTCAACTACAGCAGTTGTAGCAGTTGTTTGGGGTCCAGTGGTCTCTTCTGTTGGTGGTTTTGTTGTGCCAATGCTTACTGTTGTTGCTTTGGATGTAGTGGTCTCTCCAGCTTTTGTTGTGGTTTCTTTAGTAGTTCCTGTGCTTGGTGCCTGAGTAGTTGTTGTTGCAACAGAGGGTTTGGATGTTACAACTGTACTAACCTCTGGACTTGTTGTTCCAGTGACCTCTGGTCCTGGGGTTGTAGTTTCAACTACAGCAGTTGTAGCAGTTGTTTGGGGTCCAGTTGTCTCTTCAGTTGGTGGTTTGGTTGTGCCAATGCTGACTGTTGTTGCTTTGGATGTTGTTGTCTCTCCAGCTTTTGTTGTGGTTTCTTTAGTAGTTCCTGTGCTTGGTGCCTGAGTAGTTGTTGTTGCAACAGAGGGTTTTGATGTGACAACTGTACTAACCTCTGGACTTGTTCCAGTGACCTCTGGTCCTGGGGTTGTAGTTTCAACAACAGCAGTTGTAGCAGTTGTTTGGGGTCCAGTGGTCTCTTCTGTTGGTGGTTTTGTTGTGCCAATGCTTACTGTTGTTGCTTTGGATGTTGTTGTCTCTCCAGCTTTTGTTGTAGTTTCTTTAGTAGTTCCTGTGCTTGGTGCCTGAGTAGTTGTTGTTGCAACAGAAGGTTTTGATGTTACAACTGTACTAACCTCTGGACTTGTTCCTGTGACCTCTGGTCCTGGGGTTGTAGTTTCAACAACAGCAGTTGTAGCAGTTGTTTGGGGTCCAGTGGTCTCTTCTGTTGGTGGTTTTGTTGTGCCAATGCTTACTGTTGTTGCTTTGGATGTTGTTGTCTCTCCAGCTTTTGTTGTGGTTTCTTTAGTAGTTCCTGTGCTTGGTGCCTGAGTAGTTGTTGTTGCAACAGAGGGTTTGGATGTTACAACTGTACTAACCTCTGGACTTGTTCCAGTGACCTCTGGTCCTGGGGTTGTAGTTTCAACAACAGCAGTTGTAGCAGTTGTTTGGGGTCCAGTTGTCTCTTCAGTTGGTGGTTTAGTTGTGCCAATGCTTACTGTTGTTGCTTTGGATGTTGTTGTCTCTCCAGCTTTTGTTGTGGTTTCTTTAGTAGTTCCTGTGCTTGGTGCCTGAGTAGTTGTTGTTGCAACAGAGGGTTTGGATGTTACAACTGTACTAACCTCTGGACTTGTTGTTCCAGTGACCTCTGGCCCTGGGGTTGTAGTTTCAACTACAGCAGTTGTTGCAGTTGTTTGGGGTCCAGTGGTCTCTTCAGTTGGTGGTTTGGTTGTGACAATGCTTACTGTTGTTGCTTTGGATTTTGTTGTCTCCCCAGCTTTTGTTGTAGTTTCTTTAGTAGTTCCTGTGCTTGGTGCCTGAGTCGTTGTTGTTGCAACAGAGGGTTTGGATGTTACAACTGTACTAACCTCTGGACTTGTTCCAGTGACCTCTGGCCCTGGGGTTGTAGTTTCAACTACAGCAGTTGTAGCAGTTGTTTGGGGTCCAGTGGTCTCTTCTGTTGGTAGTTTTGTTGTGCCAATGCTTACTGTTGTTGCTTTGGATGTAGTTGTCTCTCCAGCTTTTGTTGTGGTTTCCTTAGTAGTTCCTGTGCTTGGTGCCTGAGTAGTTGTTTTGGCAACATAAGTAGTTGTAGAAGTAATGGGTTGGAAGGATATTGCTGGAAGAGAAGGAGTTCTGGCTTCTATGGTTGTGGCTGATCCAGTTGTGGTAATGATCGTGGTCCCGGGAAGGGTCTTTGTTATTGGGCCAATAGATGTTGAAGTCTCAGCTGTAGATCCCGACGTTAGTGTTGAAGAAGCTGAAGTAGTGGTTACAACAGGAAGTTTTGAAGTTGTTGTTGCAACAGAAGGTTTGGATGTGACAGCTGTTGTAACCTCTGGACTTGTTCCAGTGACCTCTGGTCCTGGGGTTGTAGTTTCAACTACAGCAGTTGTAGCGGATGTTTGGGGTCCAGTGGTCTCTTCAGTTGGTGGTTTGGTTGTGCCAATGCTTACTGTTGTTGCTTTGGATGTTGTTGTCTCTCCAGCTTTTGTTGTGGTTTCTTTAGTAGTTCCTGTGCTTGGTGCCTGAGTAGTTGTTGTTGCAACAGAAGGTTTGGATGTTACAACTGTACTAACCTCTGGACTTGTTCCAGTGACCTCTGGTCCTGGGGTTGTAGTTTCAACTACAGCAGTTGTAGCAGATGTTTGGGGTCCAGTGGTCTCTTCAGTTGGTGGTTTGGTTGTGCCAATGCTTACTGTTGTTGCTTTGGATGTTGTTGTCTCTCCAGCTTTTGTTGTGGTTTCTTTAGTAGTTCCTGTGCTTGGTGCCTGAGTAGTTGTCGTTGCAACAGAGGGTTTGGATGTTACAACTGTACTAACCTCTGGACTTGTTCCAGTGACCTCTGGTCCTGGGGTTGTAGTTTCAACTACAGCAGTTGTAGCAGTTGTTTGGGGTCCAGTGGTCTCTTCTGTTGGTGGTTTGGTTGTGCCAATGCTTACTGTTGTTGCTTTGGATGTTGTTGTCTCTCCAGCTTTTGTTGTGGTTTCTTTAGTAGTTCCTGTGCTTGGTGCCTGAGTAGTTGTTGTTGCAACAGAGGGTTTGGATGTTACAACTGTACTAACCTCTGGACTTGTTCCAGTGACCTCTGGTCCTGGGGTTGTAGTTTCAACTACAGCAGTTGTAGCAGTTGTTTGGGGTCCAGTGGTCTCTTCTGTTGGTGGTTTGGTTGTGCCAATGCTTACTGTTGTTGCTTTGGATGTTGTTGTCTCTCCAGCTTTTGTTGTGGTTTCCTTAGTAGTTCCTGTGCTTGGTGCCTGAGTAGTTGTTTTGGCAACAGAAGTCGTTGTAGAAGTAATGGGTTGGAAGGATATTGCTGGAAGAGAAGGAGTTCTGGCTTCTATGGTTGTGGCTGATCCAGTTGTGGTAATGATCGTGGTCCCGGGAAGGGTCTTTGTTATTGGGCCAACAGATGTTGAAGTCTCAGCTGTAGATCCCGACGTTAGTGTTGAAGAAGCTGAAGTAGTGGTTACAACAGGAAGTTTTGAAGTTGTTGTTGCAACAGAAGGTTTGGATGTGACAGCTGTTGTAACCTCTGGACTTGTTCCAGTGACCTCTGGTCCTGGGGTTGTAGTTTCAACAACAGCAGTTGTAGCAGATGTTTGGGGTCCAGTGGTCTCTTCAGTTGGTGGTTTGGTTGTGCCAATGCTTACTGTTGTTGCTTTGGATGTTGTTGTCTCTCCAGCTTTTGTTGTGGTTTCTTTAGTAGTTCCTGTGCTTGGTGCCTGAGTAGTTGTTGTTGCAACAGAGGGTTTGGATGTTACAACTGTACTAACCTCTGGACTTGTTCCAGTGACCTCTGGTCCTGGGGTTGTAGTTTCAACTACAGCAGTTGTAGCAGTTGTTTGGGGTCCAGTGGTCTCTTCTGTTGGTGGTTTGGTTGTGCCAATGCTTACTGTTGTTGCTTTGGATGTTGTTGTCTCTCCAGCTTTGTTGTGGTTTCCTTAGTAGTTCCTGTGCTTGGTGCCTGAGTAGTTGTTTTGGCAACAGAAGTCGTTGTAGAAGTAATGGGTTGGAAGGATATTGCTGGAAGAGAAGGAGTTCTGGCTTCTATGGTTGTGGCTGATCCAGTTGTGGTAATGATCGTGGTCCCGGGAAGGGTCTTTGTTATTGGGCCAACAGATGTTGAAGTCTCAGCTGTAGATCCCGACGTTAGTGTTGAAGAAGCTGAAGTAGTGGTTACAACAGGAAGTTTTGAAGTTGTTGTTGCAACAGAAGGTTTGGATGTGACAGCTGTTGTAACCTCTGGACGTGTTCCAGTGACCTCTGGTCTTGCGGTTGTAGTTTCAACAACAGCAGTTGTAGCATTTGTTAGGGGAACAGTGGTCTCTTCTGTGGTCTTTGAAGTTGTTCTTGCTGATATTAAAGAAACAATGTATGAGATTATTGTGTTATTCACAACATTGTGTACTTTTTCTTAGACTATAAAGCATGATAACAAGTTCAGTTTTATAGACATTTTTACCTAATGTTGTCGTTCCAGCAGTACTGAACGTAAAGGGTGTAGTTGTGGGGACAGTAGTTGTGGTTCTGCATTGTTCGATGGTTCTTTCTATTGTTCCATTGGTTCCACACACAGCTATCATGCAGTTTCCTAGCCCATCATGGGTTTCATAAATAATGTCCCCATATTTGTGGATTTTTCCATAAAGAAAGCATGTACAATCTGTGGATTAAAAATCAAACATTTGACATCTGGTAAATTCATTAAACAATCTAATTAATGCATTCATACAAATATGTGTATGTGTATGTCTTTATGTTAAATTATTTACATGTATAAAGAAAATAATAAAATCCAGTATTAAAATACTTTCAGTGTTCATGAGTACTTACAGTTCACACTGTAGTTGCACTTGATTCCAGATTCGGTACATTGACTTTGAAAAAGAAAAAATATATAATTAAGTCATCACTTATTGTTTCTTAAGTTGACAAATCTATTCTAGAAACATGCAATTACTTCAAACCATATTATTTAAAGCCATGGCCACAATATAACATTTTAAGATGTAACTAAAGATGTTTGGGGGTTATTTTTACATTTAATTGACAAAGCATTTTTTCCCCAATGTGAAGGTGAGAGAAAATTTTCAAAAGTATCAGTAAGGAATGACACCTGGGACTTTACATGTACTTTTTTTAAAAGTGTCTTTCTTGCTCTGGTGACATGTAGCACCTCCAAACTTTTTAAACTACTTGAACGTTATCTCTAGGGTTGCCCCTGGCCAAAGTGGAGCCTTAAGCAGAATTTGATGAGGCTCACCACCAGCTATTAAGGCACATTACATTTACAGTGGCCCTACACAATCCGTGCTAAACAAAGTATAATTTTTCACTTAACAACCTTAATATGAAATTAAATTAATAGATACAAAAATAAGTAACAGATACGTGATTAACAAAACAAGCTCTTTCAGCAAAATACAGTGTTTCGTAAAATTTAAACCTGAAATAAAAATTACAATTAGCAGCCACACCCTTGTTTCCCTAAACAAAAGAAAAATGTACCTCAAATAAATTAGTAAATTGATTAAATTAGTTTGCTGTTTAATGATCACTACTCACCCTGCTCCACAAATGTGGAGTATGCACTAATGCACACTGTGTTATATTTCCTTCATTTGAAAATGTATTAAATTAGACTTACCAAGAGTTGCAGTTTTCAGACGGAACCTTTTGTCCAACGCTGTAATGATTGCCAATGTCATCAAAGCAGCCACATTGCTCCCATGAAACGCACTTCATGGAGTCTTCATCAAAGTAGGGATGGGTAGGGGGACACTGTGGATAGCAGCCTGCAAAACCAATAGTGGATAGTTTAAGAACCAGAAATATTACACTTGCATTCATAGTCGTACTTACATGTTTATTTAGAGCTGCAATACATAAAAGCTACAGAGCAAACTACATAATTAAACAACAGAACAAGTTAACATCAAACAACTTAAAGCCATTGGACTGAATGATGAAAAATCATCTCATGCATGTTTATTTAAAATAAAAGAGCACTAGAAAGAGCAGGGACCACCTCTCTTGTCTTGTTAAGAACAAAGCAAGCTAGAAATCTACTAAACGTACCCTCTATGGCGGTGATGAGTGTGGAACAGTTTCCCGATGGATTCCTACAAGACTTCATGCAGGGAGCACCACAAGGTTTGTAATGCCACTCACAGCCATCAGGGGCATTGTAGTAGTCACAAAATATAGCTGCAAGACATAAAATAAGTAACTTCTCTTGTTTTTAGATTATCCTCAGATTATCCTAGTATTACAATAACCAACTCACGGCACAGTTTTGGAGTTCTCCATCTCACGCAGGCCCCGGCTTCATTACAAGCTTTGGCATAGGCTGCCACAGCAGTGCAGAGACACTCGCAGTCCCCACCAGTGTCACAAGCACAAGTGTCTCTTACGCAAGAATCAAAGTAAGGACCAGGGTCAACCTTGAAAATAGAAAAGTGGACTTTATTAAAGTTTATTAAAGATACAGGGTGACAGTCATGTTGTTCTGTGCTAGTGGAAGTAGTACATTGGTAGCTAAAGTAGAAATCACCCTTGATACAAGTAATAGGTAAAGGTGCTGTAAGTTCAGAGGCTGTTAAATAGCTCAGTTGAATTCAAGAATAATCTGTCCAAATCTATGCTGGTCGGATCAGTCTGCTGAGTTCTTTTGGTCACACTGGTCCACCTTGCATGATTTTGGGTCATAAGAGGAGAGTAGTGATTTGTGTTTGTTATCACCATAGTTACCTGTGAATGGCATTTCTGGAAGGTTGCACTGATGATGATGCTACATTGTCTCTTGGACCAGGCTGCCCGGTAGCCATTAGAGGCACAGGGATCGGGGATCAGCTGGGCATTTGGGCAGCTGGATGAAACCTTCCAACTGTTACCAAACTCAAGAACATCAGCCACTGTCTCCTCAGAGGGGGTGGTGAAGTCGTTCTTACTGTTGCCGTCATAGTTTCCGCACAGACCACAGACTTGACTCTAAGAGAGAGGAGTCGAAAAGAAGAATTAACTTTTACATAAGATCTATCTATACAGAGAGATCAGTTACATATTATATACCCCTCTAGAAGAAGCTTTCTCATTTGACGATTTGACTGACTCAAATTGTTGATCAAAAATATTGATTGATGCAATTACCTTTAAAGAATCAATTACCCTGATCTGCCTGTTAAGATATAGCCTATTGTATTCTGACAGCTTTGAGTGACCGAAAAATGGTGCTTTTGTCAATCCAGATGTCAATCATGACGCATAGGCTTGAATGTTCACCTGAAACTTTGGGCCAAGTTTAATGAAAAGACTGGTCTTCTGGTCCCACATGAGCACAAGCCCTTTCCTGATCGTCATCACCAGGTAAATACCCATCTTTTGCACCTGGTCAGGTAACACTTTACTGCTGCCCTTAACCACATGGAAGTCTTCGTCTCTCAGATGGAATTCATTGTCCTGTGGAAATCAACATGAAAGAAACATGTATCTTACATCACACCAGTATGCAGCATTTCATTAGAACCATGGGATAAAAGGTATAGTTACTGGTTTTAAAGGAAACTTAATGTTTCTAATGAAGAAAGCAAATCATTTTGAGTGTCAGTTTAGTTTAAAGCACTCTAACTTGTTAGTTCTAAATACATTGAATTCAATGTTATTACAAAAGTATTTGTCATAGTAAATTATAAGAAGGCAAATCTTTATTAAGATTCATAGTTCTAGTCCAATGTAAGTTTGAAAAAAATTTTATAAGTTCAATATTGTGATACAGTGTTTGTGGCAGTGGACAATAACCGTGTGCGGTGCTTACCCCCAGGAAGATTTTGATGGTCTTGGAGCAGGTGGTTCCTGTGCTTCCACATGCTACATTTTCAGTAACAATACTCAAAGTTCCATTTCCCTGACTGTCACCGCAAGAGTCCTGGATAAAGCACAGACACAGTTTTTACTTGGTATACTTAGTTGTAGTCCTAACCTTTGAGGTGAAGTCAACACCTTAATAAAGAGTTTTTTACCCTGAGTTAATTAATCAGCCCACCTCTGTGATATATTCGGGCCTGTGTATTTCTGTTTTGACTCACTACTAGAAGTTTTCCATAAAGAGAACAGGTCAAGATATCAAGCTAAATATAGCTGAGTGCAAGTTGTATTTGCACTGTCAATACCTTGAGCTTCCTTAAATGGAGCCTGGGTGTGTTGAAGGTGGTGGTGGCCCACCACCTTCAACACTCTTTCAGTCTTGTCAGTAGTGAAAGAGTACTGTGATGAATGTGCAACTTAAGTTCCACAATAAACAAACCCAATTCTTCTTCAAAAATACATGCTGGATGTTGATATTTTTCTTAATTCAAAAAGCCATTGGTTCTCCTGCCATTCCCTTCATAGTTTACCAATACCGCTGATAAATGAGGTTTATATCCACACTGAATCAATGCCAATGCAGTGAGGTTTTGATGGCATTGATGTATATAGAAAAAGACCACCGCCTGTGGGCAGGATTCAGAGCCCTGGGGGCAATGTAGCTTCTAATCCAGGTTTTTTTTTTTGTCAATATTCACAACACTGTTATGCTCACCCACCTAAAGAACAGCTAATGATTAAGTAATAGTTCCTACTGTTCCTGATTCACATGTGTTTATCATGATGAAGTTACAGGACCACAAGTCCTCAGACACTCATTAAACATGGAGGTACAAACAAGAAGTGGCTGTTCAAAGAATTTAGGAGAATGCTCCTAACGGGTTATTGGCTGACTTACAAAAACAATGTGTTTGTTTGGCAGACTGGAAACAGGAGGAAGCTTTTGAGGATTGTTGTATTAAACTACACTTGTTGTCACAAAGGTAGCCATAAAATTAAAAGAAAGACTTACATCAAAGTATAAAATGTTACTGTATATCTGTCACTTCACTGTACACATATTTACCTGTAGGAGAGTGTATTCACACTGTCCATTGAAGTCAAACCTCTTATCATCAAATGTCACGTAGTGGCCGTCGCCATAGATCCCACAAACAGCGTCACACACATTGGTGGTACATGTGAACTTTCTATTAGAGCAGGTACTGAGGAGAAAAACACAAGAAACGCATGTTCAATAAAAATACCCCCCCCAAAAAATCAGTTTTTTTTTACCAGTGAAGAGAATGTTTTAAGGGGTTTAGAAAGTCATCAGTAAAATGACCATACTTAATGTTATCCTCCCCATTTGCTGGCTTTCCTCACTGCATTGCTTAGCCTAAGTAATACTTTCCTTCATCCACAAACAGACTGTGACATAAAACAATGGTGTTTTCATATATATTTTTCTACCTCAAATGAAAAGATCTGATCCCATAAAAGACCAAAACCTTTCAATTCAGTTTTCTTAGATGTGTTATTTTTGGCTTTTGAGGGCCTGAACATGCAAAAAAGTCGGTTTCACTTCAGGACATAAAATCTAAAACTCATATTCAGCATACCGAAAACTATGAAGAAAAAAACGTTATTGGCTGCAGGATTAAATATTTACAGAAAATCACATTTTTTTTTATAAAAATGTTAAAAAATCCTCGTATTTTTTTTAGTCCATCCAGGGGTCCTTCTATTATCCACTCCTCCTAGGGAGGGTTCCTGGTTAACTTTAAACTTTGTATAGAGCTAGAGGAGACCTGCATGATAAAAAGTTATTCAGATTCTGTATAAAGCTCAAGGAGCGTGGCCGTGGCAAACCATCAAAGTTGGATGTTTCGCCATGAAGCAGGAAGTGTTGTTTTCTCAGCTGATAATGAAAGTCCTAGCCTGAAACATCCATACTTGAATGGGGCATGTTGATCCATATGTTTTATAAATGTGAAATAGTACAGGACTTTTGATCAGCTATTGTCAAATGTACTCCTCCCTTTTGTGCACAAAACTCAAAGCTGTGGCAAAAAGTTTGTCCTGCCACAAAACAGAAACTTTAAATTAAACACAAAAGCTTCTGCACATATCTACATAACAACATTAGATTTTTTGATTAGATTAGATTATTATTATCGTAATCATTAAAACAGATTATACAAATACTTGTGTTTATGTTATGTCTTGTACAAACCAGGTGTTGCAGTCCACAGTCAGTGTTTCTCCAGCATGGAAGACCTTTCCATTGTGCACACATGGACAATTGTTTTCTTTGACACATCCTCCTTCTCCATTTGACACCAGACCTTGAGGGCACATGCAACCTGATGTACAGCCTGAACTGACCTGTAGCCAAGCAAAGTGGAGAGCAACAAGACAGTTTCAGACAAACAAAGCTTGTGCTTGTAGGTCTTCTGTGAGTGTAAGAGCGCTATGTGGCACTTACACAAGCCATGTCCAGAGTGCTGCAGCTCTTTTCACACTCAGTTCCAGCATCTCCAGGTTGAGCAGTGGAACAGTCAAAGTAAACCATCGGGGCGTTGCATTGTGGTGGGCCTGGGTAGTAAGAAACAAGTGCATGACAAAAACAATTATACTGCAGTCAAAACTCCGGAGGCTTGCACTACTGTCAGGAGACACTATCCATCCTGGCCTTGAGTGTAACGATTATTTTAACTACAGATCTGAAGATTATGTCCTGCCCCCCTTTTTATGCAGCCCTTCTGTCACTACAAACAATCTCAATAACCAAGGGCCAAGGGAGAACGCTGGAAAGTGGCAAACTCACGGGGCCGATTGCTTCAAAGCTTTATTCCACACTTAGATAAAAGGGAAAGAAGAAGAAAGGGAGAGAAGAGATGTATTTTCTTTCTTTTCTCTTTTCTTTTAGATTCTGTATTAAGATTTGTATGTACAATTATTTGTTGGTTCCTATGTAATTTCTGCTATTCAGGCAATTTCTTCGGAGAGTACTTTATTTCATGCCAAAGTGTCCTTGGGCAAGACACGAAACCACAAACTGCAGCTGGCAATACAGTATGTGAATGGGATCAGTTAATACTGATGGGTGCTTTACATAGCAGCCTCTGCCATCAGTGTATGACCGTGGTGTGAATGGGTGAATTTGATGTGTCTTGTGAAAGTACTTTAAGTGGTCAGAAGACTAGAGAAAGAGCTACATAAACAGTCAGTATATATATATACATACATACATACATACATACATACATACATACATACATACATACATACATACATACATACATACATACATAAAGTCTGTCAATAAACTTTGACATAACTAGCTTTATTTGAATGTGTAGTCTTATTTTACATTGCCTGAAGAAAACCTGAGTATGTTGAACTCGCTTTGTAGTACAGGCCCCTGGAGCCATTTAAATAATAACATCAACAATACCCTGTAGTATTCCAAAAACTGTTTTCTGTTTAAAGTCTCCAAGATAATTTTAAAAACTAGTCAACACTTGAAAGAATCATGCATAAAACTTCTCAATTGTACAGAATTTCACAAGGAATGATTTCAGCACTTAAAGATTGAATGTATCTGTTAAGCACAACAGATCTGAAAGCCTCTGTGGTGATTAGAATTCAAGGGATTGTGGTATTTCGAATATTTGAACATGTGGAAACCTACCTTGTGGAGACCCTCCTGCGCAGCTGAGAGCTCCATGTCTGCAGATGCTGATAGAACAGGTACATAGACACACAAAAACAGTGTTAATGTCTTCATCAATCATCATGCATGTTCTTCAATGAAAGAAATGAATTATACAGTAAGTTCTATGTGTGTTGTATCATAAATCCAACTCACTGTCCATTGTATGACTCTTTGTTCTGAAATTAAAGATTAATTAGCTGAAGTGTGTGTGTGTGTGTGGCGGGGTGGGTGGGGGGTCCTCTTTCGTTTGGTAGATTTGACCCCAAGTCTCTAACATGGTTTCTTCTCTTGAACCAGCCAAAAAGAGCCAGTCCGATGAACGAGCTCTAGACTGCTCTACTTATCTAGAAATGGGTTTGATGGTTTGATTAGTTCAAACAGATCAAACCATCTTAATCTAATGCTTGCAGAATGTGTGAGTTTGCCTCTGAGTTGGCTTTCCTCCAGTTTTGCTGTACCAGATGTACTATGGTTGTGTGTTTATTACTTAACCCCTTCATGCCCAACATTTGACATCACTACTCTTTGTATTTACCAATTGCGGCCATTCTTTGTCACAGACTGTCCGGCAGGAATAATGTTGTCTTTGTCATAGCAAGGACAGTCTTTACTGGTCACACATTGTCCCTTGTCGTTCATGTAGGTTCCCTGGGCACAGCCGCAGCCATCTACTGTCACAAAGTTGGCCTGGCAGGTGTAATCAGGCTGGCCGAGGGATTGGCAGGTACGTTGGCAGCTGGTCATGTTGTATGAATAGACTGTCTTCTCTGGACATACGGTGTATCGGCCTGGTAGAGGAGATATGAGATGAATGTAGCATGAGAGTTAGGGGTATCATTGCTCTCCTAATAGACATACATGTGAATGCACACTAATTTCCAAATAACGTACTACATTTAAATATTCCAAATTAGACCCTGGAAGCTGCAGCTCTTTCCATTGGCCATATTATGTATCTCTTTTAAGTATATTCTTTGGATATGTTCACAGCACATTTTGAGTATGCATCTCAGTCAAGGTTTTCAGAGTTCAAAAAAATTGTATGTTCTGTGCTTAGGTTTTCTCAGTTAGCTCCTGGAATCTAGTTGTTTAGTTCTGCAATAATCCAACCAAGTGAGCAAGGAACAAGTGAGAAGATCACAGGATGCACTGCCCTCACTTTAACTGGTTAGGCCTCTGGTGAGTGGCTGGCGTATTGTGTTGCTTACCCCTTCTCTCGTGACTCATTGCTTAGGTTCTGCATCAGTATTTTGGCCAGGTTCTATAATTAGTGTTTTGGAGACACTGTTTTCTGTGGTCATTACACTGACCTCTAATATGAATCAAATACGACCCTCCTTCAAAAGATCCAAACTAACCCTTATAGTCTTCAACACAGGAGATACAATATTTTGAAATAGGTGAGAAAACAGATCCCTACAATGTTCATTGCTCACTTGTCTATGATTTCCCAAATGCCATTCAATATGCCGCTCATTATTAATTTTTTGATCAGCTTCTTTTTACAACCAGCCTGTATGATGACATAGTAAATACAAAGGGTCTTTGTTGTTTTGCTCACCACAGACAGTGTTGCGCCAGCCAGAAATTTGTATTCCTCGCTCTGAGCAGGCAAAGACATATGCTGAGACAGCAGCACACAAGCTGTCGTCACTGTTATCACTGTTACAGCAGTCATACATGCAGTTCTGTAAGAAGACACAGCAGGCATGGACACATTACAAGGTGAACAGTGGTTAGCTATATTTGTGATTATAGAATTGTTAATTCAGACTCACTTCTTTGTATGTCTTGGGGTCAATGTACTGGTGGCATGCTGCAAATGCCCCCTTGGGATCCACCAGTTTGGAGCACCAGTACTGAGCAAATTTTTCTGAGTAAAAAGCAGAAATGTAGGGGTTATTAAACAAAAACACATGGTTTACTTTGAGGCATGTAATGGTCTGATATATGTTCTGTAATATGAACTGATACAACAGTTAAATAAAGGGGAGATTAAGTTGTACCTCGGTTGATGCCCTGGTTGCAGGGGTGTCCAAAACGTGTAGTTATGTCAGGGCAGCTTGCTTTGGTTTTCCATGAGTTGACAAATCCTACAGCAGTGCTCTCCACCAGACCAGTAGGAACCGTAAAGTCATCTTTCATTTTGTTGTTGAAGTTACCACACAAACCTGATTAAAAGAGATAACACATTTTAAACCACTAGCTACAGGTTCCATTTTGGAGTCAATGTTTTCTAGAAACAATAATGTGGAGGCATACCAGAAATGGTTCCTTTGAGTGGAGTGTCTGCTATGAGGAAGACCTGCATCGAGGGGATCAGCTGGACTGAAATCTTGAGGCCTGTCGTGCTCTTCACAAAGATGTAGGAGGATGACGGCTTGAATGCTATGAGCTCCGCTGCAGCAGTCAGAAGTTTGGAAAAAGTCAGTGTCCCAGCTTTACAACATGTAGTACTGTAATGTCATACTGCAGCAATTCTCATGTTCAACCTGTTATTATCCTGTACTTTAGAGGAGGACTGGGTCCTGTAAAACCCTAATTAAAAAATAGTTGGTATGCTGTGTAAAATGTTGAAAGAAACAGATGTTGATAGTTTGCAAATCAATAAACACTATATTTAATTGAAAATATTGCAAAGACTACTGAGGAACTGAAAAATGTAATTGCGTTAGGAAAAATATATTCTAATTTTAAGCTTGATGCTAGCAACACATTTCCTTTGTGGTATTTTTTATTTCATGATGCATCAAATGTTTTCAATGTCATCTTTTGCCACAGAACAAGATCCCTGGCTTCACTTCCCCTCATTGCAATATTACTCTGTCCACTTCTATGCTTTCTGCAAGACTCTGCTCCTCATGTCAACCCTTCAGCTAAAAATATACTCAGTCTTCCCCCCATTGCCACAACCTGCCAGACACTCAGTCTATTGCCAGTTGCAAGCGCTCAAGTAAACATTATTGAACTCTCTCACTCTCTGCTTTTGGACATGCATAAAAGGTGTAAAATATTTGTTGTCCCTTTTCTGTGTGTCACCCAAAAGATAATTCAAAATAACTCACAAGTCAACAGTGGAAGCTCAGAACGAATCTGATTCATACGAATCTGTCCAGATGCATGGATTTTCAACACCTGTGATTTGTGGAGAAATAGAATTTGAGGTTAATCAAACACGAGTCCAACAAGTATCTCAAAAGGACCATGAACATTTTCACACCAGTTTGAAACACACATTTCATAGTGTGATGTAAGCTATCACTTACAAAGCTGTATTCAAAACCGATTTTTATGCAACATATAATTATTTTACAGGATCACTGATCTGTTCATCACTGTGTGTCATTACATGCTAATGAACCAAATTTTTGTGGGGAACTTACCGTATTGCTGCTAAAGGCCACAGTGACAGCTCTGAGGCAGATCTTACTTTGAGAAACACCACACCTTTCCAGGTCCACCAGCACAGAGGCACCAATTAGCTGTAAAACATTACCAGAAAAAACTTTATTAGTGACTGAAACACAAAAACTTCCAACAGCAAACATTGATCAGTTTTACAACAAACTCTGTTTATCAAATAGTTAATAGATTTATCACAATTTCATTGGAAACATATGTGTTTTTCTTAGCACATATATTGTATTATCTATTTTGCACTGAAATACAATTGCACTGAATTCCATTGTACCTGCGACAATACAATAAATATATTCTATTCAAGTCTATTCTATTCTGTTACATAATATCATGCCCCTTATTGGCTGGTGGCCAGAGTTATAACTCCAGTTTGTATGATTGTACATGGGCAGTGAAAAAGATGACAATGTGTACTACCTTTGCTAGAACATATGTGCAGTCTCCATGAAAGATAAATTCTTTTCCATCAAAGCTGTTGACATGAGTTCCTCCTGTCAAAGAGCACATTTCTGGGCAGTTGTCCTCTGTGCACTTCCACCGTCCATTGGTGCACACACTGTAAGGATAAAAACACACATAGAACTTTTTGTTTTGCAGCAATCATAAATTCACCCCTCCCATTATCCAGAACATTTGGAATGAAACCTATTGTAGCCAATTATTTTGGCATGTTTTATTTTGATGTTTAAAAGTGTGTACTGGGTGGAAAAGTGTTTGATATGCAGTTTAGACTGGATTTAATGATGAATAAACCTGATGCAACCATCCCAAGCATGATTAAATTATCACAAGCATGCCTGAGATAATTAGCAGGGGAATATAATAATAATAATAATAATAATAATAATAATAATAATAATAATACAATTTTATTTAAAACATACTTTACATTTGAGCAAATATTAGTGGATTGTATTCCTGCAAAAAAAGTACCATCTTATAAACAGCAGCAACAACAAGTGGGGAATGAAGGGACATAGGAATCACTAAAATGGGACTGTACTTCCATGTGCCTGCTACCTGCAGTTACTTAAAATATAACCTTCATGTCCCCAGGATAGAACTCACTTTGCTCTCTCTTTCACACTAAACACACATTAACACCAGCAAAGAAGCTAAACTGGGAAACTCTAATTTCCTCAGGCAAAACATGTTATTTGTACTGTTTGCTTTTGTGAGTAATTCTGAGGCAGGCAGGAGGACCTGATGACCACAGACTTGTTTAATTGTGCATCAAGCTTTGGTCCTTTGACAGTTTTTTCACTTCAGAAAACAGATGTACAACATGATTACTTACAGTCATGAGCAATGACTGTCCCAACCCTGTGGATTTAAAGCGAATGGGACTCATGGTAGTCATTCAAGATGTGAAATATGTAAGGGAAATCTCAAGGATAGGAATCTTTTACATTTTTACGTTGATGATTAAATAGTATTAACGTCTACACATGTGGAATACATCCTAGTGATGGTAACATTTCCTGCATGTTTATCAGTTTCAGTGAAGAGACTCCCCTTGAATTCCCACAACAATTTTGTTGTGAAGTTGTGTTCTGAAGCATTATATGGTAAATGAGTCACTTGCAGAGCTCTTAGTTTAGGTCACTGCTAACTTTCTTTAAAAAAATCACACAAATCATGTAGGCTGCAGGTAGATTATATGAGTACTGAAGTAGTATCCAGCTACTGTTGGTATTTCTTTTTGTGCAATCTCTGTCTTGTTTTCTACCCCGATCTCCATTCCTCTCCCCTTGCAGTTGCTTTGGAATTCTTGAGTGAATTTAGCACTCATATTTAATTTTCTGTTTAGCCTATCCCCCTTACACCTGTGTTACACCTGAAAGTATACCCAGATATGATAGAAAAGACATCAAGAAGACACTATCATAACTCATATGGGCGCTAATAACATAATTTCAATAATCAAATAGATACAAGGTTTAATTAGATATTGAAATTAAATAAATAGATTTAGACATATTTGTTCCAGTATGATCTCCTTTCTTCCTGCTCTCCCTTTAAACTGTTGTTTTTAAGCCTTATTGTAAATCTTGACCATCCAAACCTAACAGCATCTGTGAGTGATTACTATGTATATTTTATTTTTGTGTATTAACTATACAACTAGTGTGGGAAAACATTTGTTTCTGCAGTGTAGCTTATAGAGTGCCATTGGTTCTGCAAGACAGTCAATATGCCTATAGGATTAAAATCAAATGACCTTGCATTTGGTTGAAAGATTGAAACAATCAATCTCTAAAGGTCTCCTGTCTTACCAAGATCTGCAGTTCTCATAATAGGACTGTCCGGGCTTGTAGACTTTCTTGTTGTGCAGACATGGACACTGGTTCACTGCAACACAACCACTTTTACCATTGTCATCGAAGACCGTTCCTGAGAAGGAAGGAAGGGATAGTTATCATCACGTCATGTTTTATGTGTGTACTGAATGAGATTGCATTTGCTTGCATAAACTGTATGCTTGTTACTTAAGTGTTGATTGTGTGTTTGTGTGTGTGTGTGTGTGTGTGTGTGTGTGTGTGTGTGTGTGTGTGTGTGTGTGTGTGTGTGTGTGTGTACCAGCAGGGCAGCTGCAGCCATCATGGCAGTGGTTATCACATAATTTGCTGGCCTGAGGTGTGGAGCAGGTGTCAGGACATATACTGCTACACTCCTGAAACACCATGTTGTATGGGCATGTCTTGTCTGTGGAGACAAACAAAGATGAGGTAAAAACACTGCAACTGCAGAGCAAACACATCTATATGGACCACAGATAAGTTATGTCATCATAAAGTATTAGCATGCTTACTGCAAAAAGATTCACTCCTCCATTGCTCGGGCTTGCCGCCTGCATGAATGCACTGTCTGGAGAACTCTGAGACTGTTTTGCAGAGCATGGAGTCAGGGTTATTGCCACTGTAGCACTTATCAGCCATACAGACTTTGATGAAGGCTTCCTTATCCAAAAGGTCTTGGCAGCTGCTGAAGGCAGCACTGGAGAAGATCCCCTCACAGTATTTCTGAAAATAAACCCCAAATATAAATATATAGGGTTTTTTTCACTGTGTATTGCATCTGATGATCCTATGAGGATGATGAGGATAATGATGGTGATAAAGAATGTAGACCTACCCTATCCCCACAGCTCTGGTCTGGGGTCTGGTCGGGCTCATCACAGCTCTCACCTGGTCCAGTCACCTTGTGGGTCTCAGCAAAGTCTGTCACTGTAATCTGAGCTCCTGCAGAAGAGTACAGCCATGAACACAGTTATTATTATTTTGCCGATCTTTTTTTTTATAAGAAAAGGAAGTCTGTGATGACATTTGCATTGGCTGCAGGGATGTTGAAGATTTTAAGTTTATTGGTCATAATATTTGAAACTGTTTTAGTTGCTTTGGTGCTTACAATGTTGAAAGATACAAGTCAGCCTTTACTGAAAAAGATGAGATGGTGACTTGCTCCTGCAGGTTTAGGTTTATTGGGTTTTTTTTTGCTCAGTAGGGCTAAATTCCAAGATAGTATTTTTTCCCCCCCAAGTGCTTAGCTTTCAACCAGCCACATAAATCAAAGAGTTAGTAAAAATGACTACGTCAGGAATGGTTCAGGTTAGGTAAATAGTAGAAAAGGTTTGCTGAGTATAATTCAGGTTAAGCCTACAGCTTATTGGTTTTGCCTTAGGAAGCATGAAGTTGTAAACTCAATAATCTAAAAACTAAAGTGGTGGAAAAACGTAAGTTACACACAGCACAAACATTAGCAGGTTGAGGTTGTTATAAACTCATTGAAAGTAGTGACTTAATCACACTGTCTGGTTTTAAGAAAGGCCAACTTTTTCTCCAAAAAGGGGTTATACAGGATATCCCCCTTTTGTGTACCAGTACAATATAATGTGCAGTGTATCATCTCTTCATTATACAAGACAGGACCTTACCACTTTCTGTGAAATCATTGGCTATGCCATCAAAGTTTCCACAGAGTCCACAAGTCTGGTTCATGAATACTTCTGGCATTTCGATCTGTGAACACACCCCAAACATACAGTAATTAGTGGAAAAAGCAAAAGATTTCAGCAGGTGATTCATGAAAACCTGATATGTCATTTCTTCTCAGGGACTTTGAGTAGTTAAATCTAGAGAAGCCTCTTTTTTCTTCTGTTAACAATAGAATTTGGGGATTTGAACAAAGAATCATGAGCAAAACAGAGACGGAAAGCTTGTCTTATCCTGTGGAAAAACTCAGTGCCCCAGTTAAAAAACAAAGTCCTAAAAACAGCACTAACTTTTTGTTAGTCTGTAAATAAAGACAAGTTCTCTATGATATCGAGATTTGCTCTGCACCACATGTTCCATATGCCCCAATACATGTGTGATGAAGGGCACTGCCCCAAAACGTTACTTGTGGTGACATTTGTCATTAAATTCACATTGCGATAGCTTCTGGTGTGCAGACTTGTCTTTTTACATTTGTTGTTACTGTCCAGCACCCAGAACTTGAGGATTTGGATGTGCATGCCATTTTTCCTATTACTTGTATTAAAGCAAGCCTGACATGTCATGTCTTCAACAGGGAGGAGACAGAGAAAACATCTCTGTTGTTATATTGTTAGTTTTGTTCATCCCAGTGCAGCATGACAAGTTTCAAGGTCTCTCCATCAAAGACGGAAAATATGTTTCAATCTTTCATAAGTCCTTTTTTACATCAGTCTTCATTAAATAATACACATTTACACAAAGCAGTTATATTTGTGTTGTGGCTTTCAGGCTTGGCTTAATCACAGGGTTTCTTCATCATTTCAGACCATATCCCCTCTCATGTGATTTTCAAAAGATAGTCGCTGCAGCATCTAATATTTGTCGGGTTTCTTATTGTAAACTCAACCATGTGAATGCAAACATTCAAATTGAGCTGAGCTACTGACTCTGGAAGTCTTTCTTAATACTGTCATCATTTTAGAGGACGAAATTTATCAAAATGTATTTTCATTGCTCATCACTAAGATGTTTGAATGCCATATTATCACGTGTATCTGCCAGTGACAATACTTTTTAAAAAAACAACATTTTTAACTATAAAGTAAAAAACAAACTTTTGTTTTTCAATTGATCCAGTATTTTAAAACATATTATAGCTTTGTGTATCTAACTAAGTTGGTTCAAATCAGAGCTGTAAACATCCTGACTGCACTTTCAATTTATGCATATTTAACAACATCAAAGGGATACCTTTCTAAATAAATAGTACACCTCATTTATGTTTTGTGTTTTCAAACTGTGTCTGCATACTTTCTGACCCCGGAATTTGTCCCCTCCAAAAAAAATGATAATCAGTCTAAATTGAATAGTTTAAATTTTATTTAAATAGTTTTTTCAAATCCAATTTTTGTCTAGAAATGCCAGTGGCCCTAATTGTAATGATTTCAAACGTACATTTGTATCACCTGTAATCTAAATTGAACCAAATAGTAGAATTGCATCAAAACATGCCTTGTTGCCTTTGTGACATACATGTTCATGTGACTTCACATGTGTGAAATCTTGAGCAGATCATTGTCTATGAGAGGGACATGAAGTTCCAACACACTAGAATGCCATAAAACAAACTCAAGTTTTGAAAAGATTTGAATCCTTCAGGTCTTTTCTGCACTAACTAAGTTAGATGATGATACATTCACAGCCTTGGACAAGTGTAATCCTTGTGAAATGAATTAAAGTGACACAAGAAAAAATATAAGGCTCATAATTGTGCAGGTGTAACAACAGTGTTGGTCTGAGCATGATTACATCAACTCAAAATGCTTTTTTGAAGCTTTCTAAAGTGACAAAGTAACTTCACTTTCATAGGGTGTTATCACCTGTGTCTTCACAAACTGCTCTAATGTAACTTTCTAACTTAAAGGCAGTATTCACTATTGTGGTCCAAAAGCATTTATCTAAATGTACTGAATATTTCTGTACAGTTCTCTAGCTAAACATTTTATGCCTGCTTAGTAATACTCCCATGTTTGTGCGCAGTTCTTGCTCTGTAAATAGGAAACAAGTGTGTCAGACTTAACTGTTCACTTTTGAAGCTAACCAACACATTGCCTCAGGAGCACTGAAAGCTGTTGGGCTTTGATCCACACCTTTTACTTCACCTGTCACTAATTGTTAGATTTCATCCTGTATTTAAATTAAATACTATTCAAATTGTTTAAACTTTCATGGACTGTATAGTGAAACACTTCAGAAGTGGACATTTAAAAGATGTAATTAAAATAATTGTCATTAGTTGAAATTTGGAGGATGAAATGTGGAACTGCTGCCCTGTAATTGAAAGTACCCTATACATGATGATTTAAAAGACAGTTTGCTGTTACCTATTATTTTAGGTGTCATTAGATAAAAACATGATCGTTCTGTTGGTTTTGGATTTTTTTAAAGAAATTTCGTGAGAACAATGATGACATATATCGTGAATATCCAGAACAGTGTATCCTGGATAGAAGACAAATTACTGAAACACCCTGCTCCTCCATAATAACTTAATGCTATTGTAAAGATAGACATTAAAAGAGGATTGTAACAGACTTGCAACAGACACGCTGTTGCATGCTGACAGACACACAAATAAAAGGTTAATATGTGTCAAAGTGCAAAAGTAGATATGTTTTGCCCTGAAGACCGGGTTCATTATTTTATACATTTGTGTACATTGCAAGGATTTGCAGTAATTGGCTCATGCAAATGCACCATCAGATCCAAGGTTGATCCTGTGGTTGTTCACTGACCCTACAGTATGACCCAAGGTTGTTCACTAAACTCACAGTCATGTAAATGTTTAATTTTGTTCCCCTTATAGCTGAACTCCTAACAGACAGATAACTTGTGTGCAAGTGTGAGAATGTGCTTCTTACGTCCAGGGAGTCCTCCAGGTTCCAGATAGCTTTGATTCCCATCTTGGAGTCAACAAAGATGCTGGATGTGGTCTTTTTGATGCTCACACCAAATTTAGTGTATGGCAGCTTCACCCTGAAGGACACAGAGTTGGTACAAAAAAAAGAGACAGATAACAGCAGCTGTTACAGTGTGCCAAATTCCAGTGAGAAACATCATGACTGTGCCCTCCAACAGTGAAACTCTATCAAATGACAGAAAGTCACAGACACTCAGCACAGCGGTCACTGGTTCAACTCACGGCCATGACATTTTTCTGTTTACATTCCTTCACTCTCTACTCCCAAATTTGAGAACTCTCAAGGAAAAGCTTGTACTCAGTTATTATTTTCTTTTTGTCTGATTCATCACACTTAACCAGCCCACAACTGTAAGTGTGGATATTTGATAAAACTCTGAACACATGAGGTAAAGTGTAGTCAACAGGTCTGGGCTTCACTTACGCGTCATCATCAACCTCCACGGAATCAACAGTCAGCGCCACAAGAACACCATCCAGTTTAATGAATATTTTGCTGATGGTGGGGACATTGTTGACCACTGTGTGCCTCAATTGGATGTTGAAACTCTCAACGGATTCTTGACATTGTGAGGCCAGCAGATGGTTACAGCTGGATGGCAGCCTGAAGAATTCTCCATCAAAGTTCTTCCAGTTATAGTCTCCCCAAGTTGTGCACACACGGTTGATGTGAGCATTACCTGAAACAGCAATAACACATCAGCAACAGTTTAAATTACTTGATCAAAATAAAATGACTTCTGATGACTATTTTCATGATAAAAAAAACATTGATATCCAAACAAACATTTAACATATTTGCTTGTTCCAGCATCATGACTTCGAATTTGCTGCTTTTCCAAATTTTAGACAGTATTTGAAGAGTCTTTTTTTGATTTTCAGATTGGTCAATGGAAACTTTTAGACAATGTCAGTTTAAGCTCTAAAACATTGTGATGGGCATTTTTCATGAATTGAGAGCTTTAAGACATCATGACTACTTTACTGATTGTAAAACAAACAAAAATGTCAAGTTTCCCAGGTCATTTTACAGAATTGACAGAATATACATATGTACATATATATATATATATATATATATATATATATATATAAACAAGGTACAATTAAATCCACAACTAGATAAAACTTAGTCTCCTCCAGCACACATGAATTTCTGCTCCAAGAACATCTATCCTTCTCTTGGTGTCATGTTCAAACATCTCATGAGAAGATGGAGATGCTGGAAGAAACTTTTAAGAGTCACTCACTGAGAGAAGAGAGAAGCAGCGTCAGACAGATGAGCCGTAATGCGGATCCAAGTTCTATGGTCCCCATGTTGGCCCTGTGGAATGGTTGCCTATGAACACTAACCTGGAGGATATCTCCTTTTATATCCCACCAGTCAAGGTGGAGCAACACCACTTCTACAGGTAAGAGTGAGAGGAAGAGGCTGATCCACTACAGATCCCTCCCTCATTGTAAATATATTCAACGTGGTTTACCTGTGACATTTACATGTTAAACTAATACCTGACAATGTTCACAAAGTTACTATGTGTTTGCTCAGCAAACATGTCATCACCACCATCAGTGTACTGAGCAGCTTATTTACCCTAAAGGCCTCCTATAAACTGTCTTATCAATAAATACATCTGTATCAACATGCTGTTAGAAAGGTTTGTTTGTTGAATGTTAGAAAAGATGGAATAATAAAAGATAATAATGTCAAGATGAATGGTGTATGATGAGTCAGATGATTCTGTTGGAGCTTCCCTGCAGTCACTTGATTCAAGGTTAGACAGATCCCAGCTTCGTTCAACATTCTGAATTACAAATAAATAATAAAATCAGCTGATCCTGGTGAAACACAGCAATATCCAGCAGATCAGGGATCAGGTCATCAATAATATTTTTTTATTGTCACAGTTGAAAGTGGAGATTCACTGTACAATGAACTTTACGTTTATACAGCTGCAAGCCACTCAACTTTCTCTGGCTCTGCTGCTGCAGGCTTTCACCAATAGGGACATTTTTTCATGCATTCCAAGATTACAATTCAAGTAATGCAGTTGCTGAAATTGCAAAAAAACTACAATAACTAACTATCAACCATGTCAGTCCATTTACCAATTCTTGTGTGCTCATAGCACTTTTATTTGAACTGTTAAAAGAGTGTGATGTTGCAGATTGAATCACTCGGAACAACACTGATACCAATTCCATGAATACCAAATAGCAATGACTTTGAGTTGACTAGAACTAGACTAACACGTTTTGAGTTTTCATTGACTGACCGTTTGATCAAGCAGTCTGATGGCATCAAAGGTACAGATGTTTTTTGAAGGAGACTAGCAGATATAGCAGATTATTCTGTGTATCTGTCTTTGTCATGCTTTGTATCTTATTAAGTGAGGCACTTAAAATGTTGAGTCAGGTTGACTATATGAATAGGACATGATCATTGTCTCTACATGCTTTAACTGCTACGGACAGGAGATGAGACCAGAGAGCTGTTAACTGTAGTCTATAATAATTCATTATGGTAAAGATAGAGACATTATGTGGCATGGTTGTGTGTGCTTATCACACAGATTGTTTTTTCACCATAATCAGAAAGTTGTATTCACTTCGTCACTTCAGGCCATAATTAACCTCCAAGCTGCACCTCATGTAGCTCTTACTGTGTGCTTCTGCATCGCTGCCTTTGTTTTCTTTACGTTTTAAGGCTGATGAAAGTGAAGTTAGAGTGCCAGACAGACAGAGGGAGGTACAGAGAGGGAGAGAGATACATTACAGTGTTCCAATACTTTTATGTGTTTGGGTTGGAAAAACTTTTCAGCCTCCTACTACTACTGATTGAGAGGATTCAGAGTCGTTGAGCCAGAGTCCCTGATGAGACATAATGTGATGCAATGGTGGGGGAAAAAAAGTTTTTTGTAGCATAATGTAAAAACCACTCTTAACTTTCTCAGTGGCTATTTTCAGATAATGTAATGCAATAATCTAAAACATTTAGCCTGCCTCTCGCGGTTTTAAAATAAGATCTAAAAGTCATTTAGTGTGTCGCCAGCCTTTGACTGATCTTTCCATTTCTTCTACACCTCTTCCACTGTCTGCAGTCTATGGATGCAAATTTCTAGTATTGTCTGTGATTGGTCAGGCTCATAATCTCTGCTGACATACAGTCATAAAAGTGAAGGCTCAGACTTCAACAAGGGAACTGAACAGAAACATGTTTCAGACTCACAGTGTCCAGTTTTCTGTCTACTCGTTCTTATTGAGAAATAAGCATGTGAACGTGGTCAGGTCAAGGCAAGTCAAGTCAAGCTTTATTTATAAAGCACATTTAATAGAACCTCAGTTGACCAAAGTGCTGCACAGATATTAAAATACAATATAATCATACACAAATATAACAATAAATAAAAACAATAAAAGAATAGTAAGATCTCAATTTAGGAAATAAAACGAGTAAAAAGTAAAAGACAAGGATTCTTGTTTAGCTGGGACTGAACGCCAAGGAGAAAAGATAGGTTTTCAGTCATGTTTTAAAGTGCTCAACAGACTGTGCAGCTCTAACCTGGAAAGGTAGGCTGTTCCACAGCTTTGGGGTGTCAGCCGGGAGCACAACCGGGTCACTATCAGTCCAGCGACAGAGGAAAAAAGCATTCATCGAGACCTGTCACTCCGCCGCAGGCCCCACCTGAGCGTCTCCGCTGTGAGCAACACCTTCAGTCAGCTGATTCACATGAAACATGCTTTAAAGTTAAAACACCTCCCTGATAGCTGAACCAAATGTGAGACCACATGATGTTTGTTCCACGTGATAGAAAATCAAAAAAAAAAAAATGTGCTTGAGTACGTTCTTAACAATCAACAAATCGATACTCGATTAACTGTTGATATCCATACTGCAGTCCCCTATTGCAGTTACCCGTCATCCCATAGGCGATAACTTTCCATTTTGTTTGTTGGTATTGGAAATATTTAGCCCTTGTTGTGTGAACATTTTTATGTTCTGCATTCAACCAAGCCCGGCTTCCAGCTTTGAGAAATGAAGCTGATGTGGAAGTGCTGAAAGCTCTGCTCGAGGCTAGCTCCAGAGTACCAGAAGCCAGACACACCCACAGCTGACCTGACTGACAGGCGAGCACACTGTAGCTGTTAGCGAGGAGAAGCAAATCCTGCCTTAGAAGGAACCCCGGCTACCAAAACGTATTTTCCTCTATGATCAATGTTTGTATCAGCTATATAAAAACAATAATAAAATCTCTCAAAATATCTTAGTTTGTATAAAACTGGAAAAAATATTTTCACTCGTAGGCCGCCATTGTTCTTTGCGTCGCAATGATGTTTGGGTAGTGACGTCATTTGGTTGAAACAGTCTGTTTTCTTCATGCGTGTCAGCTGAAGCATGTGATTCCTGGGTGCTCTGTGAAGGCTCTGATGAACTTCTGTTATATTTGGGATCAGGCTGTCTGTACAGTGTCTGACTGTCCTCACTGAAAAAGTCATCATCTGAGAGGAAAAGATCCAGAGACTGTCTGTCCTCCTGAAACTGTTCCTTCAGCTCATTTTCACAATTAGCAGCAGAGACGTGGTCTTGAGTAATAAGTTGGTGTGCATCAGCTGGCCACTGTACCGCTGCATCAGATGTGTGTTTTTCTGTCTGAGTTGCGACATCACTCTTATTTGGAGAACACTGTACACTTACGGACTGCTGTGTTGACTGATCGGGGGACTCGTCGTCAGCTTCCTCCGTGATCGTGGTCGTGATCGTGGTCGTGATCGTGGTCGTGATCGTGGTCGTGATCGTGGTCGTGATCGTGGTCGTGGTCGTGGTCGTGATCGTGGTCGTGATCGTGGTCGTGATCGTGGTCGTGGTCGTGATCGTGGTCGTGATCGTGGTCGTGATCGTGGTCGTGGTCGTGGTCGTGATCGTGCCCGATGGTTCGCCATCAGAGGCTACATCTGCAGGAGCGGGATGTTGACATCCCCGCAGGAGAACATCCAGCGTCTCCTGCCTATGGCGTTTCCTGGAGCGGACTTAACTCTTTTCCCGTGGGTGTTTTGTCTGTTTATGAATGAAAACTGACGGCACAGCATTTGGCTTCAGTCTCCATTTATAACTAGCAGCACCTGTGAGCTCTTTCACCAGCGTGGGTCAGCTAAATGCATCAAATGCATCTGGAGTGAAGGACGAGAACATAGCCGCGGGTCCTTCAGAAGTTGTGTACGTCCACAAACAATGTCCCACTGCTTTCTTCTCTTTCTGTCTCTTGGAAAGCTGAGTAGACTTACATCAGTCCCCTTGTTTCCCTTGGACTGGAAATGACACCCAAACGAGCACAGTGTGGCATTATTATGGTTTTCACGCTCCTGAAAGCCAGCGAGTAAACACGGTGAAAACCAGAGGCTCGGCAAGACGCAACCATTACACGTCATCAACCCAGCATGCATTGCGCTAGTAAAACAATGGCTGCGCCCGTAGGTTAGAATATGTGTTATAAATTTCGCTCTTTAAAGAAATAATTATTCTACATGTCTGTTTAACAAAGCATTCTAGTATGAGACAAACAGTAAAGCAGATTTATGCCTATTAGTCCACACAGTCGGGGTTCCTTTTAAATCTGCGTCTTTGCCTCAAGCTAGGTCGACCAAATTCAGGTTGATTCAGCATTTTCAATATGGCAACTGCACTAAACAAAACAAAATGGTTGCTGGCTTACAAACTGTGCACTGATAACAAGCCAGATATTCCTTTCTATTTTAAGAGCGGAGGACGTGTTGTCCATAATTTCCAAAAGGAGTGTCAAATTTAGATTTGTCAGACCACAGGATAGTTTTCCACCTCACTTCAGTCCATATTAAATGGGCCAAGGGAAGATTCCTAGATTTCTGGGATATGTTTCCTCTTTGTATGTTACAGTCAGTGTTGCCAACTGCTCAGTAAGGAAAGTAGCTATTGACCGTCCTAATAGTCGCTAGAAGTCACTAGATGACGTCATCGTCTAATTTGCATAATCTGAATTGTAATAGACGCTGTCAGAGAGACGTGTAATGTCGAGGGAGAAACAAAAAGAGGTTAAAAAACACCCTAAATATGTTTAGAACTACACTTAAGAGCCTAAAAAAAATCAAAGTAAAACATTAAATTTTTCAACAATATCATTTTCAAGATATTTGTTGTATACAATCTACATTAACTATCTAAATGGGTCAGCCAGCAGTGTCTTCGTACATGCGTGATTCATTTGTAGTCTGGACGCGGAGCGATTGCAGCGAGGGACTGCTGTGTGACTAGAACTGAGACGCCTGTGAGGGCTTTGGGACGGGGTAGGGGGCCATCGCAGCACCCGCTGCTCATTTAGAATGATACATGCTTTCATTTCAGAGTCTCCAAAAGTCTCCAATAACACCAGAGAAAGTCGCTAGATTTGTCGCTTGTTGCTTTTTTGAAAAAGAGTCAGTCGAGGGGTCTGAAAAGTCGCTAAAAATAGTGACAAAGTCGCTAAGTTGTCAACACTGGTTACAGTGTTGACCTGCACATGTGGTTGAGCGACAATTGTGTTCACAGAAAGTAGTTTTTGAAAGTCATGTCTGTTTTTAATGCAGTGCCACCTATGCGTATTGAAGTAGCTAACAGCTAACACTGGTTCAGTCTTACAACAAACAATGAAGCCCCGTCTTGTGTTCAGCCCCTCTCTGTGTTGCTCAAGTTAAACTGAACACCTTGCCGTGAACAATCACCTGTCAAAAACTCCACAGCACTCGACGCTGTGGAGTGACAGTAGTGTAGTTTGGCTAATGTTAGCAATTGCTAGCAAATTAGTTCGCAACTGCTAATCAAACTACTCAGTTACTGTGTATGTAAGTCCAAGTGTATGTATCAGGGTTCGTACACTTTTTTCATGGTCAAATTCAAGTACTTTTGAAGGACCCTGAAGGTCAGTTTTCAAACTTTTCAAGACGTACAGTAAGAGAGACATGAAGATGTGGACTGGGTGGGCAAAATGATATCAGCTGTAGTCATTTTAAGAGCTTAACAGGGCACATCATCCTGATGCTTTTCTAAGGAGAAGTTGTTTCATGTATTCATGTTTTCTTCTGTTCAAATTGATATTGTGATTGATCCTGTTATTAATAGGCCTTCAATGTTCAGACACAAGCAGTGACGGCACAGCTGTAGCTCGGGTCTGGTTACCGCATGACCGCGGTCGGTCTGTGACGGGTCTCGATGAGAAACACCGTGTCGTGCCTTCGTATCCAGCAGGACAGCCTCCCACTCCGCGGCCGCCGGTTCCGGCATGGTATTTTTAGAGGGGACTTGTCGCCGACCGACCGCTGCCATGCGATAACCTGCCCCGAGCCACAAACACCCTGCAGGTGACAGCAGTATGGCTGCTGGGAATCATCACACCAACCTACATGTTATATGGCACAGAGCCTCTAAATCACACATGCCTAGCATGTAGCACAAACAGGAGGTTAGCATCAACAAATAATGGGCTAATTAACATGTAGGGCTAACTTGGTGACGCTCTGTCCTCTAGGGGGCGACGTCACGTCACACATAACAACAGACCAGCATGTCACACACGCGAGCCCATCAGGGAGACTGCTTTTTTTTTTCTTTTTTTTTTTTTTTTACATTTGACTGTTTTATTTCTCTCCATTTAATTCAAGGATTTCAAGCACCCGTACGAACCCTGATGTATGCACTGTTAGCTCAATCACTATCACTTGCTCAATGGTGTGAGTACATTGGCTTTAGCTTGAGAGAGATGAAAGAGTGATTGAGTGACATCACTGTTGGGTACGGACACGCCTTAATGATCCATTACACGTAAACTGCCTTGCTGTGGTTTAAATTGAACGTACTGTAACTAACTTTGTATCGGACCATTGTGGTGAAGAGGGAGCTGAGCCGGAAGGTAAAGCTTTCGATTTACCAGTCGGTCTACGTTCCAACCCTCACCTGTGGTCATGAGCTGTGGGTCATGACCGAAAAGGAGAAGATCGCGGATACAAGCGGCTGAAATGAGTTTTCTGCGAAGGGTGTCTGGGCTCGGCCTTAGAGAGAGGGTCAGGAGCTCGGACATCCGGAGGGAGCTCGGAGTAGAGCCGCTGCTCCTCCGCGTCGAAAGGAGTCAGCTGAGGTGGTTCGGGCATCTGATAAGGATGCCTCCCGGACGCCTCCCTTTAGAGGTGTTCCGGGCACGTCCAACTGGGAGAAGGCCCCGGGGTAGACCCAGAACGCGGTGGAGGGATTATATCTGGGAACGCCTCGGGATTCCCCAGGAGGAGCTTGAAAGTGTCGCCGGGGAGAGGGATGTCTGGGTCAATTTGCTTGGACTGCTACCCCCGCGACCCGACCCCGGATAAGCGGAAGAAAATGGATGGATGGATGGATGGATGGTAACTAACTTTGGACAGAGTTTGTAAAGTAATGATGGCTGCATGTGATTTGTTTGTGGTGGTCTGTTGACAGACAGTTGCTTTCCCCCACGCCTGCCCTGATGTGTGTAAGGGAGAGAGCAAACTGAGCTTAAATAATCCAGACTCATGGAACATCTTCTGCTGTCCTGTCCTGTGCACAGCTGCACAAACATAAGTGCCAGACTTGCAGGAATTTAATATGTTGTGTTGGACACCTGCAATCCCACACCAAATTCGGACAGAATGGTTATATCTATATTCACCGGTCTCCCACACCAACAGGCCTAAATCCAGAGTCTGAGATGAATACAAAGGATAGTCTATGTCTAAGAGATCTTAATGTGCTCTGGTCCACACCCATTGCTTGGACTGGTCTGGTAATGAAGACACTTTGTTACATTGTTCAGGTGTAAACATAGCATGTGTCACTCTAAGGAGGTGGACTTCTGGATTTGTGTTGATGTTGGAGGCCTGAATATATAACACATAATGACTCAGCTCCCTTAGCCAGGATATGCATCCTGCTGTGCTTCTTTAATTAAAACTCTTGCATGTTTGTGTTCTATCAATAAGACTTTTGTAATGCCAAATGCTCGCATGTATCTGTGAAATGGTAAAGTTTCCGTCTTTAGAATTGTTCTGTTATGGAATGGGATCTGTTCAGAATGTGTGACCTGTATTGTCAACAGTCTTTATGGAAAAAGCATTAATAAGCTGAATATTACATTAATTTAGTCAAGATGTCAAAAGTTAATTTTTCATTATCATGTTCCTGTCATGATAAATCTTTTTTTCTTTGTCCTTTTAGAGTGCAGGTGATAAGCAGGGACAGGTATCAAGAATCAGTATTTTTTGGAACTGTTACGTGATTGGTTGGTATTGAAATTGCCATTAATCTCATGAACAAACCGTGTTCTTCTCTGTATTTTCCGTCAACATACTGCCTTAATGCAGGGATATCCAGACATGTCGGCTGTCAGCCAAACAGCCAACAGCCAGCCAAGCCGCCCAAGCCACCAACCGCCGAGACTGGTCAATTCATAACAGCCAACTGAATGTATCTATTATTGATTTTGTTAAAGTAATTTTGTCAACAAGTTACAATTGGCTTTACCCTGTACATTTTAGAAGCTCTCATCTCCGCCTCAGTTCATCTATGCATGATCCCCATCTGTGACAGTGTGCGTCCAGAGGTGGGGGACGATTGGCTGACAGCAGACTACTGAGTTTGATATTAACAAAATAATTTAAGACAAGAAGAAAACTTGCATTTTACTGCAGAGAGGTGAGTGAGTGTCACAACAAGCTGCTCTGGAAAACACAGGATAAACAATGGCAACAATGCAGTGTCAGCACAGTATGTGTGAAAAAAGTAAATGAGCCCAGCCTTTATACCTTCCATCACATCTGTCCAGGTAACATAATGAGGGAATGGTTATTATCATGGTTATTATTTTCTTTTCGCGCAGTATACAATCTTGACATTTGAAGGATAGCATACTGAAGTAATGCAACGGACAGGCACAGCATTGTAAGAGGCAGAAAATACAACTTCACTTTACTGACACAAACACTTCTAAACAGTAAGTTAAGCAAGGTAACCTTTACGTCTTCTGATGTTACTTTGGTTTACCTCCCGACGAACACGTTAGGATACGGCCCGTTTTGTTCCTCTACACTTTGGAGAAATGTGACGGTGAGACAAAGCTGATGAAATATTTGATGAACTTTAAGACGAGCTTTTATCTTTTAATGACAGCTTATTGGAAACGACTCAGCAAAGACACACATACAAATAAAATATGCGGATTTTAGTGATGATGGTGACGCGGATCTGTTAATGTTGTTATTCAAAAAAATGAAATGTGTAAAAGGCATTAAATATAACCTGACTTCAGTTCTCCCTCTCCCCCTGCCTCTAAAATGTTTGTATGCATGGATCAGAGTTTGCTTACCGGTAGTCACATTTTCCCGTCAAGTTTGTTTTTCTAAATCATAAACTTGGCATGAAAACTGGCGTACACTAGTTTCAGGCCCCGCTTTGTGCGTAAGCAACGTTTAGAAATGAGACCCCAGGTTTGATATCCTCAAGTCCTATTTTGAGATCTACAACTATGAGTTGAGCTCATAGGACTTGATATTACAATCCCTTACAGATAAATCAGCACTGGTGTTGAGTGGGTGGGAGTAAAATGCTTCATTGGGATCTTCAGGTGGGCACCCTCCTTAATTGGTGTTTCATTGATAGGCCCACGACACCTCTGCAGGGCTCAACGGCGACACCTGGCGTCCCAGGTGTGCCCCCCTCTGCTTTTACCCCCTGTTCATTTTGCAGCCCAGATGGGGTCCTTCCTCTTGATCCAAAGCCATCTGCTGCTTTGTTCGGCAGCTTTTGACATTGATCTGATGGCTTGTCGGTAGGCCTGACCTCGCAATCCCATTCCCTTGAGGAACTTGGAAGTAGATGTGGCCACAAACCCTCTACATCCAACCTCGACCGGAAGCGCTTGGGCACGCCAGCCGCGTTGTTCTGCCTCAGCTGCTATGTCGGTGTACTTTAGACGTGTCCGCTCATATGCTTCCCCAACTGCAGCCTCCCATGGTACAGTTAGTTCAACAGAGATCTACAACTATGATAGTATATCAGATCAGCAGATGACTAATTTCTGTGTTACCCCACATTTACAGATGGTCCCGCTTCCCACAAAAAACAATTCATATTTTTCAGGGATGACCAGGACAATGGTCCCATTTTTAACTGTTTATCTCTTCAGAATGAGGTGATTTGTATCATCTGACAGCCACAGAAAACCAGAATCATGAAGAGAAACTTCAAGTTTTGGGCACTAGCGACCCTTGAACAGCATCCTATTTCAGTTGCTTAAAACAGAACTTGCCTTCAGTGACATTTAAATCTTTACAAGGATCCTTCCCTTTTTCCCCACTGCCAGGATGAAAGTGTATACAAGTATGGACAGCTAAATGTATTTTTGATCCGGCTGGGTAAATGACGCTGCAGTTTGGGAGGTAGATCATCAAAGCAAAGGTGGATGATATCATTCATGCAGGCAGGTAATACCGTATCTCCATCCCAAAAGTTCACTGTCAAGCATTGACACTAAATATTAACCTTTGCCTCAACTTACCTATAACCACTGTATCACCAGTACACCAGGATAAAAGTGTCTGGTTGTGAAAACAGCGACACAATTACTAAGCTACCATAAGTTGGTTTGCTATCAGTGTCAACAAGCTGGAGTTGTTGACATCAGCCCACACATACCAACCATGTCAGAATGAGGATGTTCCCTGTGAGCTGAGGAGAAGGAGGCAAGGATGACGTACTGGTACTGAGGTGCAAGCTAAGAAAAGACGACATGGACCTGTCCTTCCACCCACCGTTATGGGGAATGTAAGATCTATCTACGATAAGGTGGACGAGCTAACCCAGCACTAGAGGGAATACTGGCAGAGTAGCATCATGCTAACAGAGCTAACACCGGACACGAACGCCACATTGGAAGGATTTCACCTGCTGTGGGCGGACAGGATACAGGAGAGCAAGACTGGACTAACTGGTGAAGAAGGCCAGCTCAGTCCTGGACCCTGTGGAGGTGGTGGCTGACAGGAGAATTATGGCCAAGCTGTCATCTCTGATGGACATTTCTTTTTTAGATATATATTCTGATAGATTAGATATATATTGACATAGAGTGGTCTAGACCTCCTATGTTTGTAAAAGCATCTTGAGATAACGTTTGTTGTGATTTGGCGCTATACAAATAAAGATTGATTGATTGATTGATTGATTGATTGATTGATTGATTGATTGATTGATTGATTGATTGAGTACGTCTTGGTCCAAGAGTGCATGAATCATAACTCTGAGCAGCTGAGTGTGGGGATTCTGACAGTTGATCTGTCACAATAAAACTCAAAACTGGGGCAAACTGCACAGAGTTGTCCTGTGATGCAGTTCTAACAATGTTTTCATTGTGTATAATGTGTGGCTGGTGGCATTATGTGCTTACCGTTAAGTTGTTCTCCATGATAGAAATATGAACGTTTCCTCCAGAATAATTGGAGGTTGGGCTTTATTCACTTGTAAAAGCTGTTATCCAAGTCATGATTAGGGGCCTAACTACAATTAGAATACCGGTCATTATTTGAGGAATGATATATTTCCTTTGACAGCTTGAAATAAGACTGACAATCAGTTTGTTTCAAGCTGTCAAAGGAAATATATCATTTTAAGACCTATATCAGTTTTTGAGCCAAAAACTCTCCTTTGGAATTCTTAGGCTTATACTGTTTCTTCAACTGTAAGATGAATCAATAACACTGTAATGCTACAGTATATTAAAAGCAGTCTTTTCATATATTATAAATATTCTATTGAATCTCTTTACCCAAACTAACATTTATAATAAGCCCTGAAAACAATAACCATAAGGAGAGCCAAGTGTGGGGGACCAGTAGGTGGAATGACTGGGGCATGGCGAAAAGTGTAGAGGGAGTATTTGGTCTTTCACCAAGGGCAAACATATTTAAAAACTGTAGTTTCATAAAGAGTGAATGCACTCTATCATTCCATGGCCATATGCTTTATGGACCGTCGAAGTCATAGGCCCAACCTCAATGTCCACACTCACACACTCACTGACTTTGAGGCATGTTTCCGCTAAGTCCGTGAGGGCTTAGGGCTGTCCCACTGTCAAATCATCAAGTGTGTGAGGGATCTCTCACTGACTTTTGAGCCCTTTATGCCCCCTTTCCATAAGTGGCCATTTTTGCAGAGATCGTGTAAGGGAACTACCCAGAGTTCATAGCATTGTGACGTGAAACACGGGATTCCTAGGGGAAGCCCGTGAGCATGGAAAGGTTAACAAACATCGTAACATGAAATTTAAAAAAGTGCAACAGTAAAAAAGAAGGATGAAAGTTGCAATGAAATGTACAGGTAAAAAAGTTTGCATGTAAGTATAAATATAGAAAACAGGCTTAATCTAATCTCTTTTTTAATCCTCCAAGGAAACACAAAGAAATGAAAATGAGCTACATAACATTACTGACTATTGCTATGATATTTAAACTTACTCCTGACAGTTGATATTGTCTGGTCAGAAGCTAATACAACATTTCCTTAGCCCAAAACAAGATATATAAAAAATAATGACAGTTTATTTAATTTTACGGACTTTAGGTTACAAATTACCATCCCTAACATCTCTTAAGACCAGAGCAGTCTATGATGCATACCTAACTTAAATATAGAGTGCTTTTGATAAAGATAGATGATTGTGCATAACAGTGTTCTCGTTGCAGTTAAAATCCATTCTCAGTTTTCATATGAAAGGACTTGAAGTAAGACAACAACTGCCCAGCAGGGGACTCCACTAGTTAAACAAGAATACTGGTTCTATAGAGGTCTATGGGAAATATACACCCAGCTTGACTTATTAGCTGAGTAAACATTGTCTTGAGTTTATGGTCTCAGAGATTTTAACTCTTCTTCAATAATGTTCGTTTTGTTATTACGGGCTGATTCGGGGTAAAAATAATATTAAAGCAGGATATGCTTTAGGGGGATGGCTGCTTGTGAATGACAGGTCCCTACCACTAAGAACAAAAACATTACGTGTACAGGCTGGTCTGTCCCAGAAAATATCACTGATGCTGTAATGCTGATTTACCTTTGATAAGATGAAGCTTAAAATCATCTCTCTCCACCTACGTGAAGCAGTCAAACGTGCCTGAGATAAGATCGAGTTTTAGATGGAAGACTTCAAGAGTTGTTTCCTTTTCATTCATGTTGATACGAGCACTAATTGTGTGACTTGCACTCTTCTGATGAATTTTAACATAATGGTGAGGGCGGTGATTATAATTTGCTTTCACTGACGCATTGAGGTAGATTACTGTAAAGCTAGGTAAACATCCTGGTTTACAGATACTTAATCCCTGTGCTCTACACCTATTAGCCTTTAAAAGACTTGGGGATGTGTGCTGTCAGGTACCGCCTTGCCCAAAGGCACTTTGTCACACGTGTTGTGTTTGTCTGTGACTGTGGGTGTAGCTCTCTACGTGCAGGCCCTGTATTGAGCTGCTCTGTCATCACAGCTTTGCCCTGATCTTTCTGTGAGAGCTTTATCTCTTTCTGTCCTGGGCAAATACACAGGGATGAGGAGTAAACCAAAAGCCGGATATGGCCAAGGCCTGCAAGGATGCTGTTTGGTTGATGAGCCACAAAGCTGGAGTAGAGTCACTGCAGGTCAAGGAACAGGCAGGTTAGTTAACATATTTAGTTTGGTATGAAGTAAAACCACAAGGTTGTATACCCTAAGAAATCTCACATATACACTGGGTAGGAAATAAGAGCACTGGTGCTTCCCAAGAGCCTGTAGTTCCTATAGACTCCAAAACAACATCAGAGTGGATTCAACATCAGCTATGTAACCTGTATTATGGCCAGAAGATGGGGACATATTTTCCCCATGCTATGTCGTTTCAGGCAGTGCTGGAATTGATTATTCCAGTTGTAATGAAGCCCCACTCCTGTGGGGGCACTGTAGCTGCCGCTGTACTGTCATTTGGGTTGTAAGAAACCCCTCTTGACTAATCCGTTTTTTTGTCAACAAAACAAGTCTGTTTTATCGAAAACGGCCTGCTACATACTACTTACACCTACTTACGAATGTAGTAGACAGTAGGCACTGCCTACTACACACTGCGTTTAAATTTAGTCTGTTTTATGACTGTCCTGTTGGATCTGTTATGCAGCAAGCTGAGCCAGGCGATGCTGGATTTCCGGATTTAGAAACCAGAAGTAAACAAGTGCAGTGTTTAAAAAAGACATGATGCCTGTCAGTATTATTGATGGTCAAGGATTCCGTGACATGATTAATCTGCTTGAAACAGTATACTGTATCCCATCCTAAGTCACCATCAACTTGTGTATTGATAAGAGGTAGGAGGAAGCTAAGTTGAAGGTGCTAGGAAAGTTAGCTATCGACTGAGAGCTATGTGACCGTCACTTAATCACAGAGGACAGGCGAGTCATCAGTGAGGTGTTGCTTACTAGGAGCTTGCAAGGCCACCATACGGCAGAGCAGCTCTCTGTAAAACTAAGGGAAGCAGTGAAGGGGGCTTGAGGGGCAAGTGATAGCAAGCGTGCACGACAACACAAGGAACATCACTGCAGCAAACGACCGCATCAGTGTCTTCGTACTCAGTTGCTTGCTTCACTAACACACTGCAGCTTGCTGTCAATGAATGATTCAGTGTCTACCTGAAAACAGTAGCATCTGTGGCTGGCAAGATGGTGAGCAATTTTGACCAAGAGGAAAGTGGAAAGCAGCTGCAAATGGCACTGACTTCACCGGCTCAACCAATCCATCAAAACTTGGTGGAATTCTGTTTGTGACATATTTGACTGACTACTGGAGCAGTGGTGGGCTGTAGTTGGGGTCCTATCCAACCAGATTGTCTCTAAGCTGGACGTGAAACCCTGGAGCTGAAAGAGGAACACTGACACGTCATGGAAAACATGGCACCAGTTAGGGCCACACAGCAGTGTGCAACAACAGTGACGTCTGCGGATTCCATCACATTTACAAGTTAATTTCCTCCCCTACCATGGTCACAACAACGCTGGACACTCACCACAAGTATCTGGGTATTTTAACACCAGTGCAGCAACTGGATGCAAAGTGAAAACTTTTACAGGGAATTACCCCTCCTCTGATTCAAAGCAGACAGACAGGGGGAAAGTCAATGCAGAGAGATTTCCCAGTCTAGCGAAGTTTGCATGCCAGTATCCCTGCACCAGCAACATCTGGGCCACCGCTGGACAGATTGTGACCCGATAATGTCGACATGCATATTTTTCTCATTAGAATAAGAAGGTAGAAAAATGGATACTGTGAGTATTACATAATTTCCTATTCAGTTCTCAGTTGCAACACATCCACATCCAGTGGCTTGAGTCTCACTCTATATAACTGTATGTCTGTAGAGATTATTTTCACCAGCTTGCTCCTCATGTTTATGTTCAGCATGTTTAACAATTTGTAAGCCTCTTTATGTTCTGTACTATGCTGTTAGTTATATGCATGACGTTGCTGTGGAAAATAAAGCTTTATGATTAAGTAAATAATGTATTTGATATTGTTTTTGTCACAGAATTAATCAAAGGGATATTTTTTTATCAGTAATTGATTATTGATCCGAACACTTCCAAAGATGGATTGAAGAAAATGCTTTAAATTTGCATCACTAGTTTTGAAGCATTTTGGATTTAGATTTAAAGGTGACATATTGCGCCCTTTTTCATCAAAATATATGGGTCTAAGAGGTCCCCAAAACATGTCTTTAAAATGTATGCTCAAAAAAACAATTTGAAATCAGATTTTGGCATGCCTGTAAACCCCTCTGTCAGCCCTGCTCAGAACAGTCTGTTTTCTGTGTCTGTGCCTTTAAATGAGAATGAGCTCTCTGACCACGCCCCCTCAGGAAGTCAATGTGGCCTCGGCTGTCCAGCACGTTGATCTACTGTTTACATGTCGGCTGAATATACACGGCTGCTCACAGATCCGCGTTACTTCAACCCTCTGAATCTGATCCAGAATCTGATCCTGAAGGAGAGGCGCCTGCAGCAGGACCTTTCTGAAGGATTGGTCACAGATTTAGTGTTTCTTGTTGTTTTATTTGTCAGTATGTCGACGTGTGTCTTGGTACACAGCTACGAACATGTAGCTATGTGGCTATGCTAACTAGCGCTAGCACTTTTCCATGATAAATAAAAATCATCCACTAGATCTTCAAATCTGCAGACGTGGGGAGTAAAACCGACCTTTGTGTTTATTAAGACAGCCTACAACTAGCATGCCTCCCTCCTAAGCTCCTTGTTAGCACACATGTGTGCAGGGAATGAAAAACAGAGGAGGGGTTGAGTTGTATTTTATACAGTCTATGGGCTGAACAAGCTCCGAGCTCTGACTCCGTGACAGACCGGATATTGTTGTGACGTAACAAAAACACGGAAGTCTGAAACGGCTGGTTTCACACACATTTACAGAAAGGTGGAGAAATCAGAACAGGGGCAGAATGGATTTTTTTCATTTTCGGGGGGTTTGTAGACATGCCAGGGAAACATATTTCAGGTAGAGAACCATTAAAAAGTCCATTTTGCATGATATGTCACCTTTAAAACTGGGACAGAAGAATTCAATACAAGTCATTTCATGTTAACGCTCTGTGTGGTTGTATTTAAGCCGGCTTTTGACTGGGAGCCGTTTTTGTTTTTTTTCTCGTCTTTTTCTGTTAAAGCCTCACGTGATTGGTCAAGACATGGTGGCGTCTTGACCAATCACGTGTCTACATTCAGCAGAACGGGGAGGGGAGGGGCTACAGACACACAAAGCACAGTGAGCACACCAACATGAGGGAGACAAGAGGGAGCATATGCACGACACAGAGAACGCACTAGAAAGGTGAGAAAACGAGTGACTGCAGGAAATGCAGTAAACTGTGCACGCATTTCAATGGCATAGACCAGGCATGTCCAAAGTACGGCCCGGGGGCCAATTGCGGCCCAAGGTCCATTTATTTGTGGCCCCAAGCTTCCATCTTAAATTGTGTTATTTATAGCAAAGATATTAATCACATTCTGAATCATCTGTACATTTGCAGTTTCTTTCAAGCGCACAAACAAAACTAAAGTCAATCCAGAAACGTCTCAAAAAGCTTCATATGGACTACCTGTCTAAAGCCAAAGCTCTGGGAATTCTTCAAGACGGCAATAAAGAAGAAACACAAGAACTCTTAAAGATGACAGGTTTTCAAATTAATATTTTCATCATCATGTGAAAATGTTATTGATGAACACTAAAAGTTCAGTAGACACAAAAGAGGACACAAGACAAAATCTAAATTATGAAATTGTACAGAAAGGCAAAATTAGGTGCATCAAAAATAGTTCAGAACTCAGAAAAATAATTATTTAGTTCTTAAAATGTTGTCTGCTGGTCAGAACAGTCTTAAAAACCACATGAAAAAGAAGTGTGATGAAATCCAGATCGTGATCCTGCCATAGGAAAATAATGATACAGTATTTTTTCCCACATTGCCCGACCTGAAAAACATTTTCCTCCAGAAGAAGATAAAGTTTGCTAATGTTTACGTGGTACTTCCTAGTTGATGTTTTATTGAGAAAACATTTAAAATAATGTTATTAAATAGAGATTTCATATATAACTTTTAGGATTCCAAAGTCTCATATGTCATATGATCATATGTGGCCCTCTTTAAAAAAAGTTTGGACACCCCTGGCATAGACAGTTTAAAGGCAGAGTGTAGACTGTGTAAGGTGAAAATTTCATCAATCAGGGTCCACAAAAAACCTGCATAGGCACATTAGGAGTGTCTGTGAAGGTTCTCAGTCCTCCAGGTCATGGACATTAGAACTGTTTATCCATCAGTGCAATTGGAAGAATAGAGACAATCAAGGGAACCTGCTGTTAATGAAGGTGTTTAAAAGTTTATAATAAATATACATACAATCAGAGATTGGACCTTTTTGTCTAACTGAGATGAGTCTTGTTTTTGTACTTTATTATTTAATTTCTGTAGAACTCTGCTCCATGAGTTGAGTATATAAATAAAGCCTTTTAAATGATAAAAATTTGATATAATGTGTTTTTTACATTAGTAATTAATTTGACATATAATTTAACATTATTTTAGGTAATACATTCATTCAAACAAGAAAAAATCTGAGGAGCCATTTGGGAGCCGAAAGAGCCGGCTCTTTGTAGTGAGCCGAGCCAAAAGAACCGTCTCTCTAAAAAGAGCCGGAATTCCCATCACTATATGGTACAGACAAGCTAAGTTGCAATTACTAAGTCTATTTTTGTTTTATGAAGCTTTTATTTTGGTATTTCTGCTAGGCGGCATTGTGAATGCATAGTAGCTGAATACTTAGGATCGCAGAGCAACATTTAACATTTAGATTTAACATTTTTATTTCACATTTTCTATTTATATTTAAGATTTATGCAATAATGTATATTTAACATTTCTATTTAGCATTTCGATTTAACATTTCTATTTAGCATTTCGATTTAACATTTCTATTTAGCATTTCGATTTACTCAGTGATTGAAATTTAAATATTTTTTTCACAACAAAATTAAATGTGAAGAAGATCACAAATATTGCACTACGTTTTTATGCCGCTTTTGCGCTACGTGAGGAGAATTGTTGCTGTTATTTTCAGTGTGCACAACTTTACAAACAGCGCCCCATATTCCAAAGCTTTACACAGAAATGAATGAAGCAGTTGTCAACATAAAAAAGGTTGGTGTACAGATGTCGCAGCGTTGAAGAAGTCATGCAGCCAAATCTGGAGACTCTATTCATAAACTGTAAACCCTTCTATTCGCCGCGGGAGTTCTCCTCCTTTATTCTGGTCGGTGTCTACATCCCACCTGAGAGGCCTGAAAAACATCTCAGGCCACAGCAAAGAACATGGCAGGAGCTCTGAAGCTGGAGACTAGGAGCGGGCCAATGAACTGAATCTGGTTTTTAATAGGTTTGATTCTGGCCCTACTCCCTCTCCCACTCATCTGAGCACCCACCAGCCAGCACTCCAGTCACGCCACCCTAGCCCTCTTCCACCCCCTCTCCCCCCCTCCCCTCCTCCTCCAGCCCTGTCCTCTCCATCACTGCTAACCAGGTGAGAGGTGAGCTGAAGAAGATCAAGCCACAGAAAGCTACAGGTCCAGATGGCATCAGCTCCAGACTCCTGAAGGACTGTGCAGACCAGCTCTGTGAGGTGTTTCTGCACATCTACAACCTGAGCCTGAGTCTGGAGAGGGTTCGGTCTCTGTGGAAAACTTCCTGCGTGGTTCCAGTCCCAAAGGCCCCGCACCCCAGGGATCCCAACCACTTCAGACCTGTGGCCCTCACCTCTCACCTGATGAAGACCATGGAGAGGATCATCCTCAAATACCTCCGCCCACTGGTGAGACATGGACCCCCTGCAGTTTGCTTACCAGCCGGACATTGGGGTAGATGATGCTGTCATCTACCTGTTTCACAGATCCCTGTCCCACCTGGAGAACCCTGGCTGCACTGTGAGAGTCATGTTCTTTGACTTCTCCAGTGCATTCAACACAATCCAACCTTCTCTGCTCCGAGGGAAGCTGGAGAGGGCGGGCGTGGACTGTCACCTGGCTACATGGACTACAGACTACCTCACCAACAGATCACAGTATGTGAGGCTCCAGGACTGTGTGTGCGACACGATGGTCTGCAGCACAGGAGCACCACAGGGGACAGTGCTCTCCCCCTTCCTCTTCACTCTGTACACCTCGGACTTCAGCTACAACTCTGGGAGCTGTCACCTCCAGAAGTTCTCCGATGACACAGCCATCGTCGGGTGTGTGTCTGAGGGGGACGAGCTGGAGCACAGTGAGGTCATCATGGACTTTGTCGACTGGTGTGAGCTAAACCACCCTCAGCTCAACACCAGCAAGACAAAGGAGATGGTGATCGACTTCTGCAGGAAAACTCCCCAGACTGCACCGGTGAACCTCCAGGGATTGGACATCAAGAGGGTGGAGACCTACAAATACCTGGGTGTTCACCTCAACAATAACTGGACTGGTCACACAACACCAACGTCCTGTATAAGAAGGCCAAAGTCGTCTGCACCTGCTGAGAAGACTGAGGTCCTTCGGAGTGTGCAGGACTCTGTTACGGACATTTTATGACACTGTGGTAACGTCTGCTTTCTTCTATGCAGTGGTCTGCTGGGGAGCAGGGAGCACAGACAGGGACAGGAAAAGACTTAACAGACTGGTCAGGAGGGCCAGTTCTGTCCTGGGCTGTCCTCTGGACTCCATAGAAGAGGTGGGTGAGAGGAGGATGTTAGCCAAGCTGACATCCATCATGGACAATCCCTCTCACCCCCTGCATGAGACTGTGGGGTCCCTGAGCAGCTCCTTCAGCAGCAGACTGAGACTCCCACCCTGCAGGACGGAGCGCTACCGCAGGTCCTTCATCCCATCTGCAATCAGACTGTTTAACACCAGCACTGCTGTGTCCCGTTAATCAGCTGTTCTCATCTTTCATTCCACTACATGGAAGTTACTATGTGACTTGGCACATTCACAAATAACTTCTGTATCCATCTGAATCACACTGTTCTTCATACTGTGTATGTTTGTTTAAATAACCTGGTGCAATTTTTATCATGCAATAACTTACCTTATCTATTTATCAGATAGAAGTGTACATAGTGTGAATATATCTGTAATAGTTGCCATATTTTATTTTATTTTATTATATCATATTTTACCTTTGTCATTGCTATTAATATATATTTTAACTATGTTAGTACATTGTTGTATTCCCCTGTCCCGTGTTGTAAGCTGCTGTAACAAAAGAATTTCCCCCAATGGGGGACAAATAAAGTATCTCTTATCTTATCTCTTATCTTACTCAGGCCTGTGTAACGGAGGCGTTACAGCACCTGGCTGACCAGATTACAGACATGGAAAAAAAACATCCTGACTCTCTGCTCATCATTCTCTGGGATTTAAACAGACCAATTTTAACCCACGAACTACCTAAATACAGACAGCATATTAAGTGTCCCACCAGGGAGTCTAACACTCTGGACCACTGCTACACAGTAATAAAGGACTCATATCGCTCTGTCCCCCGTGCAGCTTTAGGACTATCTGATCACTGTCTGATTCATCTCATCCCGACCTACAGGCAGAAGTTAAAAACAGCTAAGCCTGTAGTTAGGACTGTGAAGAAGTGGACGGAGGAGTCAAAGCAGGAGTTACAAGCCTGCTTTGATTGCACTGATTGGAGTGTTTTTGAAGCTGCATCAGAAAACCTCAATGAACTCACTGACACTGTGACTTCATACATCAACTTCTGTGAGGACATGTGTGTGCAGACCAGGACCTTCCGCACATACAACAACAACAAGCCCTGGTTCACACCTCAACTGAGGAAGGTGCGTCAGGCCAAAGAAGAGGCCTACAGGAGTGGGGACCGAGACCTGTTCAAGCAGGCCAGAAACAAACTGATGAGGGAAATCAAGGTAGCTAAGAGGAGCTACACTGAGAAGTTAAAACAGAGCTTCTCTGCCAACGACCCCTCAGAAGTTTGGAGAGGCCTGCGTGAAGTTACAAGCTACAGGAGACCCTCCCCCCACCCTGAAGGTAACAAAAGACAGGCTGACGACCTGAACAGCTTCTACTACAGGTTTTCACACCCCACACCCGAACACCCGGATCTACCTGGTCATCCTTCAAGAGACTGGTGTTGAGCCACCTGAGGGACATCACAGGCCCCCTGCTGGACCCCCTGCAGTTTGCCTACTGGGCAAACAGGTCGGTGGAGGATGCAGTCAACATGGGTCTGAACTACATCCTGCATCATCTGGACTCCGCCAGGACCTACGCTAGGATCATGTGGACTTCAGCTCAGCGTTCAACACCACCACCATCCCTGACATCCTGCACCAGAAACTCACCCAGCTCACAGTGCTGGCTCCCATCTGTCAGTGGATCACCAACTTCCTGACGGACAGGAGACAGCAGGTGAGGCTGGGGAGCACCACATCCAGCACCCGGACCATCAGCACTGGCGCCCCACAGGGATGTGTTCTCTCCCCACTGCTCTTCTCCCTCTACACCAATGACTCCTGAAGTTCGCAGACGACACCACCGAGATGAGTCTGCTTACAGACAGGAGGTGGAACAGCTGGCTCTCTGATGTAGTCAGAACCATCTGGAGCTGAACCCGCTCAAGACGGTAGAGATGACAGTGGACTTCAGGAGAAGCCCCCCCCTCACCATTCTGAACAACACTGTGTCTACTGGGATCCACTATCTCCCGGGACCTGAGGTGGACCTCCCACATAGACACAATCAGGAAAAAGGCCCAGCAGAGGATGTACTTCCTGCATCAGCTCAGGAAGTTCAACCTGCCCCAGGAGCTGCTGATCATGTTCTACACCTCCATCATCCAGTCTGTTCTGTGCACCTCCATCACTGTCTGGTTTGGATCTGCAACCAAACTAGACAAACACAGACTGCAACGGACTATAAGGACTGCAGAAAAAGTCATCGGTGTCGACCTGCCCCCCATCCAGGAAATAATTTTAGAACATTGATGTGTGATGTATGTGGCGGTATTGTGCCATGGTGTCCCCACTCTGCCAAGAAGAAGAAGGCAAAGTAGAAGAGAACAAACTTGAAAATAAGTGACTTATTGTATACGCTTTGTTGGAGGAATTAATGAAAAAAAGGACGGCAAGGGGAACACTCATTCAATCTTATGGATTTTTCAGGATCTATCGATGTACTGCATATCAATTCCAGCACCAGAGGAAAGTACCTGGCAGAGAATTGGATTTCTATGTGCCAACGTTGCCCAAGCCCAGTGCTTTTTCATGTGCGGGCCCAGACAACAAAATGTTTAATACAATAAATTCACCTTTAATTGTTTAATATGTACTGTATATAAAAATATTATGATTGAAGTTGCATGCTAATTTACTGTCCACTTCAACAGTTCATTTAAAATGAATGAATTACAACAGCATGACTCTACTAATAAAGACTGAACGGTGTCTATTACTCACTCAGTAGAGAAAACAGCCATGTGATCCAGCAGCAAAATTAAGTCAATAAAGATTTACAGCTGTTCAGTGTGATTGTTTCAGTCGATCTAACATCAATCCATGCATCACAAACTTGTGTGTTCGTGAGGGCCCGATGAAAGGACAGAAGTAATAGGCAATATTAAAAGTGGAATGGTTGAAGTCCCTCGTGTAAATAGTAACACGCCTGCCTGCACAATCACTCTGCTTTTAGTGGGATTTAGAGCAGACACACTGATTGGTTTGATTTACGTTAAGCATAAAACACACTTTGAATAATCGAGGGACTTAATCTGACCACTTTGTGAGCTGCACCTCACTAAGCACCCAGATAGTGTGCGCTTAGCAATATGTGATGAGAGACGCCCTCCTTTACTTTGCCTCTTGTACTTTGAACTGTGCATTTTACATTGTTTGAATAGGGCCCAAAGTCAGTGACATCGAGACATCATGTCAAATCAGTACCGTGTACAGCATTACACATCAAACAACCACAAGAACAACAAAGGCTCAAAGGGCATTATTCTACTTTCTGATCTCTCCGTTACTCAGAAGACAATTGAATAGTAGAGGAACATTTTGAAGAAGCATAAATACTCAGGCATAAATAATTAATCAGGCCCTGTGATAGGTTGGCGACCTATCTAAGGTGTACCCTGCCTTCCGCCCGAAGTCAGCTGGGATTGGCTCCAGCCCCCCGTGACACCTAACGGGATAAGCAGTCAATATAATGGATGGATGGATGGATGGAGTGTAATAACATTTTACTTTATGAGTATAATCAAATTATTAACCTGCAAATAATTAAGTGTCCTAATCCTTTTACACAAATATCACACTGTATTGCTCATGGGTCTTCACACCTTTAAAATAATAAATCCATCCAGAAACCATGTAAAACTGTAATGTTATTTCTGTCTTACTTCTTAGAGAAATTCTATAAAATGAAAAGTGTTTTAATCACAAGAAATAAAACAAATGGCCCTTTCAAGATACTTCACATTTTAAACACTTTTAACATTACCTTTAAATTCCCCTCTGGATACCCTTACAGTTAATCAATTGTTTTAAGAAAAGAGCCTTCTGGGTTCCTCTTTGTTGGATTGAATAGAGAAAAGAGCCCTTTGGATGCCTCTATGGTGAATTTAAAGTAAAAAGAAAGGGCCCTCTGGTTGCCCTTGTAGTTACTTATGTTATGTTACATAACAATTGTATATTTTGTTATATAATTAATTATAGGCTATATAAATATATCAATACATTTTTGTTTTCAGTCCACCAAAATTGGTCACAAAAATATTTACCACAACGCAAGGAGTTAAGTGTTAGATTCTCAAAATGTTCTTGGGGAGGACCCCCAAACCTCCCTCTTGTTACCACAGCAGCAATACATTTAATTGCACCCCAAACTGACCCCCCCTTCCCCTTAAACAGCCTGAGTATGCCATTGCCTGATTGTTCTGCCATTAAGAATGACAGGCTACACCCTATTTTTACAGTGAGCTGTGTAGTTCTTGGCCAAAATAGACCGTCAAATTTAATTTGATTGCACCTTTCTTAGAGAAAGTCGTAGTTTCCAGTTACTCACCTTTGACATCAATAAGCCAGTCCTGGAAGAAGAAATACCTCTGAGTTCCTGAAGTATCTGATATTACAACATTAGATTAAGTATATGTTGCTAGTCTGTGTTGTTTAAAATAAATCCAGGGACCCACAAGAATGAGTTACAATAGTAGGCTCCAGAAGTCTCTAGGAAGGGCCTTAAAAAAGATCACCTTTGACATAGGCAAATATATGATTGACAGTAAACAGCTGATGTCCTTGTAAATACTCAGAACAAGGAGTTCATAAAAAGGAGTCAAATAGCAGCTAACTTGAAACTTGTGTTGAAGAGTCCATATTTGTGTATGTTTGAAGGACACCCTCTTTCTAATTTGAGTGCACCTTCATAGTATTTAAGCCAGAATGTGGAGATAGAAGGGAGGCGACTTCATCTGGCCCGGTCGTCCTCCAAGCAGTCGCGATGCTTGTTACTGATGCTGATGCTGTTTGATTGTAATAAATCTGATTACTATCCAAGATGGCCAGTGTCACGAAGTTCATTCTACATCTACACATCACGGGCTGTTAAGATACGACATTCCTCTGTTTTCTGTAAAGCCGATTGTGGAAATTAAGGTTAAAAAAGCTGAAATGCTGTGGTCCGGCAACAGAACTGTTCTCATTAATCCAATGAAAACCTCAAGGTGAGCTGTTGGGGAGTTTAGGAAGTTAAGGGACTGCAAAACATCCTTCATCCTATCAAAGGACAATAATTCAGAGCAGTTAACATGCATTTGAAAAAGTGACAAAACAACAACAACAACACTAAGTTTTAATGTGAAACAGCTAAGGTTAAACATGTTTTAACACAAAGAACAAAGCTTTCAAGACTCTTTAACAAGCTGCCGTGATTGGTGCAGAAAAAGTCTTAGAGCAGAGTCTGCATAAAATCATCTGTTCTGCAAGGATCAAGGAAAAAAAGTAAGTCCAGATAAAGTCCAGATGTAACAATGTGATAAGGTAGTGATAATATTTTTGTATGTGTGGGTGAGAGACAGAGACACCTAATGGCTGTTAAATGTACTGCTGCTCCCTTAAAGATGGGCTGAAAACCTCCATGATGTTTAAGTAGAGGAACAGGTCCAAGAACCCTGTGGGTTATGATAAACTGTATTTATTTGTTCAAATGTACTGCATTAAATATAAATACTATTGTTCTGTACTGCTTCAATAAATAACTGCATTGTCAAACAGCCTTCATGTTGAATAATTTTTGTTGACATAAAACAAAAATGAACCTGATGGGTCCTGTATGAGTACTTCAGTGGGCGTAGGTTTTTTAATTCTCGACTGATTTTGTGAAACTTCATAGTTGCTACACAATGTGTTAAAGTCTGTTTTAAAGACTTGCATTTATCAAATAAGCTAATTACTTTAAAAACATTATTAATTTGTATGAGCTAGAGATAGATTAGATGTGTCTCTTTGCACTGAATCACTTTATTTTGTAATTATTCTCCTGTCCTCTTACATGTGCCAGTAATACTGTGTATCTCTGTAACTTTCTAAACTGTCAGACTTGACACGTCTCTTTTTGATGCAACAACTGCATTAAAAACCTTCAGAGGTCACCTGGATTGGATTGGGATATATTGAATTGGATTGGACTGAGCTGGGCTGGGCTGGGCTTGACTGGACTGGACGGATGGATATGCTGACTCAAATGTGCTTTAAATCAATTAAACCACAGGCAAAGAGGTGGAGCTGAGCTGGGCTTTCAGCCTCATTGCAAACAGCTGTAATGCACACACCTGTCCCTCAACTTGTCACACTCCCAACTATGCAAATGTTTGCAGAACTCTTAGCTGTGATATTATCAAAACAAACAAGTCATGAAAATACTTCCCCTGTACAGTGTGTACGAATAAAGAAATGAGTGATTCAGACTATAAGTGTTTTCCCAACCAGGCTGTAGATAGCAGTCATCCACAAGTGGACACTCAGGGAATTTGAGTTTTATCTCTCCCTCAATTGGCTCAGTTTCTTAACACTTAAAGAGGCCACTTAGTTAAAACAGGCAAAATGTCATTGGTCAGTGTTTCCCCCCCCAAATACATGCTGTTGTTTTTTCTCAGCCCATACAGTCGAGGCAGATGGCTGTTCACCATGAGTCTGGTTCTGCTTGAGGTGTCTGCCTATTAAATGAAGTTATTTCTTGTCACTGTTGCTTGTTCATGGTTTATTCAGAAAGAAAGATCTCGACCTGCTCTTCATGTGAAGTGTTGAGTACTTCCTCTGTAAAGCATACAATATTAAACATGCCCCACTGTGTGTCGTCTTTTTGATGCATTTCTTTTTTCATCTCTTTGATTTCATTGGTGTAGCTGAGCCTCCAACCTTCCCTTCAAAGAAAACTTGCCAGCCTGGGACACAAGCTGATCTCTGTCTGTCTCATTGATGTCTGATGAACCCTTTTCTGATGTTGCTGCAGTCCTGATCTCAATGTGTAACAGCTCACAGTTATACAAATAAGTTGAGCAAGGCCTTATGCTATGATTGTGTTGTTTTATTTGTGTATCTGTCATACAGCTAAAGTTACATTGTAAACATCAACTTGCATTGAACTTTGCAAAGATAGCATCCAAACCCAACACACCAGTTATAACACTGACATCCAACAAATCCTTATTCTACAAAGAGCAATGCAATCATTAAGGCCATGATGATATTAAATCTTAAGTTGGCACAAAGTTGTTTAAATCTGCTTTGGATGTAGCTTAAACATAACATTCAACTCAAGTAATATTTCTCCAGAGATAAACATATGGTATCCAGGTAAATAATTTAAGAAGAGTAAAGAGGTTTGACAAAGATATTGGCCAAACTGAAGTTACAGGATAACAGCTCAGTGGCGGCCCCTGAAATTTGATTGATCACCTTAGAGACCACCCTAAAATCCTAAACCATGATTGGCTATTTACCTTGAGAGAGGCAGTATTTATATTGCAATTGATTATTCAGCCTGTGTTTTTACAGGCTGCTGGCAGCTTCTTTGCATTTTCAATGTATAACATTTTCTTTTGTTTGTACTTTGAAGAACTATCTTGTTGTTGAGTATTTAAACAGTGAAGTTCAGGAGATTTAAATATTGACATTCTTTTGTGTTACTTTAACAGTATAAAAATATGCAAGGGGGTATAACATCCATAATACTGTTATGTTAGTGTTTAAAGTGGATGTGATGATATGATTCGTATGTGCTTGTTTAGGTGTTAATGCTACACCTGCAGAAGCCCCAGTCTAAGAACCCTGCATATGCCTTGGAGAGGTCAAGAGGTACGGGGGGCAGACAACCAGAGTAGGAGGAAAAAGTTAGGAAGCATCAGGATGAGATCAGAAAGAAGACAAAAAGACAGAGGTATCACCAGAAAGGGAAGAATAAAGGTGGAAGCATGAAGAGTATAAGAGCAGGATTCAGTGCCTATTTGGATATGATGATTAGCTGTGCAGCTAGTAGAAATGATTGTTGATGCTTCAAGACAGTTTTTGGATATGGTGGAAATGACAAGAGCCGCAGAGAGACCTTCAGGCCCTCTATATGAGGCCACACTTCCTTTTTTTATTAAGCATGTTTTCTTTGTTTCTATTTAAAAATGTAAGGAATAACTAGACTGAAGTTCAGTCTTGTTTTTGCAGTGATAATAATAAAGATAATAATACCTTTATTTGTATAGCACTTTTTGATACAAGTAACAAAGTGCTTCACAAAAACAATAAAAACACCATAAAAGCAAACTGACAGTAAAAGCAGAGAGTTAAAACGTTAAAGATTAAAATAAATTCACAAAATAAAAGCTTTACTATAAAAGTGTGATAAAATGAGAGACTGACTCTGCCAGTCTGATTTCCTCTGGCAGGCTGTTCCACTGTTGGGGGGCTTTGACAGCAAAGGCCCTGTCCCCTTTAGTTTTTAGTCTAGACCGTGGGACAGCAAGCAGAGCACTGCCAGAGGATCTCAGACTGCATCCTGGTTTATGGGGGGATAAGAGCTCAGAGATGTATTGAGGGGCGAGTCCATGTTGTGCTTTAAACGTGATTAAAAGTATCTTAAAATCGATCCTAAAAACAACAGGAGCCGGTGTAGGGATGCTAAAATCAGGCTGATGTGGGACGTGTTTTAGTTAAAAGCTGAGCTGCTGCGTTTTGTACTGTCTGAAGTTGGTGGATTGATTTTTGGTTGAGACAGGAGTATAGTGAGTTAGTCAAGGCGGGTGGAAATAAAAGCGTGAATGAGTTTTTCTACTTTTTTGGATGAAATAATGGACTTGACCTTCTAAATATTTCTGAGCTGATAAAAACAGGACTGGACAACTTTCTTAATTTGTGGTTCAAAGTTCAAGTCCTGGTCAAAAATGATTCCAAGATTCCTAGCTGATATTATTACAGAGATAGCTAAATGATCTAGGTTGGGCATGATGAGGGTTCTTTGTGCTGCTGGGCCAATTAGAATGCTTTCTGATTTATTGTTATTGAGTAGAAGGAAGTTGTCTGCCATCCATGATTTTATTACAATGAATTAATTAGGGTAAGCAGTAAAAACAAACTGGAGGATAAATGAGCAAAGCTATTAAAAATCAAGGAGTTTTTCATACAGTGTTGTGTAATTTAAAATAAGCTGATTAAAATGCAAAAATTAAAATCATTAATTTGTCTTTTTTTTTAATTATATTTTTGCTTTTTTGTGAAAGGACAGCTGAAGAGAGACAGGAAACGTGGGGAGTAGAGAGTAGGGGAAGACAAGCTGGAAATATTCAACCGGCCGGGAATCGAGCCGGCGACCCCTGTGATGAGGACCGCAGCCTCTGCATGTGGGGCACCCAGACCGCCAGGCCACCGGCGCCCCATTCATTTGTCTTGACTGCCATTTTAATCCAGTCCGGTAGGTGGCGACGTTGCGCCTCTTACCCCGATGTGCAAACCGCCAATAAAACAATAGGAAGAAGGAAGAAGAAGCTCGACGTGTTTCAGCCTGTGTTAGCGGGTCCTTGGTGCTCCACGTTTTACAGATTCTTTTCATTGAATCGTTTCCTCCTGTTGGCTTCGACATGGTGAAACTCACAGCAGAGCTGATCGAGCAGGCTGCTCAGTATACTAACCCAGTGAGAGACCGGGAGCTGGACCTGAGGGGTTAGTAACACTAACACAGTAATCTGTTTGTTAGCATGGTTAGCTCACTGAGGCTCCACACAGGCCTTTAGTCCAACTTCATTCATTACATAGAGAGTAAGCAGATTAACAACAAACAGGCATTTATTTCAGAATGAATTACACCACGTTGATCTTATCACGTACCAATAAGGTAACATCTGAAAGCAGCTTATTGAGTCACCTGTAAATATAACCTGCAGCTCTGCAGGGAGAGCGTTAGCCGCGCGTTGTCTCCACGTTAGAGCTGCTCCAGCTCGTCTTTATAAACTGGAAACACTAAAGGTTGGAGAGTCTTATATTCCTGTATTCCTGTTGTATATGTTATACAGTCTGTGGGTTCAATGGACAGGAGGAGACATGGGGCTGCTAAACAGGCCAGTGTTAGCATAGCTAGTCAGCATGGCGCACTGAGGCCAGAGAGCAGGGGCGGGACCAGACTTGGGCGAGCTGAGGCACCAACATGTAGGGTGACCTGAAGTCTGTACACACTATTCAGTATCATTAATACACTGGCCTAATATAAGGCCTGGTCCCCCATAGGGAGGACTGTTATCCTAGGGGGGTGGAGGCGGCTGATATGAGGCTTATTCTGGTGGTCTGTGTGGTTAGCAGTTCTGTAAGTAGTGGGGGCGTTTCCATGAGCAGGGATGTTTTGTATTCATCCTGAGTGAGATGTGAAGCCAGTGGAGTGATTTTAGGATGGGTGTTATGTGTTCATATTTATGCACACTAGGGATGTACATTTTAAATATTTACTGTGATCGATTTTTGGAAATGTTAACGATCAATTATTGATTAATCAATAAAAAACTTTATTATTCTTATGTCACAAACAAGGCCAAATACATTCCCCCCCCTAAATTATATTTCCTACAGCAACAAAATGCATAGAACTGATGGGATTGAATACGGGTACAACATGTTTAACACTGATTATAAATGATCAGGCTCATACAAATATTCTCTGCAGACATACTCTTATAAAGTGAAGGCTCATAATACTAACAGAAAAGTTCTTCAGACTCGCAGAGTCCAGTTTTCTTTCTACTCGTTCTTATTGAGAAAAAGAAACTTGTATTCGATCAGGGTCAGCCGGGAGAGCAACAGGGTCATCATCAGTCCAGCGTCAATTAATCGATAATCAATTGATTGATTAAGAAATTACACATCCCTAACGCACACTCATCAGGATCCTGTCTGAGCTATTCTGATGTACTGGAGCTTCTGGATGCTCTTGATGGGCATCCTGATGAAGAGTGACAGAACAAGATAGTTTCTGGTTAGATTTGTTTTGGTGTTTCAGGTTGTTTTTAGTCGTGGATTTTACCCTTGAAACATACAGTCTCGCAAAGCAGTTGTGCAACAGCAGCTGTAGTGTGGATAAACAGTAAAATTCCTGTTGTCAATGGAGTCTGGTGGCAAAAAAAAGATCTTAGCCTGACAAAAAGGTCCATCACAACAACAAACCAACAAACCACAGCCTGGAAGAAGAGGACACAGGCTCTGCTATGAAATTCTTTGATCAGGCTTTGATTTAACTGTAGCTCACCCCTCACTGATCTCTTGGAATCTCTCCATCCACGTCATCCTCTTTTTGTCTGATCATGTAAAAAAAAAAAGAAACTCAACCCTGTTTCAGTTGTAAGGAAAAGTCCTCCTCAATGTTCACCAACAATATCTGTCCCACAGGTTACAAAATCCCAGTGCTGGAAAACCTGGGAGCCACTCTGGACCAGTTTGACACAGTGGACTTCTCGGATAACGAAGTCAGAAAGCTTGATGGCTTCCCTCTACTCAAAAGACTGAAGACACTGTTGATGAACAACAACAGGATTTGGTGAGTTTCAGCTGTCACGCCTTCAAATATGACAAACTATGAGAAACATGGGATAACAAACATACATGAAATGCTCTATACGACCGGTTGTGTTTGATCTATAATTATTTATTTTATACGTCCTTTTTAGAAAAAGTACTGGTTTTCAGCTAGACCTTGTTTGCCCCAAGTCTGAAGCAGACGATGAAGAATGTTTTCTTATGACGTCCACTCTGGTTCTGTTTTAGGGAGCAATATATATCGCCAAATCACAACAAACGTCATCTCAAGACTCTTTTACAAACAGAGCAGGTCTAGACCACTCTATGTCAAATTATGAACAAAGACCCAACACCAAGACAGGATCAGATCCAGTCGCCTCTTACTGACAGGACTCGATCTGATCTCCTCTTAATCCACCATGAGCATTACACTTGGTGGCAGAACCAGACTCATGTTAGACACACATCTGCCTCGACTCAGTTGGGGTTGGAAAGTTGGATAGAGGAGAATAAGAGAGCATTAAATTCCCAACATTAACCCCAGAAGAGAAACTGTCAGTTCTCCTCTGGCTGCTAAATATGTGTCTGCCTGTCACAGCCTGAGGGACGCACCATCCCATGGGGTTTGATTTTGGGTGGGGGTTTTGTGAGTGTGCCGCATCGGGTGAGGACATTGAGATATGCTGTATAGGTGACACCATCGTTCATTAATGCATATAGAAAATGTAATATATGGTTGATATGTATGTGATGAATATAATATGTAATGAATATGGTGTGAATTTGGCAATAACATCTCTTTGTTCATGCCAATAAAGCAAAATTGAATGAGAGAGAGAGAGAGAGAGAGAGAGAGAGAGAGAGAGAGAGAGAGAGAGAGAGAGAGAGAGAGAGAGAGAGAGAGAGAGAGAGAGAGAGAGAGAGAGAGAGAGAGAGAGAGAGAGAGAGAGAGAGAGAGAGAGAGAGAGAGAGAGAGAGAGAGAGAGAGAGAGAGAGAGAGTCCGATGAGTGTGCAGTGAGACATACTGATATTTAGTTTTTGTAGGTTAACATATTGAATGTAAAGAAAGGAGGGGGTAAGGCCTGCTGAATTAAACACGCTGCAGCTTCCTGCAACAAGATGTCAGCTTGAGGAGATGATATTTATTGAAGGCCTAAACATTAAATTGTAAGTTCACAATGTTGAAGGCTTTCTCTGCTAGCTGCAGTCAAACAGAAAACCAGAAAGCAGAATTTTGTTCATCAAGAGTCCCGTCAAAAGTAGCTCCTAAATCGATTGTTTCCCCGAAGCGGACTCCTCCTGACTGCGTCAAAATAAAAGGTGAGAACAGGAGTGAAGTGAAAGAGCAGAGTCATGTCAGGCAGCAGACAGGGTTTGCATTATCTTGCTGGATAGTGCAACAGTGAAACACTCATTCATGTGAATCCTGTTTGGCTGTCTTTTTTTTCTGCACTCCAGCTTTAATAGAGCTGCAGCAAACGTCTGATTTCATAGTCAACGAGTCATCAGTCATCTATTGATGATGAACTACATGATGGTGTCTTATTTAGCTGTCTGCTTTGAATTTGACTTTACTCCTTTGGATTCAAAACCTTCCATTAGAAGGCTGTTGATATAAGATATATGAATGAGTTCATGTGTAGCATTGTCACTGTGGGAACATGGTGAGAGTTTGTACAGTCAGAGGAGGAAGAAAAGAGTGTTTGTGGGGATAGGTTTGAGTTAAGGGACTGAAAATGTGAACCAGATAAAAATCACTGACTTTGGCCTGGATGTCTCATGTGATGTTTAACTGTCTCGTCAAAGGTTTGTACATTACCATTGTGCTCTCATGATAGACACAGGGACCTATTCAAGGATTATTTGAATAATCTCCATCACTACCACACACCTTATCACCCCTTTTCAGTGGACAATCATTGCTTTTTTAAAAGAAAAGGATCAAATTGGTCAGCAAACATAGCAGGGTGCCCAGGTACTCGGGTGAAGTCTTGCTCCACCCCACAAATAGAAAAGGTTGTGGTGGGAAATTGTTTATTGATGTTTGGGCTGAATGCTGGGAGTAACTTTGTGAACTGTCTCTGCAGTCGTATAGGAGAAGGTCTGGAGCATTCCCTTCCGAGTTTGAAAGAACTGGTCCTGACCAACAACAACATTCAGGAGCTGGTGAGTAGATGTCCGCAGCACCCAGTGTGCAACAGAACTGTTGATAGATCCCTGTTTAAGGATTGATAACGCCAGGAAAATTAAATTCCTCCACTTTCTGATGGGTAACATTATTCTTTCTTTTTTATAAAATATCTTTTTGATCTCTTGATCACGCTTTTCTCATATTTCGGAGCTATGTTTCTCTATTTTGGGCTGGTACGAAAATAAAATGACAGGCTAAAGTAAGACTCAGACTCTGTGAGGATTCAGACTTTTATTTGAACCTACATGCCTCTCTACATCTCAGATCAGATTCAGAGAACTTTATTCATCCCAGAGGGCAATTTGGTTTGCAGTGTACCAGCTTGTCGATAAACAACACTAGGGGTGACCCCAAATAGTCGAATATTGGACGATTCGTTCTAACGAGCCTTAGTCGACTGCCAATCTCATAGTGGAATATTTGCATATGAAACATGGATCATTCCATTCAAACCATGGGGGTGCTCAATGTCTAATTTTACATTATTTTCCTGTTTCCCGTAAAAATAGTGTCTCATATATCCTATTTTATATAAATATAGACTTATTTAATGTAATTCTGAGAACAGCTCTTGAAATGTTAAATCTCCTTAAAGTGGTAATTAAATCTCCCCTGGTAATTAAAGGTGGACTCTCCCATTTAGCAGGGACCTGTGGAGCAGACGTACCTCAGCTGGTCTTTAAATCTTTCTACGTTCATAGCAGCTCAAAATGTCAGGAAATAAAACTTCAGTTGATCCTAAAAACTAGTGATGAAGATGAGGAGCAGCTTCATGAAGAGGGCTGTGAGATCAAGGATTACCGGACCACACAAAAACTATACAGGGCCAAAAGAACGAGGAGGGATACCCAAAGCTGTCTGAAGCCTCAAAAACAATCCACAGCATCCCATCCACCTCCACACCATCAGAGAGGATATTCTCAAAGACAGGATTTACAGTCAACAAAGACAGGAGCGCTCTTCTGCCCGTACACACGATGGTTTTCCTCACGTACAATTTGAAAAGACTCAAGCGGACAAAGACGAGATGAAAGACTGTTTTAAAAGGTTCTGATAAGAGATTTAAAAACCCTTTAGCTGGTTCAGGTTTGATTTTGAACATTATACAAATGTTTAGTCTTAAGTTGGACAAACTACCCTCCACAGTGCTGCTCTCCTCTGTGTGAACACTGTTTAAATATCTCCTGATTCCTTATTCTATAGTGGAGCGTTGTTCCATGTTTAACGGATGGTGGTCTTATTTGAGTTTTCTCTCCTTCATCACCTCGTTGTTTTTGCAATATAGATTTAAAAAATCTAAGTTTTATACTTATAATATTCTGTTGTCCCTTTTACTTTAAGCTATGAGTCTCTTAATTGTAAAGGGTTATGTGTAATATTGTCATGTGGTCACCATCATGCACACTTTGGGTCAATAAGGAAAAACAACAAACATTCCACTATTCATCCACTATGGGCAAAATCTGATCAATCAGATTCCACTAAGCAAATCCTTAGTCGGGCTCACCCCTAAACAACACAAACACCAACAAACAGACAAACACTCAACAGTCAACATGTCAGTGACAACAGCAGTGCAAGATGGGGCTTGTCATAAAGAGTAAAGTAATGTTAAAATAGACTAAACTAACTTCTTCTTTAAACACAGTAGTGAGGAATAAATACTAAAAAACACCTTATGAATACACAACTTCACAATTTCACAAGGATGATCTATTACAAACTGCTATCAGCATTCAGAAGTCTGATGGCAGAAGGAAGAAAAGAATTTGAGTATCTGTTTTCCTATCTGAGAGCGCCACCCTGAGGGCATTACAGAGAACTCCTTGGCCAGGATGTGTCCAGGTTGGCCTATTATCCCTCTGGCTGTATTAGTGATGCGGTTCCTTCAAAGGGAACCCAGATCCTGCTGCTGTACACCAATAATTTTGGAGCAGACTTTAACAGTACAGTTCAGACTGTTCTGGTCTTTCAAAGAGAGACCATGGAACCAGCAGATAAAAGAAAATGTTAAAAGACTTTCAATTAAAGAGTGATAAAAACTGGATCAAATGTTCTCTGGGACTCTAGAAGAATTCAGATTGTGCATCAGATGTATCCTCTGTTGTCCAAGTTTTAAAATCAGCTCTGTGTTTTCTGTGAATTTTAATTTGGAGTCTGTGCCAAGGTATTTGTATGAGTCCACAGTGTGTCGGTATTATCCATTGATTATGCTGGCTTTGGGTTTGGGGCAGTCTTTTGGGAAGTCAATAATAAGCTCCTTGGTCTTATTCACATTAAGATCTAAGAACTAAGACATTTTTCCTTCCTTAGTGTGTTACGTTTACTGACACTCCTCCCTTCAAAAAGTGCAGACACAAAAATGAAGACCAGCCATGTGTCTCTATTCATGCAGAAAAGTTTGATTGGTGTGGTCTTACAGGCTTCATGTCTTGTTCTGTTGTATGCAGGGTGACTTGGACCCTCTGGCCACAGTGAAGACATTGTCCCTTCTCAGGTATGAACAATCAATACCCACAAATGAACTGGTGATTGTTTTGTGATTGGGGACTTCAACATGAATGTAACCGCTAAATTTCAGCTTGTTGAGGAACCCAGTGACGAACAAGAAGCACTACAGACTCTATGTCATCAGCAAAATCCCACAGATCCGCGTGCTGGACTTCCAGAAGGTAAAACTAAAGGTAAGTACCAAGCGCCTGGTTCAAATCTGAACTAATGAGAGATGATGGACTGTTGTATGATATTCAGTCAGCCTGTTTGTGTGATCATGGCCTGGCATGAGGTTTGAGTCACCTGCATTAGAGCTTAGACAGAGGTGTGAACCTAACAGCATCTTAAAGGTTATTAAAGGGAGATTCTGGAATTTTTCACCTGACCCTATTTGTACATAGTCTTTAGTTCACCTGACTAACAGATGCAACAGTTCTGGTTGAATTAGTTGATTGAGCCTGCTTTAGACCAGGGGTTCTGGTGTTTTGGAGGAAAGCACTTGTCTGGAGACAGTTATGTAACAACTGTTTCTAATTATCAAGTCAAGTCAAACTTTATTTATAGAGCACATTTAAAACAACCTCAGTTGACCAAAGTGCTGTACAGATATTAAAATACAATATAATCATACACAATATAACAATAAATAAAACCAATAAAAGAATAGTAAGAGCTCAATTTAGGAAATAAAAGAGTAAAAAAGTAAAAAGCCAAGGATTCTTGTTTAGTTGGGACTGAACGCCAAGGAGAAAAGAGAGGTTTTTAGGAGTGTTTTAAAGTGATCCACAGACTGTGCAGCTCTAACCTGGAAAGGTAGGCTGTTCCACAGCTTTGGGGCCGCTTTGAGAAGGCTCTGTCCCCACGAGTAGAGAGTCTGGACCGAGGTACTGCCAGGAGCAGCTGGTTTGATGACCTAAGTACTCTGGAAGTACTGTGAGGCTGTACAAGGTCTGATAAATAAGACAGTGCCAGACCATTTAAACACTTAGAAACAATTAATGACACCTTGAACTGGATCCTAAAGTTAACAGGCAATCAGTGCAAAGACTCAAGGACAGGACTGATGTGATCCTGCCGTTTCTTTCCAGTCAGCAGGCGGGCCGCTGCATTTTGGACGACTTGTAGACGCCGCAATGCTGACTGTTCAAGACCAACAAAGAGTTACAGTAATCCAAGCGTCACTTATCAAAATAATCATCTTCCACAAACTGTTTAAATATGGTCAGTGTGAAAAAATACCAGAATTAACCTTTATCAATGAAGCTAAATCTCTGTCAACAAAGTATCGTTTCATCCAGGGAGTTGAAGAGCAGGCAGGAGAATGCACTGTCTGTGAATAATGAGCATTTTCACTTTAACTGTGTGATATCGTCATAGGAACGCCAGGAGGCAGAGAAAATGTTCAAAGGAAAACGTGGTGCTCAACTTGCAAAGGATATTGCCCGGCGAACAAAAACGTAAGAGGAAAGTCCGTGATAGACAGCAGCTCCTCAGAATCACTGGATCCCGGCTGATTAACGGGTTACTTAATCTACCCCCACCTCAAGCACACTTGATCCTCTTCTAAACACGTGTCCATAAACAAACCTTCCTCTAGTGAAGGTGATAAAACTATCAATCAGAAACCCTAAAACCTGAAGCCACAGTGTTGCTCAGGACTGCTGTCTGCGGACGACGTATCAGCTCATTTGACTCAAGAAAAGATACTACACTGGTTCAGAGGTCAGACAGAGGAGCATGTTGGTTTTACTTGTTGTCTAAACGATGTGTTCATTTCAGATTCACTCCCGGAGTGGCAGCACAGCAGGAGAAGAAGCGGACAGGGCCGTCTCAAGCTGATGTGGAAGCCATCAAGGTGTTTATGAGGATCTTAACATCTCTAGAGCTGTAGCTTCAACCCCGTACCTCCTTTCAAACCAACGTGAACCAGGTTGTATTTCCGGGCTGGTGCTCGCGCTGGTTCAGAGCTGGTTGAACTTGTGAACCAACACGGCACCCGTTTGTTTTTCCACCCATTCGAGCCCGTGGAAGAGGCACGTCATGACGTCAGATTCATGGGACCGCTTTTCCCAGCAGCACTAGCGCGAACTTTCCCTCACAACAACAGCAGCAGCTTGTCTCCTCGGCCGACCTCTGCTTTGCCATGGAATCCATTGGTTTTCCCGTCCAGGAGCCGGTTCACTCAGTTGAAACACGAAAAACTGGTTCTCAATTGAGCGCCGGCTCCGACCCAGCCTAAAGCGGCCTCAGTTGAAAAGCACCACTCTGAATAAGTTGAGTCCTAAGTTAGGGTGTAAAGTCCATCCTAAACCAGACGCTGAGACTAGTTAGTTTGTAAGTTAAGTTGTGTCATTGTTTGGTTTCACCATGGAGACGTGAGTTTCATCTTAACTCGTAGACCGTAACGTCCAAACTGATCAAAATACTGTCACAGATATGACGTTTCACTTTGTCCAATCAGTGAACAGCTTTAATTCTTGATGGGGTGTTTGTTTAAGTGCTAACTCCTGTTAGCCTCATTGCCTCTAAACAAGCTAACAGCAACATAAAGGTAAAATATTACAAATCATGTTGATAATTGATCTTTAGTCTAAAATAAAGACAGTGACATCGAGTGGTGAAATCATCAACTACAGTATACTCTGCATTAATATAAAGACACTCTGATGTTGTGCAGATGTGCAGAAATGATCTCACTCATAAGAAACAGGAGTGCGAGTTCAGATCAGAGTCATCGTATGTCTATTATTCATTTAATCTAACATGGAGAGCTTGTTATCTACCTCACAGCTGGTTAAACTCTCTGCTTCTCCTCATCCTTCAAATGATCTCATCTTTGAAAACAGTGCACCAGTGTGACTTTACATCAACTCAGAGCGAGGTGTCAAATGTAAGATGTAACTTACGCCTAGGTTAGAACTATCTCAGCTGGTGAAACGCCCAAAACGTTAGTAGAGTCTAAACTCCAACCTGAATAAGAGATTACATTTATACTAGCCTATGTTTGAGTTTAGGCACAGCTGGTGCAAACCCAGTGCTGACATCTAAAATGTGAACTGGGTGCATGGGTGTCCTTTAATCCACCAGATATCAGTAGAGTTTAAGAAGCCACCACAGTTGACTCTGACTTACACACAGCAGTCTGTAGATGTTTTTGTGGATATAATGCAGTTAAAACCTGATTTGAAAACCATAAATGCCAATACAAACTTATAATAATAATACATTAGTGCTTTTGCAATTCCAGCCATTCGGAGCCCTCTCGAGCTGATACGTAAGAATTCTATTTTTTTGCCGGATGCTTGAGCACAACGCATCAATCGGCACAGAGCAGATCAGAGCGGTTGGAGGATTTCAGAGTCCAATAAAGACATGAACGAGGATACACTCATCATGGAAGTAGAAAACCTTTGATTCAGTAATCACCAGCTGTCTGGTGGTCCTGCTGCGTTCTGAAAAAGCAGCTGGTGGGTGTTGACGGATGAGGGGCCACTGAACTTTTCTCATAATTCTGAGTTGATTATCTCTGATTCAGAAAAGCAGAGAACACTTTTTTTCCTCAAGTGATTGTGATACCCCTCTGTATGCTGGGAACTTTCATAGAAATGAGTGTTTATCACCTCACACATACACACAACGGCTCCGTTCCAAAAAATGTCTGTTTTATAGGGGTGACCAGACGACTAAGGATTTGCTTAGTGGAATCTGATTCATCAGATTTTGCCCATAGTGGATGAATAGTGGAATGTTTGTTGTTTTTCCTTATTGACCCAAAGTCTGCATGATGGTGACCGCATGACAATATTACACATAACCCTTTACAATTAAGAGACTCATAGCTTAAAGTAAAAGGGTCAACAGAATATTATAATCATAAAACTTAGATTTTTTAAATCTATATTACAAAAACAACGAGGTGATGAAGGAGAGAAAACTCAAATAAGACCACCATCTGTTAAACATGGAACAATGCTCCACTATAGAATAAGGAATCAGGAGATATTTAAACAGTGTTCACACAGAGGAGAGCAGCACTGAGGAGGGTAGTTTGTCCAACTTAAGACTAAACATTTGTATAATGTTCAAAATCAAACCTGAACCAGCTAAAGGGTTTTTAAATCTCTTAACAGAACCTTTTAAAACAGTCTTTCATCTCATCTTTGTCCGCTTGAGTCTTTTCAAACTGTACGTGAGGAAAACCATCGTGTGTACGGGCAGAAGTGCGCTCCTTGCTTTGTTGACTGTAAATCCTGTCTTTGAGAATATCCTCTCTGATGGTGTGGAGGTGGATGGGATGTTGTGGATTGTTTTTGAGGCTTCGGACAGCTTTGGGTATCCCTCCTCGTTCTTTTGGCCCCGTACAGTTTTTGTGTGGTCCGGTAATCCTTGATCTCACAGCCCTCTTCATGAAGCTGCTCCTCATCTTCATCACTAGTTTTTAGGATCTCCTGAAGTTTTATTTCTGACATTTTGAGCTACCATGAACGTAGAAAGATTTAAAGACCAGCTGAGGTACGTCTGCTCCACAGGTCCCGCTAAATGGGAGAGTCCACCTTTAATTACCAGGGGAGATTTAATTACCACTTTAAGGAGATTTAACACTTCAAGAGCTGTTCTCAGAATTACATTAAATAAGTCTATATTTATATCAAAACAGGATATATGACACTATTTTTACAGGAAACAGGAAAATAATGTAAAATAGTGTAAAATTAGACATTGAGCACCCCCATGGTTTGAATGGAATGATCCACGTTTCATATGCAAATATTCCACTATGAGATTGGCAGTCGACTAAGACTCGTTAGAACAAATCGTGGAATATTCCACTATTTAGGGTCACCTCTACTATTTTGTATTTGCATTTTTTTTTTAAACCTCATCTTTTGACATAGATATGCTCGGCAATGTGTCACCACCAAGCAGCAACCTCCGGTCTTTAAATATGAAGCCCATGCAGAAGTAAAAACCGCAGTTCATCCAGCGTCTGCTTGAGGCGGGCTGCAGAAACACCAGAAACCACATACACACCCATTCAAAAGAGACGATCTTTGTGGGAATAATTAACATGTTTGCAGCCTGGTTCAGCCTGTTCAGGTCTGAGTAGCTACGTTTTCTATCAGCACACTGTACAGGGATGAATTTCGTTATAACTGTATTTTTGAAGATATTAAACGTAGGAGTTTTGCCCAAATAAGGACATGGCTGATTTGATAGACAGGCAGGCAGCCTGTAGCTGATAGCGTTAAGGCTGAAGGCCCCCCTCTTTACCTCACACTAGCTCAGATAAAGTTCTGTTCTGTTCAGCATTTCCAATATGGCACCCGTTGACGATTGGCTTTAAAACAGCTCTCAGGAACAGATGGGTGACATCACTGAGACTACGTCCATTTTTTATAGTCTATTAGCAACACTGATGTTCATTTCCACTCTGTACATGTGAAGTGATCCCTGAGTATAGAGCTTTTTTGAGGCAGCAGGGAGCTTAACGTGATTGTGTTTGTCTTTCAGAATGCTATTGCTAACGCTTCGTCACTGGCAGAGGTGGAGAGGTTAAAGGGGATGCTGCAGGCCGGTCAGATCCCAGGTCAGGAGCTCAGAGAAGGTCAGTGCTACACCCACACTAACCCTGAGCCATGATGTATTATGCATTACAACACATTTTGTGTTAATGAATGTATTCAATCACAGTACTGTTTTCTGATTGGATGGATTCATTTCTTCACTTTTGAAATCAGGTACAGCCGGCACGGTGGAGGAGGAGGAGGAGGAAGACGAGGAGGAGGAGCAAGAACAACGAGGAGAAACCGAGCCTGCACAAACAGAGGAACATTCGGGTGGAGGAGAGGAGAGTAATGAGGGAGATCATGAGCAGGAGGAGGAAGAGGAGGAAGAGGAGGAGGGGGAGGAGGAGGAGGATGATGAAGACATGGATGTGGAGCCACATGTTAACGGCTCCTGAGAACCCTGGAAGCATTTTTGTTGGTATTTTATTTCTGTGTTGTAGAGTCTGTTTTTGTTGGACATACATGAACCCAGGGCCTTTGTTTTGACTTGTATATTGACTTACATTAAACTGATTTCTTACACCTCTTCGTCTGCTTTTTTCAAGCATTCAGATAACTTTCCTAACAAACTGAAGTCTGGCTGAACAGTTTATAGAAGTGAGTGAAACTGTCCTGGTCCTGACGTAAAGACTTCCTTTAGAAAATGTTAAGTCTTCAAGTCAGTCCTGAGATAATCCGACTGAAAACTTCACGCCTCAAGACTATTACCAAATATTAGAGACATACTGGACCGGGACGTGTCAGCATTGTGAAAAAGTCCAGAGGTCTTGGTATTTGAAGTCAGATTTGAGGAGTAGTATTTGTGTTTTCCTGCTTGACAACCTGGGTTACAACTCACAGAAGAGGCCTGCACCATCTGTGGCCAGAACCCAATCTCCACCCTGAGGCGTAAACACTAAACCCCCAGAGACTGCAGAAACCAGGGGTCATTCTGTGAGAGCTTTAAATGGTGGAAACATGAGGAACGGGAGACACTGTAAATATCAGAGTTCATACAGTATAAATCCTATGTGGTTGTCTTCAAAACAAAAAAATGACACATACAACCACATTTTGTTAAAAAATAATAAATAATGATTTTTCTAGACATGAAAAGATAAAGATTTAAAGTACTGTAACTTCAAACTGACATCTGCTTGTAAAAAATAATCCATATCTTTAGTTACCCCCTCAAAAACGCAACAAGACTTTGCTGATATTTCTATTTTATCAAAATATGTGAGGAGTAAAAGTCCACGAACACTGCTGTAATAAATGATTCTATCTCTTGAGATGTACTGCATTAAAATACAGTACTGTTCAATATTTTGTGATAAAAGAACTGTTGTCAAACTACTACATAGATTAAGGACTGTCATAAAGAGAGAAAATTGAGCTTAAAATACTTTTAGGAGAAAAACTTGTAAATTGATAAAAGTAAAGCCAAATTACAAGATAAAGTTCTACATTTTTGAGAAAAGAAGCCTTCACTTTTATTTTTCAAGTGACATGCCCCTCTGATTGGCCTCCCCAACTTTACTGTGTATTTACCTAGATTAAATCAACTGTTAGGATTGTTTTGTAAGAGACTGGCCGTGGCTTTCTTTGTATTTAAATGTTGCACATTTTCTTTTGTTAGAAGCCTCATTTAAAAGAAAGAATTTAAATTGCTTTTATTGGAGCATGTGTTTCTCCACAATGCTGAAATCGAGATATTGTGGTATCCAATATTTTTTAAACTTTAACAATATTCAATTAACATATTACATCAGATAGGCAGGTAGGAACACATAACACATTAGAGCTGTTCAAAAGTAACACAAAGCAGTAGCAAATAAAGGATGTAATAAAATCAAAATAACAATAAAAAACATAACATCTCAGAAAGCAGACCGGATGTTTCAGTAGAAATCCAACAATCAGTTTACAGAAATCAAATGATAGGACTGACAACAATATTTCTGTGGGTGTCTGCTCATACAGGAGTGAAAGGAAATAAGAAAAAAAGGATTTAGTTTAGATAGCATTACTTTAATTTTGAATATTATTATTCTTGTTATTTATTTATTTATTTGTATTATTATCATTGTTATTATTTCTTAGAGAAGAGAGTAAATAGTTCTTGATCCACACTCCACACCAGTAGGCGGTAATGCACCTAGAAGTTGTTTGCCAACCGCCAATAAAAACCCAAGAAGAAGAATAAGAAGCACTGTTTCCCATGGTTCTTGAACGCACCACGAATAAAAACACGTCATCAGAAATGCTTCCCTGGGTTAAGCTAGTCCTAGCGTTTTGATGGTTTGACGCTAAGAGTGTAGACTAATAACAGATCCACTACAACAACAAGTCACTAAAGATGCTTTAGAACAATCACCTGAACCCTCCGGAGTGATTCAAGAGCTTTAAACCTTCTGCTGTCTGGCACGGAGATAACGTGGTCGTGTGTTTTACAGGTAGCATCAGTCTCTGTAATGGATGATGATGTGGAGATCACAGATGTGGATGAAGCTGGCATGCCTTATCAGGAGGAGAGACCTCACCTCAAAAACCAGGACCTGGGTTCTCTGAGCGGAGCTGGTAACTTCACATGATAACACACAAACACCAGAAAGGTGTCCGTGATGCTGACACATTAGCATGCTAGTGGTGTTACTTTGTTTACTGAAGTATCATCAGTTTCATTTCTCAACGTGTAACGTGACTTCATTTTGTATTTATATCACATGTATGGAGAATGAAGCTTGAAAATCATCTCTGTGGTCCTGTGTCTCTCAGCAAGTGAGCTCCTGTCCCTGTACGGATGGCACCTGCTGGTTGTGACCGTGCTGGTCTACCTGCTGATCCAGTATCTGATGAAGAGGTTCAGCCAGAGCCGTCCCAGCCCAGCACCACAAACACAGCAAGGTGAGCTGCTTCACCTGATCTCACTGGGGATCTCATATGTAGTCTATATCATTCTTTGACTTGTTTACCTTTGCCCTCTACTGGTGGGATCAATTTAAGCTATCTTATCTCATCTCATCTTATCTCTGTGGGAAACTTAAGGTCACGTGAGCACAAAAGGAGGCCACTTTCAATAAAATCAGTCAATCTTTATTCAAACAGCACCAATTCACAAAGACTGTTCTCCTCAGACTCTTTCCAAACAGAGCAGGTCTAGACCGTACTCTGTTATATTGTTAACAGAGACCCAACATCAAGACAGGATCAGATCCAGTCCCATCTTACAGACAGGACTCAGTCTGATCTCATCTTAATCCACCATGAGCAGAGCACTTTGCAGCATTTAGCAAGTTACAGTGGCAAGGACAAACTTCCTTTAACAGGCAGAAACCTCCAGTAGGACCAGACTCATGTTAGACACACATCTGCTGAGACCGTGTTGGAGAGAGGGATAGAGGGAGATGAAGAGAGAGAGAGATGATAGTGGGGAGACGGATAGTAGTAGTTGTAGCAATTGGAGTCTGGCATATCCACAGCAGCAGAGATCCAGAGGAACCTACTAGACAAGGGAGCTCAGGGACTCCAGGAAGGTCTGTGGTTAGTAACTTTAATGGGACAGGAAGAGTTAAAGTAGAGGACAGACTAAAATCACAAATAATCTGTAGAGAAGTGATCTTCAGAGAAACCATTGTAGGTAAATGAATCTATGTTAAAATATTATTTATTTCTTAATTTATTTCAGCTAGGTGACCATTATACATGATTTAAGAAGTGAAAATAATCATTTGTAAAATCCCTTAGAACAAGCAAAATCTTCTTCCACCTTTGTTACATTCTGTAAATGAGAATTGGTTTTCAATTGACCTGCCTGGTAAAATAATGGTAAAATAAATACAATTCTGCTTCTGCTCATTGATTGCAAATCCCATTGATTCAAAGCCACAAATGTAGTCTACAGAAATGAAAGATTTCAGATTAAAAGTGCTCTTTTCATAGCTCTTCTCTGATCTTTATCTGCTGTGCTCCCTGTTTTCACCCTGTGAATAAGCACACCTGAGAGAGGAGCTGTGTTGATACTTTGTGTCTTATAAAACCAAACACCAAAGTCTTCATGGAGAAGTATTCAGACTGACAGGACACTGCTTCAGGTCAGGTTTCATACCGAATCTGAGGAGATTGCATGTTCACTTTCTTTTGTTCGTGTGTTGAAGTGAACTCGACCAATCACACCGCTCCACCTTTCACACTGTGTTAACATTAGCCATGCACTGCACCTCCTGTGCAAACACACTCCCTGGAATCGTGTCAGGTTTAGGTGGAGGGGAGGCAGAAGCATTTGGGTGGAGCATGCAGGAGAAGGAGGAGGACAAAGAAAAGTACAAGACAAGATTGTAGTCTCTACTAACCCAATTGATGAACTTCTCTCTAGCAATCCAACATCTAAAGGTATTATGTCCAAGATCTATAACCTCATTTCTAAGTTGAACAGCCCCCCTGTGGCTGTTATTAGAGCTGCTTGGGAGCAGGATCTAAATTTCACTTTTACAGACAAGACATGGGAGTCAGCTCTGAAACGCATACACTCCTCTTCTATATGTGCCAGACATGCTCTTTTACAATTTAAAGTAGTTCATCGAATTCATATTTCTAAAACCAAATTAGCTTTTACTTACCCTGATGTTGACCCCACTTGTGATAAATGTAAAGTCGCCCCTGGCTCACTTTTGCACATGTACTGGTCATGTCCCACCTTGACTACATTTTGGACATCTTGTTTTCAAACCATCTCAGAAATCCTTAACTACCATTTGGTTCCAAACCCTTTGACTGCTATCTTTGGTATATCACCAGACGATGACTTACCAAAAACAAAACTTGAAGTTTTGGCCTTTTCTTCTTTGCTGGCTCACCGGGTAATTTTACTTAGATGGAGAGATTCCACTCCTCCCTCTCTTTCACACTGGATCAGAGATATGATGAGTTGTTTAAATCTGGAGAAAATCCATTTCACCACACAAGGAACAGAAAATACATTTTACAGAGTTTGGCGCCCTTTCCTGATATACTTTGAGAAACCCACAACAGCTGTTTCTGAGTAGCCTCCAGTACTGTTGTTTTTTTTAAAATTGAATTTAATATATTATTATTATTATTATTAATTTTATTTATTTAAATCAGTGCATTCTCTGCCTTCCAATTGTTTTTTCGTCAGCTTTGTTTATTTGATGGGAGGGGAGGGTAACTACTGTCAAGTTCTTTAATTTTCGTGCAACTTGAAAGGACAGACAGACAATCAGACCAAAAGTGACTGGACTCCACTCAAATTAGTCAACGTGTATCTTGTTTCCTCCTTTTATTTGATTTCTTTCATCCCAGAGTTTTTTAGACACAGTTCCCAATAATTAGGTGAAAAACCTTTAAATAAAGGAATAAAAAAGACAAAAGAAATACCTGCATCAAAACACATGCAAATGCAACATAATCACAGAGCAAGAAACCAAAAAGCAGCATCTGATTCAATGTAACTTAAACAACTGCCTCATTGCTTTTTATCACAATTAATATAATGAATAAATTAATTCAACTTTCAGGAGACCTGCCAAAATGAAGTTATTCAAATAAATATATTTTATCATCTCATATGAAATAAGTCAGTTATTTATTCATTAATCATGTATCATGTGTGTTTTAACAGTCCCAGTATTTATAATCTTTTAATACAAACTTTAACTAAACAAACATTTCAGCAGCGCGCAGATGAAGCGCGTGCCCGAGCCGGCACCGCAGCAGCAGCGATCATCAGCTGACAAACACACATTCAAAAACCAGCTCCTACCGGCTGCCTCTTCGGTTTCTTTAGATTGTCCTCTGCACCACCGATCTACTCCATACAGCAGTCTGTTTTAAAGTGCAGCGCTTCTGCCCGCTGCTCTCCAGTGCGCGCTCTGACCTGCACCAGGTGCGCCTGATGAGACACCTCATGCCCTTCCGGGTAGACGCTGTTCACAGCTGATTACTCGTTTATTTAGTATATTTATCTAGTCATTATCGTAACATCTCTTTTGTTTATTGATCCATTGATCTGTTTATTTATTTATTTATTTATTTGCTCTGCATAGCAGCATACGTTTTAGTCATACTATATAGATACTTATTTTTGTAAACTCACCTAGGATAGAGTAGATTTTATTTCTAATATCATAAATATATAATATAAATATATAAATATAAATATATATCTCTTAATATATTAGAGCCTAGTTAATTATGATTAGTTCATTTTCTACAGTTTTTAATTCTATTTTTACAGTTTGACTTGACAACTACTATACATTAATCACTGTTCAATTGTGATGGCGTGCTAAATGCAGCCTGGCCTTTTTTCTTTTTAATGAAAACTGAATTGTACAACTGATTGTTTGTGTCCTGTTGTTTTTTTTTTTGTTTGTTTGGTTTTTTTGGGTTTGTTTTTTTTGCTGGTCTATTTGACTAACTGATCATTACCTTATCGTTTGTAACTATTCTGTGGCTATTTCTTTCTGTATGTCAATTGTCATGTGCTTTTGTGTTTTGTCATGAGTGTTGTTCAATAAAAAGACCATTGAAAAAAAAAAAAAAAGATTGTAGTCTCTAATAGGTGACTCTGTCATTTGACAACATGTGTGCTGATTCTTATGACTGCTGTGTGAAAGTAATATGAAGTGTTGTGAGGTTAAACATCTGTGATTGGAGCATCGCAGGTAGTGCATGTTTTCATTTGAAGGTGCACCAATGGGAAAGTGTGTAAAAGTGAAAAATGTGTGTCACCTGAAACATCAAGCTCTTTCCCTCCACCAGTCTAAATACTGACACTGAGGAAATCAAACTAGATTGCTATACAATACTTTCCTACTCAATGTCTTGCACTAAAAAAATGTCCTTTTTCTTGTCATGATTGAAACCTTTTTCTCATGCAGATGTTTCATCAGTTGTGAGAAATCAAGAGGCCATGGAAGCAGCTCGGAGACGGATGCAGGAGGAGCTTGATGCCAAAGCAGTGGTTTTCAAAGAGAAGCAGAAACAGGTGCAGCAGTAGTGAAGTGAAAGAGTTGAAAGCGTGTTAATGATGTCAAACCTGAACTCATGTTGTAATATGTTCTGTTAACAGCAAGAAGAGGAGAAGAGGAGGCAGAAGATCGAGATATGGGAGACTATGCAGCAAGGGAAGAGCTACAAAGGAAGTCATGTTTCTGAAGTGAGTTTCAAGTTTAAAGCATGTTTAGATTCACTTTATTCTGACTCCACATCACTAGTGCAAGAGGGGTTGGAATGTAAGATTCCACATGACACAGAACACTGAAACTCCTCCTTTGTGACCATTTTTTAGACGGAAAAACGTTGATGCAGACGTTTGGTTAAATGTAGGGACGCACCCAAATGAAAATTCTTGGCCGAAACCCAAAACCGAAAATGAATCAGAATCAGAATCAGAATCAGCTTTATTGGCCAGGTATGCTTGAACACACAAGGAATTTGACTTAGGGAAACTGTGCTCTCTTTGTACAAGGCATAAGAATAAGACATACAAATAAAATAAAAATATAATAACAATAACATCAGCTCTAAATACAAAAGAACAACAAATAGGCATGACTAATATGTACAGGCTAAAATAATATGATAAAGTGCAGTGGTGAGTTGCAGAGGTAGTTTTTACATTATAAAAATAGTAGTTAAATAATAAAATAAATAGAAATATGGAATTCTGCTTGGAGAATTGTTGCATTGTGTATCTACATGTATATTTACAGAGAGTATTGATCTGACAGGTATGACACTGTTATGGTTTAGTGTTCATCAGAGTGACAGCCTGGGGGAAGAAACTGTTCTTATGGCGGGTTGTTTTGGCGCACAGTGATCTGTAGCGCCTGCCGGAGGGGAGGAGTTTGAAGAATTTGTGTCCAGGGTGTGAGGGGTCAGCGGTGATGCTACCTGCCCGTTTCCTGGCCCGGGACTGGTACAAGTCCTGGATGGGGGGCAGGTCGACACCGATGATTTTTCCTGCAGTCCTTATAGTCCGTTGCAGTCTGTGTTTGTCTAGTTTGGTTGCAGATCCAAACCAGACAGTGATTGAGGTGCACAGAACAGACTGGATGATGGAGGTGTAGAACATGATCAGCAGCTCCTGGGGCAGGTTGAACTTCCTGAGCTGACGCAGGAAGTACATCCTCTGCTGGGCCTTTTTTCTGATTGTGTCTATGTGGGAGGTCCACCTCAGGTCCCGGGAGATAGTGGATCCCAGGAACCTGAAAGGCTGTTTCCGAAATCGCCTACTATACTAGCAGTACGTACTGATTTGTCCAACGTTCAGTATGTAGTATGTAGTATGTGAACAAGAGCAAAATTTGCAGTATGCCAAAACTCCCCGGATGTCTACTGATTCGGGAAAATATCTCAGTATGCATCGGACCAGTCTGCCTCGCGTACTGTTTCCCATAATGCACAGCGCTCGTTCTGCTTTTTCTTTTTCCTTATTTTTTGACGGGAGGAAATCCGTTTTTGGGTGCTGTGAAAGTTATCAAATTACATATAAACCACTTCCTAACTTTTTAAATCATAAATGGATGCTAAATAAGCTTTTTATTTATCGTCTTCGCCGTTATTTACTTCCGCTTTCCGAAACCGGAAATTCAGCGAAGTCTGGCTCAGCATGCTGCATGACAGATCGGACAGAACAGTCATACTACAGACTAAATTCAAACGCAGTATGTAGTAGGCAGTATCTACTGCCTACTACATTAGTAAGTAGTATGTAGCAGGCCATTTCGGAAACAGCCAAAGAGTCCACAGTAAACACAGTTCTGTTCAGGATGGTGAGGGGGGGGAGTGGAGGGGGTCTTCTCCTAAAGTCCACTGTCATCTCCACAGTCTTGAGCGGGTTCAGCTCCAGATGGTTCTGACTGAAGAAACCAAAGCTGAAAACCGAAACACTGAAATAAATTATTATGCCAATTATTAGTACCATTTTATTTATGGCTATGACTCTGTACTAACTTCATTCAAATCAAGGCATTGCAATTGCATAAATTAATATTAATGCTTCAAAGAATAAATCATTTACAAATCTTTGAAAATATTTATTTAGCACTGACATTTAAGTCAAGTACATTTTAAAAATGTATCTGTAGGAGGACTACAACAAAGTGCATTCAGAACAAGTGCAACTGCTGAAATATAGAACAATATTTTCTCTGTAGGCCTCCAACATTATAGTGTATCAAAACAAGGATCTGATTGAATATATCAGACAAAGACATCTGGTTCAGAGAGACCAGTCCTTTTTTCTGCACTCTGTTCTTCTTCTCCTGCGCTGTGCGCTTCTCCGTCTCCAAGCAGGTTCTCTGCATCCATCGTGGCCTGGATCACTTCTCGTGCACGCTGCTTTATTCACACATCCAAGTTATGATCTTTATAACATGGATCAAGTACAGTCACGATGAAGTGCAGAGGATCTGAATAGATCTCAGTGCTGACAGACTCTGAGAGTGTACTTTTCATTGTTTTCACTCCGTGGTCCGTCTCAACCTCTTTGCTTAGAAGACGCTTTAGTGCTGCATTAAAGGAAGAACGTCTGCTACAGATGCATCAGAGGAGCTGATCTCTTGAGTTAGCTGCTCAAAGGGGGCAAGAAGAGAGGGAATGTTCTCTATTAAAGGTGACATATCACGCTTTTTTCATCAATATATATTGGTCTAAGAGGTCCCCAAAGCATGTCTTTAAAGTTTATGCTCAAAAAAACACTTTGAAATCAGATTTTGGTCTGCCTGAAAAACCCTCTTCTTCAGTCCTCCTCAGAACACTCTGTTTTCTCTCTGACCACGCCCCCTCAGGAAGTGGATGTGGCCTCGGCTCTCCAGCACGTTGATCTAATGTTTACATGTTGGCTGAATATACACGGCTGCTCACAAACCCGCGTTACTTCAACCCTCTGAATCTGATCCAGAATCTGATCCTGACAGAGAGGCGCCTGCAGCAGGACCTTTCTGAACGATTGGTCACAGATTTAGTGTTTCTTGTTGTTTTATTTATCAGTATGTAGACGTGTGTCTTGGTACACAGCTACGAACATGTAGCTATGTGGCTATGCTAACTAGCGCTAGCACTTACCCATGATAAATAAAAATCATCCACTAGATCTTCAAATCTGCAGACGTGGGGAGTAAAACCGACCTTTGTGTTTATTAAGACAGCCTACAACTAGCATGCCTCCCTCCTAAGCTCCTTGTTAGCACACATGTGTGCAGGGAATGAAAAACAGAGGAGGGGTTGAGTTGTATTTTATACAGTCTATGGGCTGAACAAGCTCCCAGCTCTGACTCAGTTACAGACCGGATATTGTTGTGACGTAACAAAAACACTGAAGTCTGAAACGGCTGGTTTCACACACATTTACAGAAAGGTGGAGAAATCAGAACAGGGGCAGGATGGATTCTTTTCATTCTCGGGGGGTTTGTAGACATGCCAGGGACACATATTTCAGGTAGAGAACCATTAAAAAGTTCATTTTGCATGATATGTCATCTTTAAGACCCACTGGTGTGAAGTGAATGTTGCTGGGAACACGTGATCTGCGCTGTATGCAGCCAAGACTCACTTTTACACAAAGCAAGCCAGACGTGTTTTTTGCTTGCTTCATCACAACCTTCTGTTTCGGCCGGGTTGTTTCGGTGAAAAAAGTGTACTCTAAAGGAGGCTGATGCTCCAAACATGCTCAGCCTGCACACCATGAAGAGAACAGATTTCAGTGCAGTCCTCATCGTATCAAACTTCAACATTTCCACATGTTTCAGCATCAGAAGACATTTGGCTGGGGAAGAAAATAATCTGTTTTTTTAATGATTGTTTAGATAACTTATTGTGTTTTGTAAAACGTCACTGATAACATGAAACACTTAAAGATGACTGTGAACATCACCATGTCTCCTGAACAGCACTGCTGAAACACTGATCTTTAACATGGTTGTGCTGATGTGGATACAAGAAAGAACTGAACTCTGTCATGAATGATGGAACTGTTTCCTCAGAAATGAGCAGACAATTCTAAAAGTCTTTCTTTGCAGTTATATTGAATTAGTAACACAGCATGATTAAACTTGGCAGCAGTTAGAATAAACACAGTGCACTCGAAGACAACAAGGGACCTCAGTGCTGCAAAACTCAGCTCACTCTTCATGTTAGGACACAACTGTTGTCTCTGTTAACAACAACAACAAATGATGGTGCTTTAATTTGATCAACAATTCTGTTCATGAGAGCTATCCCATAATGATCTGATTTGTCTGTCTCACTGCAGACAGCTGAAGAGGACAGCTCGTCAGCTACTGGGCTGAAACCAAAGACGGACAAGAAGAATCTCCGCGGTGCAGGTACGTCAAAATATCTGACACCCTGTGAGCACCAACCAGGATCTCAGTGTTTACATTAAAAACAGGGTGAGGTTGGGTTTCCAAATCCAAGATGGAAGTTCAATTGGCTACAACAGAAAATCTCTTTTTGTCCTTTGATTGTGATGTATATATTTTATGTTATAGAGTGGAAGTAGAAAGGGAATTATTATTGTGAGGGTATTTCTTTAAAGTACATTTTCTGGCAGTAGTTCAAATGCATCTGCGCAGAGATGCAGTGGACTCACATCTAATGGATGTTTGTTTCACAAGAGACCACAGTGGCTGATATACAGTTGATATTAAAAGTCTAACACCTGAGTGCTGTAATAAAATCAAAAGGTGCTTCAAACAAGTATTAGTTAAAGGTGACATATCACGCTTTTTTCATCAATATATATTGGTCTAAGAGGTCCCCAAAACATGTCTTTAAAGTTAATGCTCAAAAAAACACTTTGAAATCAGATTTTGGCATGCCTGAAAAGTCCTCTTCTTCATTCCTCATCAGAACAGTCTGTTTTCTCTCTGACCACGCCCCCTCAAGAAGTGGATGTGCCTCGGCTCTCCAGCACGTTGATCTAATGTTTACATGTTGGCTGAATATACACGGCTGCTCAGAGATCGCGTTACTTCAACCCTCTGAATCTGATCCTGATGGAGAGGCGCCTGCAGCAGGACCTTTCTGAAGGATTGGTCACAGATTCTGCGTTTCTTGTTGTTTTATTTGTCAGTATGTCGACGTGTGTCTTGGTACACAGCTACAGCTAGGGCATGTAGCTATGCTAACTAGCGCTAGCACTTATCCATGATAAATAAAAATCATCCACTATATCTTCAAATCTGCAGACGTGGGGAGTAAAACCGACCGTTGTGTTTATTAAGACAGCCTACAACTAGCATGCCTCCCTCCTAAGCTCCTTGTTAGCACACATGTGTGCAGGTAATGAAAAACGGAGGAGGGATTCAGTATTATTTTATACAGTCTATGGGCTGAACAAGCTCCGAGCTCTGACTCCGTGACAGACCGGATATTGTTGTTACGTAACAAAAACACTGAAGTCTGAAACGGCTCGTTTCACACACATTTACAGAAAGGTGTAGAAATCAAAACAGGGGCAGAATGGATTTTTTTCATTCTTGGGGGGTTTGTAGACATGCCAGGGACACATATTTCAGGTAAAGAACCATTAAAAAGTCAATTTTGCATGATATGTCACCTTTAATAAACACAAAGGTCCGTTTTACTCCCCACGTCTGCAGATTTGAAGATCTAGTGGATGATTTTTATTTGTCATGGATAAGTGCTAGCGCTAATTAGCATAGCCACATAGCTATATGTTCGTAGCTGTAGCTGTAGCTGTAGCTGTAGCTGTAGCTGTAGCTGTAGCTGTAGCTGTAGCTGTAGCTGTAGCTGTAGCTGTGTACCAAGACACACGTCGACATACTGACAAATAAAACAACAAGAAACACTAAATCTGTGACCAATCCTTCAGAAAGGTCCTGCTGCCTTTCTGGCAGAGGTCGGTTTTACTCCCCACGTCTGCAGATTTGAAGATCTAGAGGATGATTTTTATTTATCATGGATAAGTGCTAGCGCTAGTTAGCATAGCCACATAGCTACATGTTCGTAGCTGTGTACCAAGACACACGTCTACATACTGATAAATAAAACAACAAGAAACACTAAATCTGTGACCAATCCTTCAGAAAGGTCCTGCTGCAGGCGCCTCTCCATCTGGATCAGATTCAGAGTGTTGAAGTAACGTGATCTCTGAGCAGCCGTGTATATTCAGCCAACATGTAAACATTAGATCAACGTGCTGGAGAGCCGAGGCACATCCACTTCCTGAGGGGGCGTGGTCAGAGAGAAAACAGAGTGTTCTGAGGAGGACTGAAGAAGAGTGTTTTTCAGGCAGACCAAAATCTGATTTCAAAGTGTTTTTTTGAGCATAAACTTTAAAGACATGTTTTGGGGACCTCTTAGACCAATATATGTTGATGAAAAAAGCGTGCTATGTCCCCTTTAAAGGTGGAAAAGTTTCTGACATGATTTATTTTGGTTTCATTTTTTTACATCACAAACCTGGCATTTTAACAGGGGGGGGGGGACTTTTAATATCCACTGTAGATCAGACTTGAATGCAGTCTTTGTGGGGGTTTAAATTCAGCATGCATATTAAATGTTTTCAGTAGTGATTGTGGTGTGCTGCTCACTCACACAATTAATGTTGCAGCTATGCATACACAACAGATGTAACTTAGAAACTGCCTCAGAGTGTGTGGATGTGCTGACTGTTCTGGCGTAAACATAAAGACTTAATACTTTCAAATAGTCACACCTCCACAGTCATTCTGTCACTGTGTATTCAACAGAAAGTGTGCACTGAGTACCTGAAACACACTTTATAGTGTTAAAGTTCCTTAAAGGGGAGTTCCACTGATTTTTAAAGCTTGGTTCTTTTTTCAGACTACAACCCCCTGAGTGGAGGGGCAGGAGGCTCCTGCTCCTGGAGGCCGGGTCGGAGGGGACCATCAGCTGGCGGATGAGGTTAAAGAGCGTCAGAGACATGGTCTGTGTGACCTTTGATCTCTGACGTCCTGTTATAAACGCTGACTGACTGAACCAAGCTGACGGTATCTCCATGCCCAAACTTTCTCCAGATTTTCTTTCATTTGCTTCAAACGTCTGATGGGTCTTTGCCCTTGGTTCCATCACCATATACTCTCTCTGTGCTGCAGCTTCGATCAAACATATAAATGTGATTATGAGCTGGGCTGGGTCAAATTTTTACAACTGGAAGCTTGAAATGAAGCCATTCCTGTAAACGGTGTGTAACCAGTAGGTTTGGCTGATACAGTTCACAGTCAGTGTTTTTGTTTTATTTGATTTATTTGATTTTACATATATGTTTTATCAGAGTGTACCATCTTAGTCTTAACTAGAGTTGATGTTGAGACAGCAGCTGTCGCCCGGGACACGCAGTTAATTTCAAAGTGGTTCATTTAAAATCCACAGTCATAAACATTTGGATCAATGAACATGTAACACGGGTATGCCTTTACTGTTTCACACATTTGTATGCAATAAAAATAAATCTGATATCTGCAGTGTGCATCAAAGTTTCAGCATGCTTTGTGTGTGTTTTTTATTCACTGATAGAGATGCTTATTAAGAGTTTACTTTTAAACTTATAACAGATCCAGTTTAACCAATCCTTGACTGACCAGACCTCTTTACAAGTTGTCAAAAAGACTGATGTTTGGGGGTTTTGTGAGGAAAGTAACATTTTAACTTAACCAATATATCATTTATCCAAGCTTTATTTATATAACACTTTTTGTAGAAATCAGTGTGAAATCCAAAGTGTTTCTTAAACTGGAAAAAAAAAAGCATGGTCCATATTAACCCTAGAACACTCGCTAAAATTACTAACACCATCACTAACACCAGGTGTTTTTTACCCCATATAATATACCCCGAGTTCCTCAAGGCTCTGGATGTTGTAGGGCTGTCCTGGTTGACACGCCTCTGCAACATTGCATGGACATCGGGGACGGTGCCTCTGGAGTGGCAGACGGGTGTGGTGGTCCCCCTTTTCAAGAAGGGGGATCAGAGGGTGTGTTCCAACTATAGGGGGATCACACTCCTCAGCCTCCCTGGGAAAGTCTACTCTAGGGTGCTGGAGAGGAGAGTCCGGCTGTTGGTTGAACCTCGGATACAGGAGGAACAATGCGGTTTTCGTCCTGGCCGTGGAACACTGGACCAGCTCTACACCCTCGGGAGGGTGCTGGAGGGGGCATGGGAGTTTGCCCAACCAGTCCACATGTGCTTTGTGGACCTGGAGAAGGCTTACGACCGTGTCCCCCGAGGTATCCTTTGGGAGGTGCTCCGGGAATATGGGGTGGATGGCCTGTTGCTACGGGCCATTCAGTCTCTGTATTGTCAGAGCCAGAGTTTGGTTCGCATTGCCGGCAGTAAGTCGAATTCGTTCCCGGTGGGGGTTGGACTCCGCCAGGGCTGCCCTTTGTCACCGGTTCTGTTCCTAACTTTTATGGACAGAATTTCTAGGCGCAGCCAAGTGGCGGGGGGTCCTACTGGCTCCATCGAACGGTGACCTCCAGCTCGCGCTGGGACGGTTTGCAGCTGAGTGTGAAGCAGCGGGGATGGGGATCAGCACCTCCAAGTCTGAGGCCATGGTGCTGAGTCGGAAAAGGGTGGCCTGCCCTCTCCGGGTCGGAGGGGAGTCTTTGCCCCAGGCGGAGGAGTTCAAGTATCTCGGGGTCTTGCTCACGAGTGAGGGGAAAAGGGAGCGGGAGATTGACAGACGGATCGGGGCGGCGTCTGCAGTGATGCGGGCGCTGTACCGGTCTGTCGTGGTGAAGAGAGAGCTGAGCCAGAAGGCAAAGCTCTCAATTTACCGGTCAATCTACGTTCCGACCCTCACCTATGGTCACGAGCTGTGGGTAGTGACCGAAAGAACAAGATCGCAGATACAAGCGGCCGAAATGAGCTTTCTCCGCAGGGTGGCTGGGCTCAGCCTTAGAGATAGGGTCAGGAGCTCAGACATCCGGGAGAGGCTCAAAGTAGAGCCGCTGCTCCTCCGGATCGAGAGGAGCCAAATGAGGTGGTTCGGGCATCTGGTTAGGATGCCTCCCGGGCGTCTCCCTGGGGAGGTGTTTCTGGCATGTCCGACTGGGAGGAGGCCACGGGGAAGGCCCAGGACACGCTGGCGAGACTATGTCTCTCAGCTGGCCTGGGAGCGCCTCGGTATCCTCCCAGAAGAGCTGGTGGAAGTGGCCGGGGAGAGGAGTGTCTGGGCTTCTCTGCTGAGACTGCTGCCCCCGCGACCCGGACCCGGATAAGCGGAAGAAGATGGATGGATGGATGGATGATATACCCAATAAAAAGTACTTGTCATCAAAATATGACAATTCATGACACATTAGAGTGTGTTCTTTTATTTTCAATTGTGCCATGTCTAACAAAATGAAAAAAAATGTATCATGGGGGGAACCTCTAAAAATGCTCCAAAATGACTGAAAAATATGGAATTTGGGACCAAAAATTCCTTTTAAAAAAAACTGATGAAACTGGAAATTTGGTGTTCCGTCCACCCACACGTTTGAGACTTCCCTGGTGAAGGCACAGCCTCCTCGACACACAAACAGCTGCAGGAGAGAGAAACAAAAAATCACTATTGCCGGGTTAAAATCACCCGAACACGTACCTGTAGGAAAAAGCGTGTTTTGGAGTAGGGAAACACCCACGCCTTCAAAGAGGTCAAAGACTATGCTGAAGCTACCCAGGGACCCATGACACTCAAACAAACGCAGCATAATGAAAATCATGTAAATGTGTTTGCTCGGGTGAAAATCACCCGGCGATGGTGTTCTAGGTTAAAAAAGAAATAGATTTACAAGTAGAGACTCAGATGCACACCAACAGCAATAAAATGTTACTAAAAATGTAAGAGACTGAAAAATAAAGACAAAACATTAAAATAATTAGGAAACATGAATCAAAGACAGTTAAGGGTTACTAAAAACTAAAATAGTGACAGATAAAAATGTGAGTCAAAAGAAGCAACAATGGACAAAACTGCAACAATAAACCTGACATAAAAGACTGAACTGAAAGGTCGTGGATGTTTAGCATCTTGGAGCATAGTGGCTTTTGTTCTACCCCGAGGAAAAGGCCAAAAGAGAGGAGTTGAGATGAAGTCTGATGCGAGGCCATTCAGTGCCATTTAAACTCATAACAGAAATTTAAAATCAATACAAAAACTATCAGGCAACCAATTCTGCATGATCTGCAGCTTGTTAATCGTTTTCTCTGGTAGACTAGAGAGGAGAGCATCACAGCAGTCAATGTTCTTTAGATGTTAAGTTGTTGTTTCTGTGATGAAGCATATGTGGCGTGAAACTGAAATTTGAGTCAAATAAAACAGAAGATTTCTTGCTTCTTGGCTTGGGTTTAGTTTAAGTGCATTCAGCTTAGAGGTCCATTTCTCTGTCTGATGATAAGTACAACTGTTTCACCTTGTTGAGCTGTAAAAAGTTTTGGGACATCCAGGCTTTCATTTCTGAAAGAGGGTTCAAAAGTGATCCAATCGGCCCTGTGTCTTCAAGAGGCACATCACATAGAGCTGAGGGTCATAAATATAGCTGTGGATAGAGATGCTGTGCCTCCTGATGATACTGACCAGGGGAAGCAGGTGCAAGTCAAAAAGGAACGGCCCTAAAATTGATCTTAGTGATACCCCACAGGTAACCCCCTAATATTTGGAGAAATGGTCATCAGCTGTTACAAAAATATGTTCTTCCACAAAGATATGAAGAGGATGAAAGCGTATTACACTGTGTTCCAAATTATTATGCAAGTTGCAGTTTTGTGAATATTTAAAAAAATATGTTAACAGTTGTTTTTAAATGTATTAAGAATTCATATAGTGAATATATTTCTTCAACTGTGTGGTTAAAATTATGCTTTTCAAATTACGTCGGCTGTATTTTTAAATAAATGCAGAATCTGCAGAAATGAGTGTGACAAATTATTATGCAAGTTGGTGATAAGAGCATATAACTTGTGAAAAATAAAAAATGGCACCATTTTAAACATTCTATTGATTGGAAATAATAATATTTACTACAACTGTATTCACACTTCAACAAAAACAACAGTTTTCTTTACATTTGTTACAAAATAAAAGTGTTAATGTCTTTGAAACATTTCAAATTTAAAGTGTTTCTCTTTTTTTTTCTTTTTTTTTTTTTTAATTTTATTTAATTTTATTATTATTATTATTATTTTTTGTATTATTATTTTTTTTTTCCTAAATTGTTTCTCAAATGTTCAATTTTAACTCCTGTTCTTTCAGTGAGGGTCAGAGGTCACTGTACACTGATTTAGTTTCTGATGACTTCTCTGCGGACTCTGTGAGCTGCACCTTGTATGTCTTTCCAAAGAGGCTCCTTGAGCTGTACTTCTCACCATCACTGTAAATTATCTTCTTTATTATTGAACACAAGTTCTCAGACGGGTTGAGATCAGGTGAGCAGGCAGGCCAGTTCATGAGGAGATCCTCTTTAAAGCCCTGAGAAGCCGTCCTGTCCTGGGAATAACATGAGGCATGTGATGGTGCATTGTCATACATGAACACCAGTGTCTTTTTCACTGTAGCTGAATGTCTTTTCCTCCATGGAAGAAAACTTTTACATCATCCCTGAACCTCTTGGTCCTATCTGGATAGGATATATATACTGTATATCTATCACTCATTTCTGCAGATCCTGCATTTATTTGAAAATACAGCCAACTTACTCTGAAAAGCATCATTTTAACCACACAGTTGAAGAAATATATTCACTATCTGACTTCTTAACAAATTTGAAAATGACTGTTAACATAGTTTTTTAAATATTCACAAAAATGCAACTTACATAATAATTTGGAACACGGTTTACATCAAGCATAAACAACATGACAAGAAGGTTCCTTTCCTTCTTCCTCCTGGGGGTGAGTTTAGAAACAATCTGACATTGTTAACAAGGTGAGTTTAAACTGATGTTTCATACACATGTAACATAATACAGGGGTTTCTCTGTAGGACTACTGATGCAGCCCAATCCCAGGCTTTGTGCCTAAATGCACATCACATGTAGACTAACCCATGAACACATCAAGGCAGAGTCCAGACCAGAAACAGCTGCTGTGAGCAACTATGACCACACGGGGGAGCTAAAGACTAGCCGGCTGTCTCAGGGACATGCTGCGTTCAGGATCACTCTACCTGATCAGGTATTCATGCCTAAATTTAGGTACAAAAGTGTTCAAAGAAAATAATTCTACTCAAATACACTCAATAAGTTTATGATGAAACGTTATAAGCGTAGTGTATAATATTCACAACGGAGTAGCTATAAGAGCACGTCATAAAAAAAGAGATTTCAAGAATAAAGTTAGAAATTTAAGCTAACAAGATAATGAGATGAGAGTCTTAAATTTAAGATAAAAGAAAAATCCTAATTTTAGTCTATGGTTTGCCTTTATGATATTTTGATATAACAAGAAACCTTGATCTCTAATGTGGCCACTTCCTTACAGGAATTATAGCATATTGGCCTATTATTGAAATCTAATCTATTACTGATTTTTGTATCGGTGTTGTTGTTTTTTGTCAAAGCTACAATAAAACAAAATGTAACCAATGTGTATTAAAAACCACAGAGTTCCAACAACTGTGCAAGAAGAAGAAAAAACTACGTCTCCCAGCATGCATTGGGGCGAGAGTCATTCTACCGCTCAGTTCATACCATGCCGACGCTGGATATCTCACTGTTGGAATGACATCAGTTTGAATAAAGTCAGCAGGATTTTTGATTTTTTTTTTCTTTAAATAAAATAAGGAACATCTACAATGAAGCAACCAAACCATTTAAGACCTTCCATTATCATCATCAACAATTAACATCACCACAATAATGACCAAAGTACCAAGTGCTGGGTCACTCCAGACCTGAACACAGATTCCCAGAGTAGAGCAGGACAGTGTGAGTCAACTGTAGCTGGAAGACATGATCTGCCACTGGGGACAACAGTGGAGAACAGTCTAGCTAAGTGCATAGTGCTTCCTAAAGAGCTGGGTCTTTAGCTGTCTTTTGAAAGTAGAGAGGAACTCTGCAGATCGAATGGAGTTGACCAATTCATTCCACCATTTAGGGACAACAGAAGAGAAGAGTCCAGCTAGTGATTTTGATTTTGAGGCCTTGTGTGCTGGAAGCACTAGGCGCTTCACAGAGGCTGAGCGTAGCGGGCGAGAAGGGCAGTAGACCTGGATGAGGGGTTCCAGGTAAACTGGAGCAGTTTTGGTGACTGCTTTGTAAGTCATGATTAAAGTTTTGTATCTGAAAACGAATGTTCCTATAGTGTTGTTTCAGTTTGTTTGTTTCATTATTCATTGTTTATTATACGCATTGTTCTTATTTTATCTGATATTGGGTTTTTAAGCTTGCAGAGTACATTTTTCCTCATTGGTTGTTTTAAAGTCTCGTGTAAATAAAGTTAGAGATGATTTTGAATTATAACATCTATGCATTATATTTGCCTCTAAGGCCTTGAAAGCAGGGCTTTGTGTTGTTTGGATGCACATGCTGAAGATTCCTTGCTTTCAGGTACTGTGCCAATCTGTCATGTTTAATATATCCCAGCTACTTTAAAAAAATGCTGTTGTGTATTAAATATGAATATTTTCAATACGCTTTTTTTTATAGTCTGCCTTGACAGTGCCACTCCTCAAGCCCCTAATGGTTTTAGAGGCAATTCACCCTCACATAGTCATTTCATTACACTCACACTGTGAATCACATTAAAATACTTTAACTAGACTTTCATTATTTTAAAAATACTTTTTTACTGTTGAAAACTAACCAATGAAGTTACACAACTGCAAATGTATCATTGCAAAATTTAAATATGTCATCGATTCCAGCAGACCTTAAAGGCCTTTTAATCAAAATGATAACTTCTTTTATACCTGCATTCTGTTATAATAATAATAATAATAATAATACATTTTATTTAAAGGCGCCTTTCCCGGCACTCAAGGACACCGCACAGATATAAATATATACATACACGAATTTACATTAAAGGAAACAAAATCAGAGTCAAAAATGAAAACAATATAAACTAACAAGGGGTAAGAAAAAAATAGAAACAATAACAAAATGACAGTGCAATTGGAGTCAGACGGAGTAAGCGGTTTTGAACAGATATGTTATGTAATATGTAGGTTGGATTTTTATGACTGTTTTTGCCCATTTTAACCCTCCTATTATCCTTGGGGTCACTTGGACCCCATTCAATGTTTAACGTCTCTAAAGTAATGAGTTACATAATTTTTTTGGTTTAATATTTCATGACTTCTCCTAATTTAATGGGGACAACTGGGAAAATATAAAATTAAAATCATGATATGTTCCTGTCAACAAAAATTACGCATCTATGTTCCTTGGGGTCAAATTGACCCCAGGCTGTTTTAGCTGTATATAGCATAAGAAATATCAACATTTTACACACCTTTTTTTTTGGTTGTTTTGGATGATATTGAGGTCACTATAACCAAGGACACTCCTGTATGTGACTGCAGGAGCTGGGATTGAACTGTCAACCTTCAGATTGAGATATAATATTTCCAGCCACCATGTCTCTAAAGACATTCAATGATGAGTCCTGTGTCATACGATTTAATAACATAGAAACAAGGCAGGGCCGACAAGAGCATGAAAAACTCGCAGCAGTTTGATGTTCTGTTTTATAAATAAAGTCCTTCTAAATGTTTTAAATTGTGTTTATGCTTGAAATATATTTTATTTAAAGGCTTTTTAGGTAGTCAACAAAGAAACATAAAGTACCTGACACATAAACCTTAAATTGCCATGGATAAAATATATTAGTAAATTTGATGGTAACAGGAGGGTTCATCATTCATTGGTAAGTTCAATTAAACCTTTATTCTGTAAAGATAGAATTGTGCTCTCTTTTTAAATAAAGTTTTGTAAAGAAGAACAGGGGAAAAAGGTTGGCCCCGCCCCCTCAGGCCCCTCCCACCAGCTCGTCAGAGCGCTCTACGGAAACACCGTTAGGTCAAACCACCGTTAATCCTTCGCGATCAGCGTTCTCCACAGTCTGAGGTTCTCCCGATGGAGAGATTATGAAGAGAAAGGAACCTTTTAACGGAAAGAACCAAACGGAGACATTCAGTCGGTGTGTGTTGAAGTTTGATCGGTAGAGGATGACAGCTCGGTGACCGGAGGGAGGGCTGCACAGAACGGATCAGCCTGCGTCTTCAAGGAGACTGCTGTGATGCTACGTAGGCAACTGGAAGAAAAGGGCTTTTCTACTATGAGAGAGTGTGTGTGAGAGAGAGTGTGTGTATGTGTGTGTGAGTGTGTGAGTCCGGGCTGTGGGCACGAAGGGACCGGTTCGGTTTTTAAACAGTTTTTATAATTCTTGTTTTTATTGGTTTGTGGATCTTCGTGGTTGTCGGACCTGTGAGGACACACAGCGGGCTGGTAAAGTTTTGGGGGATGGCAGGGCGAAGCAGAAGAGCATGGTTCAGTGTTCTGCTCGGACTGGTGGTCGGGTTCACTCTGGCGTCCAGACTCATTCTACCCAAAGCGACCGAGCTGAAGAAAGCGGGGCAGAAGCGGAAAGCGAGCCCGGCCGGCTGTGGGTCTACCCGGGCTCTCAGGAAGGAGTACGGAGGGGGATTATGGTCCCCGCAGGATAACGGTTCACCGGCCACCGACAAACCCAGCTCCAGGTCCGAGAATTTCATGTTCGTTGGTGTTATGACTGCACAGAAGTACCTGAACAACCGAGCCGTGGCAGCACACAGGTAACCTCACACTCAGCTGTCTGTCCTCACCATAGACTGTAAATAAAAAGGTTCCTCACACAGAGACATCTCACTGTGTGCAGGCAGGTCACTGCACAGTTCTTTGGTAGCTAGCAGCTGGTATTTTACCCTGCTGTCATTCATCCACACTGACTGTTAACACAGGGGTTTTATTATAAAGGGAAATAGCTGCATGAACAGGGACGTGTCGAGAGGGGCTGCCAGGGGCGGCTCAGGCCCCCCAATCAAATCAGACGGTGCACCACAGGTGGTACCCTTAAATCCTGTACCATGACTGTCTGAGGACTTATGTGAGAATCAACTATTTGGATGGTTTGGTAACAGACTGCCTGTAGTTTTTCTCTTTGTCTGACATATTAAAAGCAGCACATTTTCTTTTGTTAGTACTTCAAATTGTAAAAATCAAAGAAACACCAAAGGCATGTAGTTCATAAGAAATCAGCCCTTTAAAAGTTCTGGTAGAGTTTTATCAGATCATGTTGCTGATTTGTTGCCAATATATTTTGACTGAGTTTGTTTGTGATTTAAAATTTGACATTTGACCAACATCGTTTAATAATACTAATAATAATAATAATAATAATGCATTTTATTTAAAGGCACCTTTCTTAGCACTCGGTCACCGTACAGGGCAGTTAAAAAAAAGAACAATATAAAACTTTGGCAGAAAAAGTCAACAAGGCATGATACAGTGTAATTGATAAATACAAATAAAATGAACAGGATCAAATACAGAGCAGTGAAGAGGTGTAATCAGAGTGAATGTGACAGTTTAGAGTTCTTGAAGAAGTAATTGTTGCAGATTTACATGTTGTCTCTCTGCTGTGTCACTCGTTAAAGTAAAATAAAAGTTGCACACAGTTATTATACATCAGTATGATACAGTATGAAAAAGATAGTGTGCACACATACTTTATGTCAGCCCTGCATGAGCCTGAGTCCTAGTTGAGCCACCCCAATCAGGACACGCCTCTGTTCAAGGTGGAAATGTTCTCATTAGCGGCAGCATTTCAGACGCTCGTCTGATTGGAAACTTTCAGGATAGGACTTCATCAAGAGTCCTATTGCAACTCAAACTAACCAACCAACCATTCAGTCTTCAATTCATCATAATGGTAATAATAATATAGCACGGTAAAGTTTATTTTTATAACACGTCATTCTGATTGGGCTCCTAAAATGACAAATCCAGGGTTTCCTTGACAAAAGTAGAAAGAAGTAACAACAGAACAGTCTATAGGATGCATAAGGATAGAAAATAAAACTCAACAATTAATGAATAAAATAGTAAAGCCAACAGACACTGAATGTTTATAACTCAGTTTAATAGAAGTGTCACAGTGCGTAAGGTGACTGCTTGGCATGTCTTGATGTGTTTGATGAGCTGCTTACAGATGTAGTCAGTGGAGACATTCAGACGTGTCAGGCCTGACAAATGATTAAACTGATTATTAAATAAGGTTCAAACATGCCTTTGATTGACTGTTTGAATATTTAATAACCTATTTTGATACTAGAAATAGTATTCTGACACTCTGTGGTGGACAGATGTCAGTGGGGGCTGCAAGCTGAGCTGCTGGTTACCATGTTTTAAGGCTAAATTACTTTGCTGCAGGTCCTTTCCAATGACCAACAGAGGCAGATCAATATGAAAGTACAAAGATGGCAGCGTGATCCAGAATCAGTCCCTCCAGGATTTTGCAGGAGGTTTTTTTGTGATTGTTGCGTCCCAAAAAGCCTGATTTTGTGACAGCTTTTTGAAAAAATTGCAGTGAAAGTTGTGATTCTTCTTTAACCTTTTTTTCCCCAATAACATCTCAGGGACAAATATGCTAAATGATTGGCAGTTGTTTTTAGTGTTGTTGGTCGCCTTACTAAAAAATGCTTGAGATTTCAACTATTTGAACAAAATCTACTTTATTTGCACACAGGTAACATCACAGAGAGTCTCCATCTTAATCTGCCAGACTTAAATAATGCACTGCATATAGTTAAACAATTAAAAACCATATTATGTAACTTCAAACTGAGTAGTAGATAGACCCTTTCACAAATTTGAATGAATGAATTAATGGCATTGAATTCAAATCGTTCAAATTGGGCAAATATTGTTCCTGAAACAAAGAAAAGATTGTGTTTTCAACAGACACTGTGTTGTATATGTGCTGTTTTATAATGTTTGTTCAGTGTTTGTATTCATATTTCCCTCCTACTTTGTAAACACTGTTGTACTAGAAACAAATACATTGTAAATAAATACAACTATAGCTTCTCAATAGTAAAAGGGTATTTGAGTATTTGAGTATCTATAAATAACCACGTTGTCATTGTCACTTGTCTTTCCACTTGTCTTTGTGTGTTCTCCTGTTGAAAAGTGCAGATCAAGTGAGGACTTATGTTTATGTTCCACCACCATGTTGCACGCCGGGGAAAACAGTTTACCCCCTCTTTCATGTCAAACATCTGGAAACTGATATGCACAAACTTTGGAGGAAATATTAGTTGGTAAATCAGCTTTTTTGGCATCAGGCATGTCTTCATCTTGTCAACCGCTAACAAGAAGTGAAAGTGATAATGAACCAATGACGTACAGGGGCTGAGGTTAAGGGGATTGGTCAAGTTTGCAGGAAAGCTGCGGTGATTGTATGAAATTGCGAGGCCGCACAGAAATCGCTCTGATTGGTTGAATTTGCATTGATAGTTGCAATCGCGATATCGCAACTTCCTAGAGGGACTGCACAAAGGTGATGGTCCCCCAATCTACTGAACATTGATTTCTTGCTGTTATGAGCAGTAATGGTGTTTTGTGTTGGGTTAGCCTGGATTATTGAAGACACTAAAGTCACACCTGAATACAAAGTACTGGTGTTGTACTCATTGTCCTGTGAGGTAGAATTAGTCAAGGGAGTGTGTAGGCTTCAAAGAGAGCTGTTCAGAGGAAAGAGAAGGGATCTTACTTTGACAGAAAGGTCTGATCCTCTCTGTTACGTGAACACCATCTCTACAACTTTGAGTGCACACATGTAGATCAGGAGCATTTGCTGTAAGACTACATTACAACACCATGTCACCTGTTCCTCTACAGAAGCAGTGTAACATTTCCAAACATTCTTGCACTATTTTGTTTTTATTGGTGATTTTAAAGCTGGTAAAAGATAGAGACGAGTTCCCCTTTAAAGCAATCATGGAGGCTGACATGCTTACAGTCACTGTGGTGTTTGTGAATGCATTGAATAATAAGATAACCACCAAATGCATAAATTACAGTGATGACTTTATTGGACTCTCTTTGAATGATGCTGATGTAGTGAAGTCAACAGAAACATGCTGACTGTTGTGAACCTCCCCTCATTGGAAACTTGTGATGTGAGTGTACTAACAGCAGCTCTTGTGTGTCATGTAAATAATTGAGAGAGGGTTGCATTGAACACCCTGCTCATCTTGTTTGTGATTATAAGTCATATGTCTCACATACATCTGATGGAAACATGTACAAACAATCCTTTTAAGCAGGAACACACTTTATGTCCACATCTGCATGGATTTTATGGCTTCTCTTGCTCTTTAATCAGTGCAGCTCTGCAGCAGCTGTGTGACAGCTCACCTCACTCGTGTAACTATGACCGGGAGACGGTTTTTCTTTCTTTCTTTTCCTCAGACTCATGTTTGAAGCTTGAGTCTGTGGATCAAGATTTTAGTATCACAGCGGTACAGTCGGGCTGTACGTCAACTTTTTGATCAGATGCTGAAAATGACATCCAAACTTTCAAACTATATAATGTTGAGCTGATATCTATCAATCAATCAATCAATCAATCAATCAATCAATCAATCAATCAATCAATCAATCAATCAATCAATCAATCAATCAATCAATCAATCAACCTTTATTTGTATAGCGCCAAATCACAACAGAGTTATCTCAAGACACTTTTACAAACAGAGCAGGTCTAGACTGTACTCTGTCAAATTATTCACAAAGACCCATCATCAAGACAGGATATGATCCAGTCCCCTCTTACTGACAGGACTCAGTCTGATCTCATCTTAATCCACCATGAGCAGAGCACTTTGCAGCATTTAGTAAGTTACAGTGGCAAGGACAAACTTCCTTTAACAGGCAGAAACCTCCAGCAAGACCAGACTCATGTTAGACACACATCTGCCTCGACCGAGTTGGAGAGAGGGATAGAGGAGAATGAGAGAGAGAGAGAGAAAATTCAGATATTCATTCAGATCAGAGATTCAGAAAAGGGCAATCAAATTTTGGACCCATCTAAATTTAAGCCCAAAAGACTCACTTCAATATAAAGCACTAAAAACCCAAGAGCTGAACCCTGAAAACTGTCCCCTTAGTCAGCTGGTGAGGAAGCTAATCAGCCAGACTCCAGTCAGCACTGATCCAAAACACAACCAAATGAAACTCATCATGAAGCACTCCAAAGATCTGTATTTAGATCACTGGAGAAACCAAACAAAGACCCAAAGTAGAATTAATTGTTATTTGACCCTAAACCGTGATTATAAATTATCTGAATATCTGTACAGTGTCAGAGATACAAAACAAAGATGTATCCTGACCAAATACAGGCTGAGTGACCACCAGCTGGCTATAGAGACAGGGAGATACAGGCAGACATGGCTGCCCAGAGAGGAGCGTCTATGTGCTCACTGCTCTACAGGGGACATAGAGACAGAGATGCACTTCCTCCTCCACTGCAGCAAGTTCTCTTCTCTAAGAGATTCCCACTACAGGGACATTACTAACATGGTACCAAACTTCCCAACATTAACCCCAGAAGAGAAACTGTCAGTTCTCCTGGGGGAAGGGTCAGCAGCTCCTCTGGCTGCTAAATATGTGTCTGCCTGTCACAGCCTGAGGGACGCACCATCCCATGGGGTTTGATTTTGGGTGGAGGTTTTGTGAGCGCGCCGAATCAGGTGAGGACATTGAGTTATGCTGTATAGGTGACACCATCGTTCATAATGCATATAAAATATGTAATATATGGTTGATATGTATGTGATGAATATAATATGTAATGAATATGGTGTGTGATTAATGTATATATGGTGAGTGTAATGTGTTGTGAATATATATAATGTACTGTATGAATTTATGTGCTTTGGCAATAATATCTCGTTGTTCATGCCAATAAAGCAAATTTGAATTGAATTGAATTGAATTGAATTGAATTGAATTGAGAGAGAGAGAGAGAGAGAGAGAGAGAGAGGGAGAGGGAGAGAGGGAGAGAGAGGGAGAGAGAGGGAGAGAGAGGGAGAGAGAGAGAGAGAGAGAGAGAGGTGACCTGGCCTCTGTGAACTTCTTCAGAACTCCAGGACGGTCCTGACAGCGTCGTCTCCTGAGAGAGATAGCAGTGATATAAAGCACAGTTATTGGAAAGTTCAATAATTCTGGTGTTAGTGTTTGTCACCTTTCCTCTCACTATTCCTCCTCTACTCTGCTAAAACTGTAGAGAGTGCAGCAGGGGCCTCATTGGTCAATAGAGCTGTCAATCACATTATCCCATCCCCTTTTTACTCAACTTTGAGAACAATAAACACAATGGCATAAATCACAATGATAAGAAGTAACTATAATGACAGTGTCTTTTAATGTTTTCTCTATCCCATGTTCCACCTGTTAACATGGAGGAGGCAGGCTTTAAGACATAAACTGCTCTGACTGATTTGGGTTCACTTTTTGGGGAGCACATTTTTTACAGTCTACAATGTAAAATGGTGATAACAGCTGTCAGCTATTATCATAGATTTTTACTCCTATTTAAAGACTCAACTTTAATATCACGACTGCATTGTTACCGTTTCAAGCCAAGATTGTGAGGCTTTCTGGATATCCAAAAACTTTAGGATTGAAGTATACGGCCACGATAATTACTGACCCAGTTTGAAAGAAAGGCCGACCAACACAGTGTTTGTGAGGCCAGATTAGTGCTTCTCACCCACATCTGCATCTGCTTATTTTATGCTTTGACAGTTTATTTGCTTTCTGTTGTAGTTTGTTAATAATCCAGATAATCCACTTTGTTTGTAATTCACCCAACCCTGTGTGTTCACAGGACATGGGCACAAACAATTCCAGGCCGGGTGGAGTTTTTCTCCAGTGAAGGCTCCGACACTTCCATCCCCATTCCAATAGTGGCACTGAGAAACGTGGATGACTCATACCCTCCCCAGAAGAAGTCCTTCATGATGCTCAAGTACATGCACGACCATTACCTGGACCAGTACGAGTGGTTCATGAGGGCTGACGACGATGTCTACATCAAGGGGGAGAAGCTGGAGAGCTTCCTGCGCAGCCTCAACAGCAGCGAGGCCGTCTTCCTGGGCCAAACGGGCATGGGGGCCCGGGATGAACTTGGAAAGCTGGCCCTGGAGCCCGGGGAGAACTTCTGCATGGGGGGGCCAGGGGTCATCATGAGCCGCGAGGTCCTCAAGAGAATGGTGCCCCACATACGAGAGTGTTTACAGGAGATGTACACCACCCACGAGGATGTGGAGGTGGGCCGCTGTGTCAGGAGGTTCGCCGGGGTCCAGTGTGTCTGGTCCTACGAGGTAAGATGCTTCACTTTATGTTTGTATAGTTGATTCACTTTAGAGACACACACATCTCTGGATGCTGGAGTTTTGCAGTCGCCCACAGTGTTTGACTTTGAAACCTTCACTGCACAGGAGGACGCAGTGCTGGATCTTCATCTTTGGTACAAGGATATTCTAGATTGTTTATCCTTCCTGACTTTTTATTATTGAGTTGCAGATGATAATATCAGTCTCTTGGTTGATCTCAAGCCGTATATGTTGAGGAGAAGGCCCCCTGATAACTGGCAGTTTCCTGTCACAGTGTGATTCTGTGTTGCAGATTTAAAGATGCTTACAGAGGAGTCTGGCTTTTTAAATCCTGGTCTCTGTGTATTTACTTATTTTGAGTTCTGTATGACTGAACTCACTCTGTAGAAAGTTATTAGACCCCAAAATATTTCCAAGCCCTAAATAGTCAAAGCTGAGTGACCCCACTGGCATTGATGACGTTAGAAATGTACAATACTGGAGTTTTGCAACTCAATTAGGTGGATACGATACCAACCCAAGTACCTCACTTGCTGCAGAAACCCTCATCTTCCATCTCACTACAGAGGCTGGTTATCAAGAGAAATGAATCCACATATTCTTTCATTAGGCTCCTTTACCCTTGGGTGGTCACTGCTACAGTATTAGCAGAATGACTCAAGTAAAGGCTGCTGACAGGTTTTCACAGGCGGTGACGTTTGTACGACCTGTTCAGATACTCTTGATGCTTCAGGATGACGGCTCTTTAAATGCACAGTGAAGTTGGTAGAGTTAAAGGAGAGTTATTTTGCTCCTCCTTCCATCACCTGTTCTCCACTGACATATCTATGCTGTCTGTTTCCGACACTTCAGAATATTCCCATAGAGCCGTATGGATTCAGCTTGTTGTTGCACATGTAGGTAGTCATCATTCAATATCGACAAAAATGTTCATATCTGTCGTTACGATAGTTAACTTTCCAAGTTTTATTTGCAGATACAGATGTCATGCAGATGATATAATACAACCCTAATATCTTTAGGCTGGTTTGTAGACCTTGCACGGCCGTGGTCGACACACCACATACTTCCTTGTCAATGGCTGTTTTCGAAACGGCCTGCTACCTACGAATGTAGTCGACAGTAGGTACTGCCTACTACATTCAGTACTTAGTTTGAATTTAGTCTGTAGTCTGACTGTTCTGTTGGATCTGGTCATGCTGAGCCAGACGTCACTGAATTTCTGGTTTCAGAAAGCAGAAGTCAACCACGGCCAAGCTGATAGATGAACTGCTTCTTCATCATCACTTATGATTTCAAAAGTTAAGAAGTGGTTTATATGGAATTTAATGATTTTTACAGCACCTTAAAACAGAAGCATGACTTTAGTCAGTCCCTCCAGGAAGTTGCGATTTTGCGATCGCAACTATCAACGCAAATTCAACCAATCAGTGGGATTTTTTTGCGGCTTTGCAATTTTATACAATCACCACAACTTTCCTGCAAATTTGACCAATTACCTCAATCTCAGCTCCTGTACGTCATCGGTTTCATCATCAATTTGACTTCCTTGGAACATAAACGTGAGTCCTCACATGATCTGCACTTTTCAACAGTAAAACACGCACAGAGAACGGGTGAAGAGAGGGGACAGCAGGCAGGACAAGTGACCATGACAACGTTGTTATTTATAGATTGAGGGACTCAGTGTTAGCTTGGTCTCTACCTGCAGCAGGTGTGCTTTATGAACCAGCTCTCCTCACCTCCATACATCTGTCTCATCTTCATTGATGATTTTTACCCCCGGTGTGTGTTAGTGACAAAGACACAACCAGAGGACGTTTGTTTAATATTTGATGTTTGACGTTGTTGCCGCCACTACTGTAAAAAGCTCTGCGTCTACAGCTTGATTTAATCCAGTTTGGTGAAACATCAGACACATTTAGTAAGTTTGGATTAACTCCTTGTCATCAAAGATGCAGATTCATTTCAGAGTGCCGTGAACTGACTGTCAAGTGCCTCTGTCACTGCGAGGTGCATTCAGGGACCGTCGTAAATGTGCAATACAGTGCTTTCATGGCATTTTTCTGTGAATCAAGAGAATCAAAATACAGTCAGTGGCCACATCAAGAATGCTTTCTAAAAACAACTGTAATTTAGTGTATTTACTTGCCCCTGAGATGTTATTGGAGGACAAAAGCAAAAAAAAAATCACAACTTTCACCGCAATTTTTTCAAAAAGCTGTCGCAAAATCAGGCTTTTTGGGACGCAACAATCACAAAAAAATCCCGCGAAATCCTGGAGGGACTGATTAGTGCTTTGCATTGTGGGAAACAGCACACGAGGCAGACTGGTCTGATAAATACTGAGAAATCTTCCCGAATCAGTAGACATCAGTTTTGGTATACTGCAGATTTTGCTCTTTCTCACACACTACATACTGAATTTAGACCAAATCAGTACGTACTGCTAGTATAGTAGGCGGTTTTGAAAACAGCCAATGTACCCGTGTCACGCGGCAATTCTCCCTTGAGGTCAGTGTGGTCTCTCTGATAGTCAGTCACCTGCTTCCGGCCCCGCTACGATCTCTGTATACTTTCCCACAAACATTCAGAGCGTGTTCTGTTAATCTACAGCTGATACATGTTGCTGTTTATCATACAGACATGATTACATGAAGAATAGAGAGGAGGAGATGAAATACACGGCCGATGAGCGGGGATCCCAGAAGTGATGTAAATACGGGAAACACAATGCCGCCGAGCGGACCAATCACAGAGCTTGCAGTGTGTGTCGATTCGACACGTAGTTACTTTTTGGAGGAGGTGTGTGTCGGCTACGTACGTAGGCCTCTGCATAGGTACAGGAGCTACGCAGACCTCCGGCGTAGGGTACGATGCCGATTGATGCAGAGGTATAAATCAGGCTTCATCTTTATCTCTTTTTAATTTTCATGTCACCTTTTATTTTATCAGGAATACTTCCAATCTCTTTTTCAAAAGGAGTCCTGCAGCTTTAAAAAGTTTCATAGAAAGAAGACCACCAACAGAGGATAACGTGAAACCATTACATCAGTCAGATAACTAGCAGTGTTCAGCAGTAAAACATGTAAACACTGGTCAGACCATCCCTAATCCTGGTTTTATAATCCACCAGGCTTATAAAATGCTCCGGTTTAAGGTGACCCTGTAGCTGTGTCTTTTGAGTGGAATAACAAAGCAAAGGCTGTTCAAGGAGTAAATAGGAAAGTGAATGTCCTTCTCCCTCACTCTGAGCTGTGAGTGCTGGGCTCTGTTATGCAGCAGGCAGCTCAACTGGTTGCACTGTGCCTGCTGGATTGTGTGGCATCCAGTCATTGTTGAGACTTGTGTGAGTGTTGTCAGCATTTGGCCATGAGAAAAGTTATTAACACAACGCCGTTAACATGGAGAGTCCACCGTGGCAGCGGCCCCATGTAGGGACAGAGTTAGCAGAGAAGTGTTTCCGTGAGCTCACTCCAGCCTGCCTGCTCCCTGACATGTCTGGACACGGCTGTGCCACAGACCTGCTGCTCATATGACCTGCTGTTCGCATGAAGCAAAGCCATGTGAAGCTAATGCAGTTCTCACAGTTTAAAGATGTGACTGTACGAGACCACAGAGAGCGGATCTGTGGGGGAACCAAAACGTCTGGGTCATGTGCTCGACCTGCAGCTCATCTGTCAGAGAGAAAGAGGAAATGGGTTACATGTCAGCGTTGAGTGTAGAACACTTCAGATTTATCTCAGAGAAACAAACAGACAGACACTATATGTGGGGAACATGACACCATGTGTAGAGCCCTCTGACTAAAGTTTACCTTTGAGATGGTTTACATGTCCCGACCTGCAGCTTATATGTCTGATGCTCACATGAGTCAGTCTTTTGGATGGGATCCAGGCGACACAGAGCTGCACAGGTTTGATGAAGAGAGAACGATCCTCCTCACGTGAACAGATCTACATTCATCTGGTAGAGCTCACTAAGCATGTCGCTGTGGAGGGTCGAGCATTGCCGTTGTACACGTTACAACTAACCAGACTCAGACCGGAGCAGCATCCCTGCCCCCGGTTTGACTGTGAAATAAAAAGTGAAATTCCTTCTGTCTTTTGCAATCACTCTTCCTTAACGCCACACGTCATAGATTAATGATTCATGTGGATTGAGTAATCTCTGTAATCATGACGGCTCTGGAGAGGAGTCACAGGGCAGATCAGTGAGTTAGCTCTCAGAGGCTAAACATTTCATCTGTCAGGCTAACCATGCCTCCCTCCACACATGCTCTCATCTCTCTGGCTTCATTTGAACGTGTGGCACTGATGTAGTCCTGTCCCTCTGAAGCTTCCTTTTCCCAGTGTTTACAGTCATAAAACACCTTTTGATACATAAATACAGTCACTCCATCACCATCAGACCTGATATTCATAAAGTTCAGTAAGAGCCCTCTCCTGATTTAATATTCAGGGTTCGTACGGGTGCTTGAAAACCTTGAAAATGCTTGCACTTTAATGTTGTGTTTTCAAGGTTTGAAAAATGCTTGTATTTCAGTCTAAGTGCTTGTAAATGCTTGAAATTTTAATCATATATATTTCACAATGAACAGCAATCTGACTCAACAGATCGATTCAATGGAGAGAAATAAAACAGCCAAATCCCCCTGATGGGCTCACGTGTGTGACATGCTGGTCTGTTGTCATGTGTGACGTTACATCGCCCCCTAGAGGACAGAGCGTCACTACGTTAGCCCTACACGTTAATGAGCCTATTATTTGTTGATGCTAACCTTCTGTTTGTGCTACATGCTAGGCATGTGTGATGTAGAAACACTGTGCATATAACGTGGAGGTGGTGTGATGATTCCCAGCAGCCATACCGCTGTCACCTGCAGGGTGTTTGTGGCTCGGGGCAGGTTATCACATGACTGCGGTCGGTCGGCGACAAGTGTCGTCTAAGAATACCGTGTCGTGCCCAAGCGGCAACCTCCGGTCTAAAAATATGAGTCAATGCGGAAGTGTTAAAAGCTGCAGTTCATCGAGGACCCGCTTGAGGCTGGCTCCGGAAGTACCAGAAGTCACATACACATGAATGGGAAAAAGCTGATCTTTGCAGCATTAATAAACATGTTTACAGTCTGGTACAAAAGATGAGTGTAGTCTGAATATCTCATTTCTCGATGTCCTCTCACTGTGAGGGGGGTGAATTTTTATCTAATTCGTCAATTTCAAAGATGTTGAGATTACTAGTCTTCCAATGAGAGGCACAGCTGCCTGTGGGAACACTGCAGCTGTTGGCTAGGAGGCTCAAAGCTGCCTCTTTACCTCACACTGGCTCGACAGAAGCAACATGGCTGCTGCTGACGATTGGTCTCAAAACAGCTCTTCAGAAACAGATGGGTCCCGCTGGATACGAAGGCACGACACGGTGTTTCTCATGGAGACCCGTCACAGTCAGACCACGGTCATGCGCTGACTGGCCCCGAGCTACAAACACCTCACAAGTGACAGCGTGCAGCCGCTGCTTGTGTCTGAACATTAAAGGCATATTAGAAACAGGATCAACAACAATATCAATATTAAGAGAAGAAAAGAGATGAACAAATGAAAAGCATCAGGATGATGTGCCCTGTCTGTAAATGACTACAGCTGATATAATCTGGCCCACAGAGTGCAAATCTTCATGCCTCTCTTACTGTACGTCTTCAAAAGCTTTAAAATTGACCTTCTAAGTCTTTGAAAAGTACTTGAATTTGACCATGAAAAAAGTGTACAAACCCTGAATATTGCACTACATACCCCAAAACAACACAACAGTTGAGACACTAAGGGCCAATCCCAATTCTCCCCCTTAAACCTTGTTTTACCCCTTAGCCCTTGGTTTTGCGCGTTCACGTCTAGCGAATCAAATATGTTTAGTTTTTAATGTCCTTCAGAACACTTAGTGAAGCCACTTCCACCGTACAATGCAGAGATTCACATTCAGTGTTTATCACGTATAGATTTAAGTGTTCAGACCATAGACTGTATAAAATATGGACGTAGTATCCGTGACGTCACCCGTCTGTTCCTGAGAGCTGTTTTGAAGCAAATCGACGGCAGCAGCCATATTGGTAATGCGGAACTCAACCAGGCAGAGTGTGACGTAGTGTGAGTCTCTTAGCCAATGGCTGTGTGTTTCCGACCGGGAGTCACGTCAGTCATGTCCTTATTTGGGCAAAACTCATAATCTTAATATCTTCTTAACCGTCACGTTAGAAAAAAATTCACCCTCCGTACAGTGTATGCCATTAGAGAGATTAGCGTTGTAGGGCCAAGCCGTTTTTTGAACCAGGCTGTAAACATGTTTATTAATGCTGCAAAGATCGTCTTTTTCCCATTCATGTCTATGTGGTTTCTGGTGTTTCTGCAGCCAGCCTCAAGCGGATTTTCGATGTATTGCAGTTTATAACACTTCCACATTGGCTTCATCGTTTGAGACCGGAGTTTGCCGCTTGGTTCAGACAAACAGCAAAAAATCTAAACAAACTGTATGCAGAAGCCAAAGTGTTATAAACTGCAGTTCCTTGAGTTTCCACTTGAGGCTGGCAACAGAAGCACTGAAAACCACATACACATACACACCCATTCAAAAATGACGATTTGAGCAGAAATTTTAGAACCCTTTTTTTTTTTTTTTTTTAGATATTAAAGCTGGGGTTGGTGATCAGATCTAGATCCACTTTTTGTTATACTGGTTAAAATGATCTTTCTGTCCTGATGGCATCAATACTAGGGATGTACATTTTGATTATTTTCCGTGATCGATTTTTGGAAATGTTAACGATCAATTATCGATTAATTGATACAAAAAAACATTATTATTCTTACGTCAAAAACAATGCCAAATATGTTGTTTTCCCCCTAAATTGTATTTTCTACAGCAACAAAATGCAAATAACTGACGGGATTGAATACGGGCACACGTTTGACACGCAGAATATCAACGATCAGGCTCATTAAAATATTCTCAGCGGACATACTCTTATAAAGTGAAGACTGAGACTACTAACAGAAAAGTACTTCAGACTCACAGAGTCCAGTTTTCTGTCTACTCGTTCTTATTGAGAAAAATAAACATGTGTATTCGGTCAGGTGTCAGCCGGGAGCACAACCTGGTCACTATCAGTCCAGCTGCAGTAAAGCTCAGACGGATCTGGTGTTGCTGCTCTGTAAACGTAGCGTACCAGAATTTCCCACCTGTCTTTTGCCTTTGTATCCAAAGGTGGGAAATATCCTGTTTAAAGCTGTCAACCTTTGTGTCCGTGTTGTTGTTGGCAGCAGTTTTGTATTGATCCTCTTTTAAAAAGTGCATGTGGAGAACTGAAGCACAGCCGCAGCCGCCAGCTGAGCGTCTTCGCTGTGCGCAACACCTTTAAGAGCTGATTCACATCCAAACATGCTTTAAACTTCAAACACCTCCCTGATAGATGAGTGTAATATGAGACCACATGATGTTTGTTCCATGTGCCGGAAAATTGATAACAAAAATGTGTGTTTCGAGTAATTTCTTAACAATCAATTAATCGATAATCGATTAATTGTGGTCATCCCTAATCAATACATAATGTGTTCTTAAAAAAGAGGTAAAAAAAGCTGCTATCTACAGCCGGAGTAAACCTGGGAAAACACCAACCAATCCCTGTTTTGAAGGAGCTCTGAGGGAGGAGGGGAGGGGTTAGACGGAGTCATGAGGAAATGCTACATTCAAATTCATGCAAGTTTTCCGAGACTACCAACCCCAGCTTTAAACGATACGTTTTCCATAATTAAAGTCATGGCAGACTTGATTGACAGACGGGCTCACTGTAGGTGTTAGCGAGGAGGCTTAAGGACCTCCTCCTCTTTGCTTCTTGCTAGGTCAACCAAAGTTAGGTTGAGTCAGCGGAATTTCAATATAGTGACTGCCATAGGTAGGCTTCAAAACCCTGCTTCAGAAACAAATGGGTAATGTCACAGAGATTACTTCCATTCATAGTCTACGGTGTGCCGTGAACACACCTGGCCGATCAAGTTTATTTTAGTGTTTTCTGCCTTCATTAGAGAGGATAGGACGGAGTGAGAGATAAGGAGAGAGAGCTGGGGGGGAGGTCATGTGGCAAAGGGCTGCAGGTTGCAATCAGCCATTTATTCACACTTACTTATTATCTGTGCTTTTTAAATGAGCCCTGCTCGTAATTGCGTTCTGCCTGCATGTCTGATGTTCTGTGGAATGACAATAAAAGGAGTCTTGAATCTGAAATCTGATCTGAACTGTTCTATGTGTGTGTGTGTGTGTGTGTGTGTGTGTGTGTGTGTGTGTGTGTGTGTGTGTGTGTGTGTGTGTGTCTGTGTGTGTGTGTGTGTGTGTGTGTGTGTGTGTGTGTCTGTGTCTGTGTGTGTGTGTGTGTGTGTGTGTGTGTTTGTCTGTCCTCCCCTCGTTGTGTGTGAGTGTGAAGAGACGGCCCAGTGTGCGGTGAGCCTCGTGTATTTTCAGACATCCTGTGGCTGCTTGGCTGTGTGCTTCTCCTCAGCAGTGCCTTCACAGCGTGCTAAAAGTAGTGCCTGCAAGCGCTGCCCAGAGAGCAAATAAATGTTTACATGCATGATTATAAAAATAAACAGACGCTGAATGCCAGAGTGCCCAAAGAGCAGGAGTTTCAGCTCTTGAGGTTTGACGTGCTGGCTGCGTGTGGCTGCTGGACTCTGAAATGTTTGGAGACGGGCTGAGTTAATGAGACGGAGGCTTTTATAGGTAAAGTTAGCAACCACTGAAACATGCAAACATCTAAACTACTTAAACTACTCTAAACGTCCTGCTGTACGTCCTGCATTTTTGATTCTATTGATAGAACAGCTGAATAAAGACAGACAAAGTGGGGAAGACATGCAGCAAAGGGTTGTGTCCGGGAGCTGAGCCAGCGACCACCACAACGAGGACTACAGCCTCTCTACATGGGGTACACGCTTAAACCACTAGGCCGATGGAGCCCCACCACTGTCATGTTATACTTTAATAGTATGCATGGGCTGTGAGAGGTGGACTTGACGGCTGTGCTATCGCCTTTAGAGGTGGACCGTGGACGTGACCATATATAGAAAAGGGGCGGAGCTGGAGAGGAATGAAAAAGTTCTGCCCAATCTGTGCTTCCAGTGAAACATACAGACCCATCACCTTTGAAGAAGTAGTGTTTCCTGGTTTACAGAAGCTTGTAAATAAAACACAAAGCATGCCAGTAATTTCATTTTTATATCCCAACTAATACATGTAATTTATAATCATTGAATATGAGAAGAATTACTGTAGAAGGCAGACCCGCTCAGACTGAACTGAAACGTGGAAATGCCACTGAACCGGTAAGAGCCACTTTGCAAAGATAGATACTGAAATATCCAAACAATGTCTAATGTCCCCGCTGAGCTCCTGTTTTGCAGAATAGCTTATGAGAATTGAAGAAATGAAGCTGCAAGGCCAACAGTCTGAAAGATTCTGTAATATTTTAAGATTTACACCGATGGAGCATGTGTACCTGCTGAGACATCATAATCTGAATTGACTCAACAACAAGGTGAAGTTTGATGTCTCACACAGCTGTGGTGCCACCCTGCAGAGACAGATCCTAGCTGTAAGCGTGTCTCCAGAGATTAGCCCTGCAGGTAAACAGAGCGACCCCAGGGTGTCACATCCACAGTGATGGACCAGGCTGACAGGAGCAGGTGCTGCTTGACTTTCTGTTCTCCGTGCCCATCTGGTACTGCTGTTAGCAAAGACGCAGATGTATTTATTATTTGACTACAAAAGTCTACAAGCAAGTGTTGACGAGCTGGAGGAGCGTGTTAGCTTTCTGCAGCTGGGTTGTCCCTGCAGGCGAACCAATTCTCCATGAACACAACCTCTCAGCCAATCAGATCAGAGTCTGCAGCTTGAGGTTACTGCTCTTAAATAGATAGTTTTAGGTTTGTGGTCATTCTGTCCAGTGTGATAACAGTATTCTTGTTTATGGGTTGCAGGCAGCAAAGTGTTGCACACTGGATGCACTGTACCTTTAGCATTTAGCTCCCATTTCTGCTCAGATACACTTTCCTTTCTCAACCATGACGTTAGTGAATATGTTTGCAGGTTTCCTTTAGATTACACTGAACACAAGCAGCTCAAAGTGTTTTTATCCAACATCACTGCTTTCCAATATGGTTATGACTTGAAAATCCTAGCCTTAGAGTTGAGCCTCATTGATTGAAGATTGCACAGGTATTTTATAGGCACAGAGTCAGACGTATTCCTCTACTTCAGGTACTCCTGATGTTCCTGATTAGAGCCCCTGAATATGTATGATGGGTTTTGAGAGGAGTTGTGTGGATGATTTCATCACTGATGATTTCAATGCAGTGCTCGGTGTCATAAAAGCAAAGGCATCCTTAATCTTCACTGTTTTTTTTTTGTTGCTGTGGCTCAGCTTTAGGAGGCCTGCTGACCAGTCAAAATCAAGAAAGAGGGGGACATCAATTTTATCACTAACAATGGCGACCCCAGGACATGATTCCTTTCTTTTGTTTTTGCAATTTCTTCACAATGTCATTAAATAGTAGGGGTGTAATGATTCATCTACTACATCGATGTATGGATTTATATTCCTATGATCCGACTACATGGATCTGTGCTCGGCAAGTTGTCCTTCCAGACGACATATATGGATCTAACATCGTTTTAAAAGGTAATAAATCGATTGTATCCATACTAGGAAATAACACATTGGATTTAAGCACGGCAGACTTCATATGGATGTGTTTTTTTTACACTTTTAATGATAAAGATGTTAAACATTACTCAATTCAGGCTGACTGTCTGTGACGTCATCGCCACGCTCCAGCAGACAACAAAAGATAGCATGGTGGACGGCAGAGGAGAAGCTGGCGAGCCAGAAATGATCAAGCCACCATTGCGGTCCAGTGTGTGGAAACACTTTGGCTTTTGCAGAGACGGAGATGTTCTAAATAAGTCGCTCGCTGTTTGTAGGATATGTAAAGGTCAAGTAAAGTTACCACGGCAACACCACAAATCTATCCAACCACCTACTAAGGCGCCATGGGATTTCACACAACGCCGACCGTCCAGGCACCTCTTGCAGAGTTCATCAAGGTAACATCAGCTCTGCAGAAGCCTCAGGCCTCACCAGCATGTTTAGTCAGAGACTAGGGTTATTTCCGAAACGGCCTGCTACATACTACTTACTAATGTAGTAGGCAGTAGGTATTGCCTACTACATACTGCATTTGAATTTAGTATGTAACATGACTGTTCTGTCCGATCTGTCATGCAGCATGCTGAGCCAGACTTCGCTGGATTTCCGGTTTCGGAAAGCGGAAGTAAACAACGGCGAAGCCGATAAATAAAATGCTTATTTAGCATCCATTTATGATTTAAAAAGTAAGGAAGTGGTTTATATGTAATTTGATAACTTTCACAGCACCCCAAAACGGATTTCATCCCGTCAAAAAATGAGGAAAAAGAAAAAGCAGAATGAGTGCTGTGCATTATGGGAAACAGTACGTGAGGCAGACTGGTCCGATGCATGCTGAGATATTTTCCCGAATCAGTAGACATCCGGGGAGTTTTGGCTTACTGCAGATTTTGCTCTTGTTCACATACTACTTACTACATACTGAATGTTGGACAAATCAGCACATACTGCTAGTATAGTAGGCGATTTCGGAAACAGACTAGGACAAAAGTCGGCTCATTAATTGTTGTTTATTTGTTTGTTTATATCCATAATTAATTTACACCTGATTCCCTTACAAGAAACAACAGGACTCTAGGACTGTCCAGTATCAAGATATTTATCTCACACTCACACTGGTTGGATTTTTAACTAAAAAGTTACTGAATCGATCTCAAGTCACTGAATCGTTTCCGATCGTATCGTTCTAAATGAACCAATATCGTCCTTTAAAGGGATATTTCAGTTTTTTTTGAAGTGGGGTCGTATGAGTTACAGCACATTATTGCTCCTGGTAGCCACAATGCGTGCCAGTGAGCTCTTCCCATTTAATGAGAAAATTCCCAGAGGACCGGCAGGTAAGCTAGGCTATTTTCTCTGGAGACGGGGCCTCCTATTTCACGTAATTTCGCCAAAGTTGAGAAAATACGGTCCAGGCACTCATCACGGTGCAAATGCATGCGCCAGTAAAAAAAATTGGAGCTATTCAGTACGTTGGGTCTGCATCTAGAATTCTTCCTCTGTAAACTCTTGTTCATAGAGAAATCCTCATGTGTCCACAGTAAACGGCATGTCATAGTCAGAATCACTCATTTCTGCAGTTTGTAGTTTTTGTTCCTAAAAGTGTCTGCTAAAAATGCTACGTGCTTGTTGATCCAAACAGCTGATCGGCGTGTATCCTTGCTCATGCAGTGGAAGAACACCGGTCTGTGAGGTGCGTCTGAAAATAGTACCAAAACAAAGAGGGTTTCTGACGGCAAACTGAATAGTTTCATTTTTTTTTTACTGGTGCAAATCAAGCGGCAAACTCCGGTCTGAAACGATGAAGCCAATGCGGAAGTGATATAAACTGCAATACATCGAAAATCCGCTTGAGGCTGGCTGCAGAAACACCAGAAACCACATAGACATGAATGGGAAAAAGACGATCTTTGCAGCATTAATAAACATGTTTACAGCCTGGTTCAAAAAACGTCTTGGCCCTACAACGCTAATCTCTCTATCGGCACACTGTACGGGGAGTGAATTTTTTTCTAACGTGACTATTAAGAAGATATTAAGATTATGAGTTTTGCCCAAATAAGGACATGACTGACGTGACTCCCGGTCGGGAACACACAGCCATTGGCTAAGAGACTCACACTACGTCACACTCTGCCTGGTTGAGTTCAGCATTTCCAATATGGCTGCCGCCGTCGATTTGCTTCAAAACAGCTCTCAGGAACAGATGGGTGACGTCACGGATACTACGTCCATATTTTATACAGTCTATGGTGCAAATGCATGCACCAGTAAAAAAAAAGGCCTGGACCGTATTTTCTCAACTTTAGCGAAATTACGTGAAATAGGAGGCCCCGCCCGCAGAGAATTGTAGCCTAGCTTACCTGCCGGTCCTCTGGGAATTTTCTCATTAAAGGGGTAGAGCTCACCGGCACTCTTTGTGGCTAACAGGAGCAATAGTGTACTGTAACTCATACGACCCCACTTCAAAAAGACACTTCAAATATCCCTTTAATCGTATCGGCAACCATGAATCATGATACGAATCGACTTGTTGTTAGAAAGAATCCTTACACCCCTATCAAATAGACTCAGCATTAAAGAGCAACTTAAAGCAGACCTAGGTCACCTCCAAGGGATGCAAAAGTGCTGTGAAATGACTTTCATGATCGACAATAATAAGCTGAAATTTGGCGCCAGCATCGTCATCATCAAGCCCTCCATGGACACAGGCTCTTAAGTCAGTACCTTGCCTTTTAAAGTGTTTGAAGCTATGTACCTGAATATGCAGCTTTGTTTGAAATAATATGTTTAATTGTGTTAGAAAGTGAGGTATCAAACCCAAGAAGTCCACAGCTCTCCTTGAATGTGAGTTTCATTGAACCACCTTCATTTCCTGTCTTTTATTGGTTGATATGGTTGTGTGCTGGTTTTCATGAATGCCTGTGGTGACTTCTTTCAGACACTTGGTTAGCCTGATTGATGTTTTCAGATGTTTGGGTGTTGTTTGGCATGAAGAGAGCGCTGAATGAAATCATTCATACTGACCGTCCAGGCATAATGCTGTACCAGCAGCTGGAGTTCAAACCTGCCTGATTTCAGGAAGCTTCATTAGCGTTTTGGTTGTCGGCCTGAACAGCCTCTGGTTCTGACAGGTGTGCTGGTTCCCCTGCGGGGAGTTAATGCATGAGGATCATAACACAGAGCATGATGAAACACATTGTGGAGCTGGAGTGCTGCACCCCAAACACACTGAAGAAACCAGACGGTCAGACTGTTTGGTTTATTAAAATCTGCTGAAGTTGTCTGGCACACATTTCAATCTGTTTTATCCACAGTGCAGTAAACACTCCTTAATTAAACAGTGAATCATAAAAACTAGAGATACCTGAGGTCACGCTGAAGTGTCAGGATGCAGTCAGTGCTTTATCCTGAGCAGCCAGACACTAAGAAGAAATGATGAGTCTAAGGACTCAAAGTTTTATTCTTTGTCTTCTAGTCCATGCTCATTGATTATGCTAATGATGAAATATAGAGAGAGCACATGCACGTGGTTTTCCTGAGGCTGGAAGACTTTGAAAGCTCGCTCTAAGAAAGCCGAGCCGTACGGGGTGAAGGCTCTCTCTGGGTCTGGTCCTTCTTGAAAAGCCTTTCTGCTGCCCAGCAGTTCAGTGTGCCAGCTCCTGCTTTCCTTCTTTACACCACCTCCTTCTACCTCTCTAATTGTATGTTTTCCCCGACAGCTCTGTTTCTGGCGTTTTCCTCCTCTTTTCTTCCTCATGTACAGAACCACAGTCTTCACTTTTATTAGAACAGAGAGCTGGATTGTGTTGCTACTGTGTATCCTGTTTGGAGTTCATTGAGTGTGCGTGCGTGCTGTGATGATCAGATAGCCGTCCACTTCCAAATAAAGCAAAGAGTAAACCGAGAATCGACAGAGACATCCCTGCAGACACAGAGGGACATCCGAGAGGCATGGCTTCAAGGTTTTCACTGAGAGACTCTGTAAATGTGGCTAATTTTGAAAGAATGCATGTTAAATCATATCTGATAAGCCTGAATGGAGCCTCTGTTATGTTTGAAACAACCTCCTCCAAAGAGAAACTCAGTGATAACTGAAAGTTTGAGCAGCTGTGGAATAAAACACAAGACTCATCCGTCTCTGCAGCCGAATTTAAACTCACTGCCTGATCTCTCTCAGCTCGACCGTCTGCTTTCTCCTCCTCTTTTGTCTCCTTGCCCTCTCCTCCTTCCTGTCGGCCTTGCCAGAGCTGCTGGCATTTACTGGCACTCTGAAGCTCTGCCACTGAAGGCCTCAGTCATGCTCCCCGCTCCCGCCTCCTCCTACTCCTTTTCTTTCTCTTTTTCTGTCCTTTAACGCTGAGGAAGCCCTGACATGAATTGAACCACAGGGAGAGCACTAGCTGTTGGGAAATGCAGGATAATCTTTGAGAATGTGGCTCCATAAAGTAAATTTAAAGACGTTTACAGACTGTGGACAGTCTACAGCAATTCTGTCTCAATGCTAGTTGATCTGCTTTCAGACACGCACATCAATCCTGAATATTTCTGGATGTTGCTGTCTGTGTGAATGCAAATAACCTTTGAGAAGTAGAAGTCAAAGTCAGTCTATGTGTTAACACATTAGGTCACTTCACAGTGAGCATGTAGTAGAGCTGGCGATATTAAACAATTATGTTATCACGATCAAACATTTCATATCAGTCGATATTGATAATTATAACAATAAATATCAAATCATTATTTCATTGAAAGTCAGATTTTAAAGTTAGTTTGTATCTGGATTTAGTTTTCTGATGAGCCTCTTGAATCCATCATTTCTGACGGTGCTAACAGGAAGCAAGTTAAGTTTTCTTCTGTGTCGCTGTCGCTCGTTTCAACTGTGTTTACATTCCAGACATCTTTAAGCCCCGCCTTCCTCTATCCCTGCAACATGATTGTCTGTTCAATGCCGTCTTCTTCTGTCTAATGTTGGGTGGCAACTAGCATTTAAGGCTCACTAGCGCCCCCCTTTCCAGTGGTTGGGTGCTGTAATTAAAGATATCAACATTTTATTGAACATTTGATATATTTGTATTGAAATAACTTTATCACGATAATTATCGAATTATCGCCCAGCCCTAGCATGTAGGCAGGGTGATGATGTTGTTGGTGCTGGACTGAGGCTCTCTGCTTTATACTCTTCTGAGCAGCAAGCTCCTGGAAACATCAGCGCCGGGATGACCTGAGACATTATCAGGAAGAGCACCTTCTCATGTCAAACGTCTGTACTCTGCAAATACAGAGCCTACAAGAGCTCACATCATGGCCCAGTGAGGCACCATGGTTTCAGGGAGTGATGCACTTTGCTGGAATAGAGACAGTGGGAGCTGATGTATGAGCTGCCTCGAGATGTTTGACTTGTGCTAAAGATTGTGCAGTGGTGCACAATGATTTATTATTTGATCATGAATAATTAGTCAGTGAGTTCATCACATCCATGTTCTGTTTGTTTTGTGACTGAGAGCTTGATTTTTCCACCAGCAGGCAGGTGAGGCGAACTCTCCCCTAATTGGAATCACTGACAGTTTGATCAGAATCCTGCAAAAAATACAATCTCCATCTTTATTATTTATTCTTCATTATTTATTGTCCTTTATGTATGATGAGTCAGTCTCTTGATCACACACAGCAGCCTCTGCTCTCCTCTGGTCTCTCTCTGTTCCTTCAGTCAGAGAGAAGATGTGATGAACAGCCTTTAAACTGACTACATGTTTATTAGAGGAGTGACTCCGAGTCAGGTTCAACGACAGGCAGGATTTAACATGCAGGTAGTCATTTTTAGACTCTCAGATTAGTGTACAGGTTTATATATTCTAATCGTGGTTCCTGGTAAAGCCTGGCCCTAACTGAAAGATTCTCAAAATCTGAACAGGTGCTGAAAATGTGAGAGAGCTCATTCATGGGGACATATAATGACAGATTTAACAGTTTTGTTCTTACAACAAATGAACAGATCCATTCACTGTAAAACCAACATCTCTCACAGTCAAACGTGAGCAGACTGAGCTCACGGTCATCAAGCTAAACGTTGCTAGCTGCTTAGCTAACTGGTGAATCCATTGTTGTAGCGGTTTCTGTGCAGCGCCTCTCCTTGTCAGTGTGACTGTGGGATGTTTTCAGGACCCATTGTGTAAACTCAAACCAATAAGTTGGTTCTCCGTCCCAGACGTCCATCTGATGTCATAGCTCATATTTACTCTTGTCTCCATGGCTGTGTTTGTTGTGCTTTCTCCTTCAGCCGGCTTGCTTCCTGATTGGCTGTTGTTCTGCTCCACATAACAAACCACAGAGCACGTGCTCGGCTGTCCTCGGGGTCCCTCCCCACATAACAGGATATCTGAAGTTAAAAATAGTGACCATGTTTCATATTTATGACTTCAGATCAGGGGAAGTGATATCAGTCAGTGTGTTTACATGCACTAAGTGGAGCCATCGTTACAGCTCCATGAGGCAGGTGAACTGGACTACTGTCTTCATCCCAGGATACAAGCAGTGGGCAAGAATTAAATCATTGAAAAAAGCATGTCCGACCCCCTTTCAGACAGTTACCATTGGACCTTCATCCTGTAGACCTGTCATGTCACATACAGAAATGCTTGACAAACAAGCTGACAAGAGGATAACTGATTGTATGTCAAACAGTGGAGACATGGACTACTTTAAAGCTCTGTACCTTTGGTACGTACGAAACCATAGCTTTGTCTTTTTTACTTTCTTCTTTGTTGAGTTTTTTGTTTTACTACCCTGCTTCATTTTTGAATTTCTGCTGATGACTCAGGATCAAAGCCCTGAATACATGTCAGAGAGATCTGATCCCCCATATAAGTAAACATAAGTATGTTAGTTAGGGTTGCCGACTTGGTTTTGTGAAAAAAAGGGCCATTCGACCAATTGTTTGGGGCGGAGGGCTCGGCCACTATTGAACCAAATGAACATCAAATTCAGACACAGGACACTGGGAAGCTCTGCCGCTGCAATCTTGTCTTCTTCTGGTGAACCTTTTTGGTCATAAAAGTTTCAATGGCTGCCTGTTTTTGTTTGTTTGATTCCACAGCTTGATGCTTCTTTGTTTTTGCGTGGATTTCCAATGAGTTTTTCCCTTCATATTTTACAGAGATTTTCACCGGACAGAAAATGCATGTGGCGGAAAATAGTCTCCCTGGGTCAACCATACCCATTCAAACTCTGACAGTGTCACCCAGTCAGGATTGTAACTAGTATATGGTTTATTCACACTCTGACAGTGTCGTCCTGTCAGGATTGTAACTAGTATATGGTTTATTCACACTCTGACAGTGTCACCCAGTCAGGATTGTAACTAGTATATGGTTTATTCAAACTCTGACAGTGTCGTCCAGTCAGGATTGTAACTAGTATATGGTTTATTCACACTCTGACAGTGTCACCCAGTCAGGATTGTAACTAGTATATGGTTTATTCACACTCTGACAGTGTCTCCCAGTCAGGATTGTAACTAGTATATGGTTTATTCAAACTCTGACAGTGTCGTCCAGTCAGGATTGTAACTAGTATATGGTTTATTCACACTCTGACAGTGTCACCCAGTCAGGATTGTAACTAGTAAAAGGGTTTATTCAAACTCTGACAGTGTCTCCCAGTCAGGATTGTAACTAGTATATGGTTTATTCAAACTCTGACAGTGTCACCCAGTCAGGATTGTAACTAGTATATAGTTTATTCAAACTCTGACAGTGTCTCCCAGTCAGGATTGTAACTAGTATATGGTTTATTCAAACTCTGACAGTGTCACCCAGTCGGGATTGTAACTAGTATATGGTTTATTCAAACTCTGACAGTGTCTCCCAGTCAGGATTGTAACTAGTATATGGTTTATTCACACTCTGACAGTGTCTCCCAGTCAGGATTGTAACTAGTATATGGTTTATTCAAACTCTGACAGTGTCTCCCAGTCAGGATTGTAACTAGTATATGGTTTATTCAAACTCTGACAGTGTCGCCCAGTCAGGATTGTAACTAGTAAATGGTTTATTCAAGACGATTTTACAAACAGAGCAGTTCTAGACCACTCTATGTTAAATTATGAACAGAGAACCAACACCAGGATACAATCCAGTCCCCTCTTACTGACAGGACTGGATCTGATCTCATCTTAATCCACCATGAGCATTACACCTCCCAGTATTTAACTAGTTACAGCGGCAAGGACAAACTTCCTTTAACAGGCAGAAACCTCGAGCAGAACCAGACTCATGTTAGACAGACATCTGCCTCGACCGTGTTGGGTCTGGAAAGAGGGATAGAGGAGAAAGAGAGAGCGATGATAGTGATGAAACAGATAGTAGTAGGAGTAGTAGCTGTTGCCACTGGAGTCTAGCACGTCCACAGTCGCAGGCCGTCTACGACAGCGACTCAGAGGAACCTATGAGACAAGGGAGCGATTTCTGTGAAATAACATAACAAAGAGGGTGAGGTGTAGAGCTTAAAACATCATGAACTAACTGACCTGTACCATGTGAATAGACTGGATTGTGTGTGAATTGACCATTGCAGGCTGGTCAGTCTCTGCTGTTGGGACCTCCTGTCAGAGATGAGGGGAATCCAAGGTTAAACTATGTGTAACGAAGACTAATCCTATTGTAAGGTGAAAGTTCTAGGGTTGCTAGGGTTGTGTTGGCGGTAGTTTCTGTGTATGTTTGACACAAATAACAACCCAAATGTGTATCCCCTCCTTCAGCTGATTTTTCATCCTGACATTAAAATAAGGGCTCACTGTTGGACCGGTGCTCAGACAAAGAAGCAGGCGGGGAGCGGGCAGCCGGTGCTGGCAGATCTGCAGCCATGAGACTGGCCCATTCACTCTGCTCAAATCGCCGAAACAGCCATCACAGTCAATCACAGCGGTGTTGTTAAGCCTCCAGCATCCAATTAGAAGAGATTATCTTCTAAGAGTCTTACAATGAGCATCCACGTCCCACCATGTGTTTCCTCCCCATACATGGATCACAGAGGGGCCGGCACTGACACCACCATGTTCACATCACCTCGGCCTTCTACCTGGAAGCCGTATGTTGTTGTGTACAGAGGATTTCACACCAATGTTGCACCACAATGTTTGCCTTCCACCTGCTGAGTTCAGGTGTCTTCAGCTGTTTCAACCTAATGAATGGTTTGTAACAGGAGGGAGGGATAAAAGGTCAGCGCACCAACACTGACCTCTAACATAACAAGTGGAACAATTCGATCAGTTATCCTGAATTCTTGATAGGCTGTGATATTGGAAAGGAACATGGAGGCATAGTCCTTCATGTCAGCAGTGTTTCTTAGATGTTAAACTGGAATCACATGATCCTGTGCTGGCTGACAGGGCTTCACTGTATCTGTTGATTTGAAGGAATGTGTTGCCCCTCTTCTCGTTGAATCAGTGACTGAAAATGAAGACTGAAGTGAATGTGGCCACCGAGACTCTGTGTGTTCGCTTTTGAAGTGTCAAGCCTGGCATTTCAGCCGTCTTCCTCTTAGTTGTGTGGAGGCAGAAAGAGCCAGACTTGGACCAGAGCTGGACCACCGTGATATTGATTGAGATGCTAATTATGGCTAACAGAAAACAGGCTTCAGACTAAAAGTACTCACTGCAAAAATAATCAACCATCCACTCACTGTGTCTTTTAAACCCAACTCTGAACAAGACTTGTTCAGGCTGCTGTGGGAGCCGCGCCTTGGAGGATATCATCAGGTGTTTTAATCTGAATGGGATGATGATCTACAAAATGAGCATCATGTCGTATGAAAGAAGGAGGGAATAAATCAATGGAGGAGAAGGAACACTTTCTCAGAGACTTCCTTACAATGAGAACTCCACTGGGTGCTGCAATTCTCAGAGAAGTCTCTGAGAAAGTGTTCCTCCACCCTACAGTTTCTCTTTCCTCTCTATGTCTGATCCTTGTCCACATCCATCAGGAGCAAGTTTTATTAACATGCCCAAATAACACAACGTACATTTTGGGATAAGTCCCCTTGATATTTCGTCATCACAACAGGCGATCTGTGGACGAGTCTTGTTAATGACGTATCGCTTGACAAGAATCCAAAACTAAGATGGTGCAGAATGACATCAGCAGCAACCAGCTAGATGTAACTTTAAAACAGCGCTATGAGAGGGTTCATATTTAACATGAGACGTCGTACTTTAATTACTGCGTTAAAGCTAGGGTTGGTAGCATTTCCTCAGGACTCCGTCTAACCCCCTACCCTGAGAGCTCCTCCAAAACAACGCCCCGGCGCTGATTCACGACCATATGATGGTGACTGAGTTAAAACCGGTCCTCAGCACATGGTTTGTGTTTTACACTACGTCAACTCATGTCTCACTCAGCGGTAAGAAAACAACAAAACATTCTCATAGTGAAAGTTAAAAACACAAACAAACATGAAATGTACGCTCTGCAGGAGGCGGGCAGAACGGCAGGACGGGATTTGATTGGTTTCATCATTTGGCTCCTGATGGCAGGGATTGGTTGGTGTTTTCCATAGACTGTATAAAATATAGACGTAGTATCCGTGACGCCACCCATCTGTTTCTGAAGAGCTGTTTTGAGGCCAATTGTCGGCGGCAGCCATGTTGCTTCTGTCGAGCGATTGTGACGTAAAGAGGCGGAGTTTGAGCCTCCTAGCCAACAGCTACAGTGTTCCTGCGGTCAGCTGTTCCTCTCATTGGAAGAATCGTAATCTAAATATCTTTGAAATTGCAGCGTTAGAAAAAATTCACCCCCCTCACAGTGAGAGGACATAGAGAAATGAGCTATCCAGACTACACTCATCTTTTGAACCAGACTGTAAACATGTTTATTAATGCTGTAAAGATCAGCTTTTTCCCATTCATGTGTATGTGGTTTCCAGTACTTCCGGAGCCAGCCTCAAGTGGATCCTCGATGAACTGCAGTTTCTAACACTTCCACAGTGGACTCAAATTTTCAGACTATAGGTTGCCGCTTGGTGTTTTCCCAGGTTTACTCCGGCTGTAACATATCATTTTAACCAGTTTAACTTAAAGTGTATCTAAATCTGACTACCAACCCCAGCTTTAATAAGAGGGACGAACTGAGGGACCTCTCTCTCCTCTGATCACCTGCAGAGCATGTGTCAGGCACTGCAGGTGATGGTCTTCATAGTGAGTGGGAGTCTTATATGAAAGAAAAAAAAAGAAGAATATTCCTTGCTCACCCAGATACGATCTGTGTCGTAAACACAGCACGTCATATCAGTTTCATCGTTGGTTGGAGATGAGTATTTGCAAGATCAACACCATTGGTTTCTTGTGATAGCACAAGTATGTCTGCATATAAACAGTGATGCTGTTTGTCTGTCTCTTCTTCTGCTGCAGTGGATTCTGGCTTTGTGTGGGGCCTGTTTGTTTGTTAGCTCTGCTAGTTTATGTCTCCTTTTACTGCCCAAAAGCATGCAGGTTTAGATGCAGGTGAGATTAGCTTTAAAAAAAAAAAGAGCCTATAATCCTCTTGAGCAATGTTGTCTCTGCTTCTAGACAGTTTAGGTTTTATTTTTGTTTATCTGGGGTTCATAAAGCTTTAGTGAGACAGTTTTCAGCAGGACGTACCTGTGACACACTCACTTTGCTTTGTTACTTAATCAATAGAAAACAATGTGTGAGTCGTGCCTTCATCCCTAATGTTGCGGTCACACCAGACACGAACAATCGCGCTATTTGCATGATGACAAACATGAGAATCTTTTGTGTTTACTCGCTTAATTCGTGTGAATGACTCATTCAATTTGCGTGTCAAAATTGTATGAACTTGAGCGCCAAAGACGCACATTTTTTGCGAGAGGGGCGGAGGTTCCCACGCCACACCAGTCTGTTATCAGTTGAGCTTGAGTGGGTAAGCTGGTTTCAATCCAATCCACTTTATTTATATAGCACATTTAAAAAAAATCAAGTTTAGCAAAGTGCTGCATAGTTAGTCAGGGAAAATTAGCCCATATTTGGCCAATCTGGGAATAAAATCCTTACCAAAAAGTGTCCTCACCAATGTGTTCATAAAGGTCTCTAGTAACACATATAAAAGATTTAATCTCAACTCCTGTAGAAAAATCCATAGCAGCTGTTTAAAGTTTGGGTACCTGGAACCTTATTGGTGAAACACTGAAAATGTTAAATCATGCCTTCAGCAGCTTGTGTTGGTCAAACTAGGGGTTATTTGGGATTCTGAATTCATCACAAACACTTATTTTGCACAAAAACGCCCACCGCTACACATACATTAAAAAGTACAGTGCAGCCTGTGCTTATTAATTCCAACAAGAATAAAGACTCACCAACATGTGATGTAACTAACTGATCAAATAGTAACTAAGTTACTGGCTAAGTTCTTGCATTACAAATCAAATATAGAAAGTAACTTTAGTCTTGTGTCTTCCTACTTCAATACTCTTACTCGTATTAATCTTCCACTCTTTATTACCCTGCCTCTCGCCTCACCTATATTTTTCTTAATAGTTGGTGGTTAATTAATTGCTATTTATGTGTTGTCTAGATTTGTTTGGAAATCAAGCAAGATTCTTTTTATCTGTGGGTTCATAACTCGGCCTGACTCATCTGAGTTGCAATGAACACCAAAAGCACCTGAAGCCTACAAAACCAGGACATACCACAAATAAATAGATCATTACTACTGACTTCAGGTCTAGTGTAGTTTTTATAAATGTTGTGGCACAGATTTATATTTGACATATTTTACTGTATGGATTTTCACGACAGAGTATAACTTTATGTTTATATTTTTATTGTTGCAATGTTAGGGAGGAAACCGGAGAGTCCCGGAGTAAAACCAAAGTCATGGCTCAGTTTTAAGTTGGAGCTTCAGAGAGCTGACAGCCCAACTCATTCAGCTTCCCCAGATAGAAGCTCTCCATCTGTTGGCAGTGCTGGCGTAGAGCGTCCTGTTCGGCCCTCAGGTGGGAGATGTGCTGTTGGCTTTGTGTCAGCTTGTCAGAGTAAGACTTGATCTCTATTTCAGACTGATGCTTCTGGTTCTCAGCCTGTTGTCGGACACTAAGTACTTCAGATGTGTATTTGTTATTGAGCTCTTGGTGTGTCGCTTTGTACTCCTCCAGGTATTCTAGGAGTTTGCTGACTTTATTCCTCTCCTCCAGAATAGCTGCTCTGAAAACCCCCACGCCCGTGGTCTTCAGCTCTTTGAGCTCCTTGTAGTCTTTCTGGGCATCGAGCTGAGCGTTGACTCTCTCCAGCTCTTTCACCATCATCTGCTCTTTTTGGAGGGCACTCTTCTGCAGGTCAGCCATCTCCTGTGCCATCTTCTGACATGTGGCATGGTGTTCAGCCTTTAAGGTCATGATGGCAGATTGGTCTGGGGACACTATGTCAGCTTGAGCCTGCCTTTGTTTTTGAAGCTCAAGCTGAAGGGCTTCCACCATTTGCCTGGCTCTGATCATGTCACTTTGGTAGCTTTGGTTCACCTCTGCCATTTTCTGACCAAGAGCTTGGTATTCCACTGTTAAAGCTGCAAGGGCATCTTTGTCATGAGACACGTTGTCAGATTGAGTCTGCCTTTGTTTTTGAAGCTCAAGCTGAAGGGCTTCCACCATTTGCCTGGCTCTGATCATGTCATTTTGGTAGCTCTGGTTCACCTCTGCCATTTTCTGACCGAGTGCTCTGTGTTCCACGGTTAAAGCTGCGAGGGCATCTTTGTCATGAGACACTTTGTCCGTGTGAACCTGCTTCTGTTTCTGAAGTTCACATTGGAGGGTCTCCACCATCTGCTTGGCACTGGCCATGTCATTTTGGTAGCTCTGGTTCACCTCTGCCATTTTCTGACCGAGTGCTTTGTGTTCCACTGTTAAAGTTGCGAGGGCATCTTTGTCATGAGACACTTTGTCCGTGTGAACCTGCTTCTGTTTCTGAAGTTCACATTGGAAGGTCTCCACCATCTGCCTGGCTCTGATCATGTCATTTTGGTAGCTCTGGTTTACCTCTGCCATTTTCTGACCGAGTGCTTTGTGTTCCACTGTTAAAGCTGCAAGGGCATCTTTGTCATGAGACACTTTGTCCGTGTGAACCTGCTTCTGTTTCTGAAGTTCACATTGGAGGGTGTCCACCATCTGCTTGGCACTGGCCATGTCATTTTCGTACCTGACACCCATCTCATGGTGTGCAGCTTTGACCTTGTCCAGTTCTTCTTGCAGTAGTTTGTTCTTGTTCACCTCTGCCTGGAGATCTGCTGAGACCTTGTTGCTGGTCAAGGGGTCTACTTGCATTGCTTCAAAGCCATTAGATGTCTTCTTTGTTTTGTTGGTGCTCCCCAAGTGCATGAGAGAGTTCTCTCCTGTGTTGTCGCCCAGGAGTCCCTCCAGATATTTGCACCTGTTCATGAAGGTTTCTTTGAGGTGTCTCTCTTTATCCAGTTGTTTCTTGGTGATATCCAAGTCTTTAACCTGGAGCATCCTCTCCTTCTTCTCTCTGAAGCATTGTTCCTTCTCTCTACACAGCATCTGGTTGAGCTGGTGCACATCTTCTTGGAGTTTGTCCATCTCCATCGTTCTTTCCTGCACAGCTCTTCCTCTTGGACCTCTAAAAGGCCTCCAGTGCTGGTTGTTGGCCTTCATCATGTTGCACTGCGCAGCTCCTCCTCTAAAGGACCTATTGTTCCCGTTGAGGTTTCTTGCGTGCGTTTTCACATGCATGTTGTACGGCTCTGTCAGTTTTCTCTCTCAGTCTCTCTTGGAAAGGTTTGAAATGATCCAGTTGTCTGGACGGTTGGCTTCATATATAGAAAAGACCTGTCCTTTGATCTTTGACTCACAATGACACATTCTCAGCTGAAGGTTCCGTCCATGTGACACTGTGACACTGTGACACTCTGCTTGTTTACATTCAAATCGTATTCTATGATTAAAATGGAGGATAGAGCAATCTGAACATGACCAGAACCAGGATTAAAGTGGAGGATAGAGCAATCTGACCATGACCAGAACCAGGATTAAAGCGGAGGATAGAGCAATCTGAACATGACCAGAACCAGGATTAAAGTGGAGGATAGAGCAATCTGAACATGACCAGAACCAGGATTAAAGTGGAGGATAGAGCAATCTGAACATGACCAGAACCAGGATTAAAATGGAGGATAGAGCAATCTGAACATGACCAGAACCAGGATTAAAGTGGAGGATAGAGCAATCTGAACATGACCAGAACCAGGATTAAAATGGAGGCCCACTAACTATTTGCTTGTTTTTGAAATTTCACTAGACTTGTTTTTAATATTTTTGATAGGTATTAAGATGCTTTAAAAATCACAAAAATGTTAAATGTTTTCATTTTCTATCATTTCCACTTTTGATTATTTATGACTTATTTAAAGGGGACATATCACACTTTTTTCATCAATATATATTGGTCTAAGAGGTCCCCAAAACATGTCTTTAAAGTTTATGCTCAAAAAAACACTTTGAAATCAGATTTTGGTCTGCCTGAAAAACCCTCTTCTGCATTCCTCTTCAGAACACTCTGTTTTCCCTCTGACCACGCCCCCTCCGGAAGTGGATGTGCCTCAGCTCTCCAGCACGTTGATCTAATGTTTACATGTTGGCTGAATATACACGGCTGCTCAGAGATCACGTTACTTCAACCCTCTGAATCTGATCCTGATGGAGAGGCGCCTGTAGCAGGACCTTTCTGAACGATTGGTCATAGATTTAGTGTTTCTTGTTGTTTTATTTATCAGTATGTAGACGTGTGTCTTGGTACACAGCTACGAACATGTAGCTATGTGGCTATGCTAACTAGCGCTAGCACTTATCCATGATAAATAAAAATCATCCACTAGATCTTCAAATCTGCAGACGTGGGGAGTAAAACCGACCTCTGCCAGAAAGTCAGCAGGACCTTTCTGAAGGATTGGTCACAGATTTAGTGTTTCTTGTTGTTTTATTTGTCAGTATGTCGACGTGTGTCTTGGTACACAGCTACAGCTACAGCTACAGCTACAGCTATGAACATATAGCTATGTGGCTATGCTAATTAGCGCTAGCACTTATCCATGACAAATAAAAATCATCCACTATATCTTCAAATCTGCAGACGTGGGGAGTAAAACTGAACTTTGTGTTTATTACAGCCTACAACTAGCATGCCTCCCTCCTAAGCTCCTTGTTAGCACACATTTGTGCAGGTAATGAAAAACGGAGGAGGGATTCAGTATTATTTTATACAGTCTATGGGCTGAACAAGCTCTGAGCTCTGACTCCGTGACAGACCGGATATTGTTGTTACGTAACAAAAACACTGAAGTCTGAAACGGCTCGTTTCACACACATTTACAGAAAGGTGGAGAAATCAGAACAGGGGCAGAATGGAGTTTTTTCATTCTCGGGGGGTTTGTAGACATGCCAGGGACACATATTTCAGGTAAAGAACCATTAAAAAGTCAATTTTGCATGATATGTCACCTTTAAGAACATGACTTTGTTAACTGAAGGGTGTGTTTGTGAAAAGTTTCATCTTCCCTACCTTGAAATAGGCTTTGGAACAAAAGATCCATTCCCATATGATTAAGGGGACTGGTCTTAGAGAAGAACCAGAGCATTTGATGTGCTAAGTAAGGGATAATGTATGGTTTGCAAAGAGGTCTTGTCTCACTCTGTTGGGATTTTATTTCCCATAACCTCCTAGTAACCATCCATTATCTTACTTATGACCCGGCTAACCAATTTAACATACAGACACGTTAACACTACTGCTATCGTCATTTACAAACTGTAAACTGCCCAAATCAGGCGTTCAACTTGGATTTCTGAACTTCCTTTTGGGATTTCCCCACAACAGTCAGGGAAAATTAGCCCATATTCGGCCAATCTGGGAATAAAATCCTTACCAAAAAATGTCTTCACCAATGTGTTCATAAAGGTCTCTATTAACACATATTAAAAGATGTAATCTCAACTCCTGTTGAAAAATCCACGACAGCTGTTTAAAGTTTGGGTACCTGGAACATTATTGGTGAAACACTGAAAATGTTAAATCATGCCTTCAGCAGCTTGTGTTGGTCAAACTAGGGGTTATTTGGGATTCTGAATTCATTGCAAACATTTATTTTGCACAAAAACACTCCTTGGTGGAAAAACGGCCACGCCCACTGTTACACAAACACTGTTTATTTTAATATCTCAAATACTAGTTACAAAACAATACTGTCAAAAAACGACACAGTTAAATATCTCAAGGGTCTTCATCTTCTACAGACTCTACATCATCATGGAAAGGGTCCTTGCATGCACTGCCTGTCGCTTCAGACCATTCTTCTTGCAGCTGCATGGTTTCTGCAGGACCCTGTGGAGGTGGTGGCTTACAGGAGGATTATGGCCAATCTGTCATCTTTGATGAACATTTCTTTTTAAGATATTCTGATAGATTAGATATATATTGACATAGAGTGGTCTAGACCTCCTATGTTTGTAAAAGCGTCTTGAGATAACATTCGTTGTGATTTGGCGCTATACAAATAAAGATTGATTGATTGATTGATTGATCACAAATACAGCTTGTGACTTTGATGAGCTCCTTTAAGATCCAATGGATCTAGTGTTGGAACTGGCTCATAACTGTGAACCCCTCCCATTCATCTGTTGTCTCTGGGGTCCTGCATCCAGTCCTGGGTTTGGAGGTTGACATGGAGGCTTTGTAGCTGTACCAAGTTACACCAGTTGGGGTTTACTAGGCAGAGATACAAGATTACAAATACTGCTCCCTCAGTGACAAGAATTGAGTCAGCTGCTGTAAAGATCGTCTTCTTTGAATGAGTGTGTATGTGGTTTCCGGTGTTTCTGCAGCCAGCCTCAAGCGGATTTTCGAGGTATTGCAGTTTATGACACTTCTGCATGGGCTTCATGTTTTGAGATCGGAGGTTGCTGCTTGGTTTATTTCTGCTGTCGAGATCTGCTTTTTTGAATTAGTGTGTATGTGGTTTCTGGAGCTCCTAGAGCCAACCTCAAGTGGACACCTGATGAATTGCAGCTTTTAGCACTTCAACACCAGGTTAATTTCTGAAAACCAGAGGTTGACACTTAGTTTTGGTTATTTCAATACAGTAACATTTTTGTTTTAAATAAATAATACTTTTTTTTTTTTTAATCTTAAGATTCATTGATGAGTATTTTAATGCGGTGCTGCAGACTGAGCAGATACATTTGTCTGGAGTGGCTCCCTGCAGAGGAAAAATGTGTCGTTTAAGTCGGGTGGAAAATAAAAATGCAGACATTCCTCAAATTCCTGCAACATTCCAGGCAAACTGTACTGATGTGGTCGGCTTGGACAGGGACTGACATGTTTGTTGAGCCTTATTTCCGTTTTCAGGAGAACATGATTTGTCAAAATTGGTGACCGCTGTCAGAAAAGCGACAGGGCCCCTTTAAATTCTTATATTATGAACGAATTCTAACATGCTGTGACATGTGGGTGTGTTGTCTCTCTTTCTTCCTGGTCTGCTGCTGGTGTGTGTGAGTGTTGAGGGGACAGGTAATCACGGAAGGGCGACATAAGAAGACTCAGGAATGGAGCTGGTCTTATGCAGAACTTAATTTGCCTTGTGTGCATCTGAAAAGGACTAAATCTGATGTATGCATATGCACAGGGGAGGGGAGGAATTTGTCGCCCCTCGTTCAGAGAGCTGTGTGTGGCTGTGCGATCAGAAAGCTGTCTTTGTTAGGTTGGAGCGGGTCTCAGGGCTCAGGTTGCTGCTCCAGAGATGACAGGATGAGAGAAGAGAGCACGTCTCACTGAGAGAAAGGGATCAGCGCTCACGGACAGGAGGACGATTGTCCCCAGGCATGACATGAAGATGCTACGAGTGTTATTTCCACATCAGGAGGCCACAGATCAGTTTGCACACTACTCGCTACATCAACATGTGAAGTGTTGCCTCAATGTTAGTGATCAGTCTGATTAATCATTCTAAATCAGGCATTAAAGGAAGTGATCTGATGAAGATGTCCCGGCACATGCATCAAGCATTTTATCTGAATTAAACTTTTTCACTTAATGAGAGGATGGGATAGGTAGTCAGATATAAGTGATCATGTGAAAGGAGGAAGTAAAGTTGAGCTTGAGCAGTTGTTGAGATGGCTGACTGAGGACATCACGATAGAGATTACAGCAGATTGCTACGTAGCATCAGAGGAGCCGTGAGGACTGACTTTTTTTACATCATGCTACTGTACTGGATCCTCTGCTGACCTCATTTGGCCTTCCTGCTCTCACAACTTAATTATGGTTATTCCCTCTACAGTCTGCATGAATCCATGTGAGAGAGCTTTGCAGAAAGTGAGCTTCTTCGCCTCTCTTCTCGTCTCGTTCCTGATGGGAAGACTTTTTACTGCACTGTTTATTAGAAATATTAAGAGATTGAAGCGATGACACTTCTTCCTCTTACCAAACAAGTGGGTTATTGAAAATGTATACTACCTTCAATATGTATTAAAGATTGAATCACACTTATAATCAATCAATCAATCTTTATTTGTAAAGCGCCAAATCACAACCAATGTTATCTCAAGACGTTACAAACAGCAGGTCTAGACCACTCTGTTAAATCATCAACAGAGACCCAACACTAAGACAAGATAAGATCCAGTCCCCTCTTACTGACAGGACTCTTATCTCATCTTAATCCACCATGAGCATTGCACCTCGCAGTCTTTAGCAAGTTACAGCAGAGAGGACAAACTTCCTTTAACAGGAAGGGATGGGCAATGACTTTCAAATATTCAAATATTTGTTCACTTTGTGAAGAGTTACTTCGCATATTTTCTCATTTTAAAAGTTCAATTTCATTGTTTTTACCGGTGCCTGGATGTAATCCAGTATTCCCGCCAGACGGTGGCCACAGAGCGTCTTAAAGCTGACAGAAGAAGAATGCTAACTGCATTAAATAGCAAAGAAGAAGAAAACATTGGCGACATTCACAGCGATTTTCTCCGTTTCTGAATCTCACACTACTCCACATGTATTTCAGAGACTGAGCATGGCTGTAAAATGTAACACACATGCCACGCTGTGTCACAGAAACACTGACATAAAGATGAAGACTACGCTGTTTAACAGGCAGAAACCTCGAGCAGAACCAGACTCATGTAAGACTGCCATCTGCTTCCACCGAGTTGGGGTTGGAAAGAGGGATAGAGGAGAATAAGAGACATCAACGAATACAAGCTAGGAATGTTCTGAAGTGACTTATGTCCTGGTCATTTAAACTGAGATTTTATTTCCAACTAGCTGACTCATCTAAAGATTAAAAAAAAAGAAAAAACAACCAAAGTTGAGGACAACTTATTTAAAGCTGGGGTTGGTAGCCACGGAAAACTAGCATGAATTTGAATGTAGCATTTCCTCAGGACTCCGTCTGTTTTCCCAGGTCCGGCTGTAGATAGCAGCTTTTTTTACCTCTTTTTTAAGAACACATTATGTATTGATTACATCATTTTTAGATCATTTTAACCAGTATAACAAAAAGTGGATCTAAATCTGATCACCAACCCCAGCTTTAATACAGCTAGATCAAAGATCAGACTTGAATAAAAGGAATAACTTGTTCAACTAACTGATGACTAGCAAGAGTGAGGATGTTTAAACCTGTAGTCGCCTCAACGTGCACACCCTCGCACTGCCAGAATCAAGACTTCTGCTCTGACAAGTTGCTGCATGTAAAAAATATTGATTGAATAGTTAAATGCCAACTTTTTAAAATTGTAACAGTATTTTTTGTGTGTGTGCGTGTGTGTATGGTGTATGTGTGTGTGTGTGTGTGTGTGCGTGTGCGTGTGCGTGTGTGTGTGTGTGTGTGACAGTCAGCTGGTGTAACAGAATGGCGTAAAGAGGGCAGTGAAAACATGAATGAGGGGGTTTGTGTGTTGGGTGTGTCCTCAGATGACAGAAACATTAAAGAACATGAGTGTGCTGAGCAGGCGAGCAGCAGACCGCACCACACTCACTCCTTCTTGGCACAGAGATCGCAGTATGCCGATCGGCATCACCACGCCCTCCACCCGCTCTGCTCCCACAGAGAGAAAAGTTTAGTCCCAGAAAGCACCAGTTCTCCCCCGCGGTGCTGTGTCCTCATCATGGGATAGGAAGGAGCCCTCATAAAGGGCTCATTGGTTTTTATTTAGACACGTTTGAATAGAATCAGCAGTTATTTTTTCAGTATGGGGACATGAGTGGTAATCTCTCTGCCGCACCGGCCTTGAGATGTGAAAGGACGATGTGTATTGGGGTATGTGTTCATGAGCAGCATTTCTCAGATTGATTGCATTCTTAGACGGTGAATCTCTGAAGTGCGAGGTCTGCTGAGCCGACAGCCCTGCAGGCAGTCAGACAGGAAGAGAAAGCGGAGAGAAAGTCATCAGGCCTGTGGAGCACACGGCTGAGTCTGTGCTGACTGGATTCTGTCCCTGTCGCTCTCGTCTCAGTGCAGAGCTGAGCGAGCTGCAGTCAGAAGAAACCACGCTGCTGCTCAGACTTCTGTCAGCTGGACGTGGTTTGTGTCGTGCTGGCTCAGAGAGCCTTATTTCTTTTTTTATTTAAGTGTTGCATAACGATACAAGACGGGTGAGAGACATGACAATACAATACACAATATACAAAACAGAGTGAAAGACAAGTCAACAAGTGAACACTTTGCAGACAAAACAGTGACTGGCAGGAACAATGTCATGTAATATTAAAAATTGAGGAAGTTTGAAAGCTGTGTGTGAGTGTGTGTGTGTGTGTGTGTGTGTGTGTGTGTGTGTGTGTGTGTGTGTGTGTGTGTGTGTGTGTGTGTGTGTGTGTGTGTGTGTGTGTGTGTGTGTGTGTGTGTGTGTGTGTGTGTGTGTGTGTGTGTGTGTGTGTGTGTGCCTGCGTTTATTACTATTTCTAAAACAGTACATGAGTCATCTTCAATCAATCAATCAATCTTTATTTGTATAGCGTCAAATCACAATAAATGTTATCTCAAGATGCTTTTGCAAACAGAGCAGGTCTAGACCACTCTATGTCAAATTATGAACAGAGACCCAACACCAAGACAGGATAAGATCCACACCCCTCTTACGGACAAGACTTGATCTTATTGCATCTTAATCCACCATGAACATTGCACCTCGCAGTATTTAGCTAGTTTCAGTGGTGAGGACAAACTTCCTTTAACAGGCAGAAACCTCCAGCAGGACCAGACTCATGTCAGACACACATCTGCTGAGACCGAGTTGGGGTTGGGGTTTAAAAGAGAGATAGAGAAGAGCAGGATAGTAGCAGTAGTAGAGGTCGTTGTTGCAGCGAGGACAAACTTCCTTTTTTTTTTTTTTTTTTCCTCTTGTCTGCATATATATATTTCTGGTTTGTGTCATGTTTGTCACAAACTGTCAAATATTCATGCAATTTATTCTTGCAGCAAAAGAAAAGAAAGAAAACCTTTTTCTTCTGTGCTTGTGACTGTGTGCATGCAACCATCACCATCCCTCTTAGAACTCTGGCCTATCTTTTATTGGCAGCTAATATCATGTTCTGTAAAAGAGGGCGTGCACACCGAGGTGGGCCAAAAAATAAAAAATAAAAAAATAAGAGAAAGTGAAAGAAAGATTACATAAGGATATACAAAGGGACAGGGAGAGAGAAGGAGAGAGAGACCTAACACACTTAGATGGAGAGGGACCATCTCACCATGACGCCAAAAAAACTCTGTGGGGTGATACTAATGATTAAGCAACCCTTAGTGTCCACAATCATTACTGAAGCTTGGGTCGCAGAGGGTTGCCGCCGTGCTGTGTTCTATTTGTGTAACAAGACCACCACTGGTGCAGATGAAACCACTTGGGTCAGATCAGCCGAGTGTTTCGGCCCAGCACCCGGGCCGCGAGAGCAGTCAGACCGAAGGACCCAACCCGCCACAGGAGACCCAGGCTGGGGACAAGCCAAGGACCCAGACCGGAAGCAAACAGGTACCGCCGGAGCACCCAGGGCGACCCCCAGGTCACCCAGTAGGAGGAAAGGGGGGCGAGGGGGGCGAGATCCCGCAGCCCCCCCAAGGGACACCCCCACAACACCGCCCCCACAGCCCCCCAAGACGGAGCCAAAGGAGCCACCAGGGCCGAGGGGGCCCGGCACCAGGAGCAGACGGGCAGGACCAGGACCAGAGCCCGCCAACCGGCGCGCCGGAGCGGGGGGAGGGCGGAGGCGGCAGGGCCAATCCCCCCCCGCCCCCCCCCCCCCAGACGGCCCGACCACTCTCCCGAGCCACGCCCCCCACCCACGCCCTGCGACTGATGGACAAACTTCCTTTAACAGGCAGAAACCTCCAGCAGGACCAGACTCATGTCAGACACACATCTGACTCGACCGAGTTGGGGTTGGGGTTGAAAAGAGAGAAAGAGAAGAGCAGGATAGTAGCAGTAGTAGAGGTCGTTGTTGCAGCTGGAGTCTGGAAAGTCCACAGCAGTAGGACGACTACTGCAGTGGCTCAGAGGAACCTATGAGACAAGGGAGCTCAGGGACTCCAGAAAGGTCTATTAACAGGTGTTATGTGTCACCTGTAATGCACATTTAAGTAATCCATGTGCCCAGAATTTAGAGTTAGAGTTTTGACACTGACACACTTTGAAACATAAATGACACAGTGTCAACAGGCAGAAGGGGAATGTGAAAGACTCATTTCCTTTGGAGTGATTTGATATAACGTGTTTGACCCATAGACTGTATATAAAATAGACGTCATCTCGCTCGGCTCGAAGTGAGGCTGCCACAAAAACTGCTCCCCCTGATGGCTGGCTGCAGTATAGGTCAAAAACTCTGTTTCCTCCATTCATTTGAATGGGGCTGCAGTCAAACTTTAAAAAATAAATACACGTGGTAGGAATGTTTCTCTCATCCGTATGCTGTGGTGATATGTAGTTATTATTTGACTGTTTTGTGTTCAAGGCCTTTTTTTTCTGAAAGTTTCTTTTTGGTTAGTTATAAGAGGTTAAAAAACTGGGTTTTACATCCGGGTTTACTTTGATTGACAGCTGCCGTAGAGAGAAACTCCGTAGGACCTCGGGACGGTACGCTGTAGGGCGATGCTTGTTACCGTGGAAACACACAAATTCCCATCTGCGCTGACTCTGGCTGCAGAAAACTTACAAGATGTCAGCGTTCTGGAACGGAATATTATGGCTTCAAACCCGTACATTGGGAAGAGGCGGAGCGACGCTGTCCATTATATGTATACAGTCTATGGTTTGATCAGGTCGTCCATGCTGTCACTTTTGCAGTTGAGAATTAATCACTGCTGTTACAAAGTTTTGACCAATCAGAATCAAGTATTGAACACAGCCAGGAAATAACACAATGTGAAATATAGAATAAAACATGAATCAAGTAGCTACACTACAGAAGCTATTTTACGAGGGTTTGTGTTTTTTTTTTTGGAGATGTTTATTAAGATCAAGTATGTTATACATACACATTGATGTCCTGACCTCTGCTGCTTTATTTTGATATTTAAAGCCTTGTTTCAACAGAGTATTAAGCTGCTGTGTTGTAGTAAACTATAGACAGTAAATGAGGATTTCCGGAGCACTAAGGAACGCTTCAGTAGTTTTCAGGACTGTCTCAGGAGTTAGACTGGAGCCTGGAGAGTGACATTAAGTAAAGGCTTGAGTTTCCTCACAGCTTCAGCAGCTCTAGAGCTTATCCACATCAAACATCTCCAGTTGATGACATGTGCGTATGAGCTGCTATTTAATAATGCAGTTTAATGACAGAGTGCAGCGAGTGCAGCGCAGAGCTGTGAGCAGACGGACTGTTGCTCCGCTGCAGAGAGAGAGAGGGAAAGAGAGAGGGAGAGAGAGGGGAATATCTGCTGAGCTGTAGATGTGTTCTTTCCTCAAAACTCTATAATGACATCTGTCATCACCTGTGTCCTCACTCCTTAAATTAACCTGTTCACCACTTCCTCAGCTCCCTCCTTCTTTCTCTCGCTGAGCTACAGACTGTCTAGAACCACGCTCATTTTTTCCATCTTCTCAAGCTGCTCTTTGCCTCACAGCTTTCCTCAGAGGAAATACTTGTCTCACCAAATCCACAGGTTATGACGAGGCAAATCCTCAAACCGACACATTAACTCCTTCCCTTTTTCCCCTCTGTGCTGCCCTGTAAAGGAAATGTGCCAGCAGACTGTGACATGAAGCTGATAAATGCATCAGGACAACACCTCCCTGCACTGTGGGTAACAAATACAGAACTGACAGGTGAGGAGCGAGATGTTGGAAAGCTCCCGGACAAACAGTGCTGCTGTTAGTATGTAGGTCAATGTGGAGACACTTTTTTTAACCACATGCATGACTCTTTGAAACCAGAGAAACACAGAGGCGCACGCTGTGACAATAAAAGCACTGTGACTCTTTGAAGAGGGAGTGGGTCATGATTTTTCTGAGCTTTGGTTGTTGTCACACCCTGCTGTGCAAACAGTGAGTAGAACCATGTTCTGTACTAGCAGGACTCAAGGGTGCAAGACATCCTCACAATTCTAGCTGCAAGTCAACAACCTATCTGGAACCACTCAGCACTAACACCTGACCGATAAAGAATCACTCCAGGTCTTCTCTCCAATAAGAGCTACACATACAGGTAACTGCTTCATTAAACCAGCAGTAACACGTGTATGACTTGGCATGATGCAACCTGATTACAGATTTCCTCACTGTTTACACTGCAAAAAAGGGTAGCTTAAATATACAGCAAAAAAACTGAATTCAAGGTGAAGATTTCTTAAAACTAGTGAAATGATTTGTCCATGCAGCGAGTGAATTTTACTTGATAAGAAATCTTAAAATGTGATAGTTAAATCTAAATAAGAATAAAAATAAAAAAGGGTTAAAATAAGTAGAATATGATGATTTTTAGCTCAAACTACTTGAAAACAAACTTCCTACAGCACAGTTAGAAGTGAAATATACTGAATATAAGCAAAGACAATCTCATTGATTTATTTTGTATACTTCATTTGAGCAAATTAAGGCCTGGGGAAGAAAAACACCAATTTAAATAAAAAATGACTCACTATTAGAAAACTGTGATTACTCTGTTTCTTGATATAAACTGGCTCATCTTAAAATAAACCCTAATCCATCTTTAAACTGAAACTAAAATCTTTAAACCAGGTCTTATTCTTAGAATATACCTCTGAAATGTTTCTACAGAAACCACAACAGCAAGCTGGATTACTGGACACACTTAATACATGTCAGGATTAACAACATATAACATCAAGAACACTTTAATAGTGGCTCAGGGTTGATGCATACTTCAAGACATTCAAAAGAGTCTTTAGAGCCAAACCAAAACAAGTATATCACCATACAGCAGAACTCTGAGCAGTCAATAAGATACAAGCTGAACTGTGCCTTGAAGAGATGCCTCATGTGTTATTCTTAAATCAACTTGAAGTTGTTACTCAATCTTGAGACAAGTTTTATTTTGATGAGACTTTAGGTGAGACAACCAATGTAGCTTATTTTAACAGTCATTCACTCAGCTCAGCCTCTGAAAAGCGCCTAGTGCTTCCAGCACACAAGGCCTCAAAATCAAAATCAAAATCACTAGCTGGACTCTTCTCTTCTGTTGTCCCCAGTGGCAGATCATGTCTTCCAGCTACAGTTGACTCACACTGTCCGGTGGAATGAATTGGCCAACTCAATTCAATCTGCAGAGTCCCTCTCTACTTTCAAAAGACAGCTAAAGACCCAGCTCTTTAGGAAGCACTATGCACTTAGCTAGACTGTTCTCCACTGTTGTCCCCAGTGGCAGATCATGTCTTCCAGCTACAGTTGACTCACACTGTCCTGATCTACTCTGGGAATCTGTGTTCAGCTCTTGAGGGTCCCAGCACTTGGTACTTTGGTCATTATTGTGGTGATGTTAATTGTTGATGATGATAATGGAAGGTCTTAAATTGGTTGGTTGCTTCATTGTAGATGTTCCTTATTTCGGGAAAAAAAAAAAAAAAAAAAATCCTTACTTATTTTTGTGCATTGCCTTTACACTGCTTGGCAGTACCTGCACCCAAATTGACTTGAAGCACTTTGTTAGTCTTACTGATCTTGTTTCCTCTTGTCTAGATCTTTGCTTGTGTTGTTCTTGTTCTCGTATGTACGTCGCTTTGGATAAAAGCCTCTGCTAAATGACATTGTAACATTGTAACACTCAATTTAAGATTCACAGACTAACTGAGACAAAAAGACATGTTCATAATCAATTTAAGATTCAACCATACATGCAAAGATTAAAGTAAAGAACTCTAAAAACAATTAATCAATAAATCAATCAATCAATCAATCAATCAATCAATCAATCAATCAATCAATCAATCAATCAACCTTTATTTGTATAGCGCCAAATCACAACAAGGTAATTCATCCAACATGTCTCAGTCTAAGAAAATCTTGGCAAGTGACAAATTATTTGCAGTGTAAAGGGAAGTTTGAATTCACGCTGACCATTTCAGCATCTTATATCTCCTCTGGGTGCTGTGAGTGATTCTAGTAAGATATCCCTGTCACCGTGTCACTGTCGTGTTCCTTCTCCCCCAGTTAACATCACCAGCAGTGGTTTCACAGCAGGGGGGAGTTAGAAGTGACAGACATTTAGGTGTAGGAGAGAGAGTCAGACCAGGTACCAAGCGTTCATCACTGTGATACTCCCGTGTGCATGTGTGTTTGGAGTGTGTGAATGGGTTGTTTTCCTGGATGCCACAATCAGACAGTCAAAGCTCTGTAAATCCACTTAGTGGCAGCAACATCCCCCACAGCTATCCTCCAGCTCTGCCAGGAAACGTGCCACGATGAACCCATTCTCTGAAGTGACGCTGTCACCCTGCTCCCCTGGGTCTCCCCTCTCTGTCACTGTCAGCACATCCCTGTTTCCGGCTTACCCGTCAGACGTGCAGCGACCAGCTCATTACAAAGGGCGTCACACTGGGGCCCTCAGAGCACATGTCTGGAGTTGGGTGCCAGTCTGTGAAGGTGTAACTTCAGGAGTTGTTACAGAGAGAGCTTATTGTCCCCTGCAGAATTTTCATTTCTTTATACGACCAAAGTGGATCTGGCTTGATCGGCTTTAGTGGGATCAGGCTGAGTCTCCTCCAGTTTGTAGAAAATAACTTTGTTGTTGTTAAATTCTTCACACATGTGGGTGGGAGTCAGTTAATGGGTCAGGAAAACAAGCATGTTAACCAGCGCTAAGTCAGTCTAAGACGCTCTATACATTAAGATCCAATATATAGTACAGTACACTGCAAGAACTCTGAGCTCTGAGTGTCTGAGCATGATGGACATGTTACAGCTTCTTCTAGCATAGCATTTCAAACATTTAAGGGTCTTAATGACCGGTATCTGTTACACCGGCATTAGTTCAGCAGTGACACAGGCTGTTGTGGCAGGAATGTAATCATTGGGGAGTAAGTGCACACAGTCTAAGTGCGCTCACTATAAGTTCTTGTTTTTGTCCCTGACAGGCTCAGATTTGTGTTTTAAGTGTAGCTATAAATAGCCACTACATCACTCTGCTTGAAGCCAGAATCAGAGACAAAAACATACATTTTACCTTGAGAAAAACAGTTCTTCATCTGGATTTATATATTCATTGCAGTTCTTCACATCAAAGTGTTTTTTTATTAGCTGAAAGTGACCTTCAATATCTGTAAACCTCCCCTGCATTCAAACCCTAAAGGGTCATTTATAGTATGTCACCTGATTTATTGAAAAAGATGGACTCGAGATCAACACCACTAACTCATCCCTCGATGAAGTTTTCAAAGTGGCCGTGCTGTTCCCCCTCACTGTCTTTACAGGTGGGGGTTGTGGGTGAAGGAATCTGAAGAGGTCTCAGAGATCTTCCCAGGCCTCCTCCATGTGTCAGTGCTGCCATCTGGACCATGAACTGTAACCATCAGCTTACAGCTGTTGCACCACTTACCTGAGGGTCGGACAGCAATGCAGCCGGTGGGATCAAACAGGGACAGGGTTATAATTAGTAACCAGCTCCCACTATCGCCCCCCGGCCAGGCCGCTGGGCTAAGGGAGGGACATGTTCTAGCTCCACCACTGGATTCCAAAACAATACTGAAATGCTTGCAGACATTTACTCCTCCTTTGTTGGCAGCAGTGTTGGGTTGGACTGTCGTTTGACACCAGTGCTCTGGCTAACCTAAGCTGTGAATGGGCGACATTCTTTAATCAGGTGCATTAGGTGTAGTGGAGATGGAGAATCATAGGGTGTGTAGGATGCACAGCTTTCCTCCGTGAGACTTTCTGGAATGATGAATCATCCGAATCAGATACAATGCAAAAGGTGCATTTCGACCAAGAGTTCCAGGGTCTTTTAGCACCCAGAACTACTTTCCCCTGAACTAAAAGGTTCCTGTGCCGCCATTGTTGTCTGAGTTTCAATCGCAGGCTGAAGTCCCGGGTAGATTGTGTAAATCAGGCCAGTGACGTATGGAGAAATAAAAAGTGAATGCACTACACCACCAGACCAGTAGAGTGCAGTAAAACAAAGACAAATGCCATTCATCACAGATGACACCATAGAAGCAGACGGACAGGCAGGTATCATTATGAGCAACACAACAGTTAGCCTGTTGGCATGAAGAGACTCAGCTGGTGCTGTTTTAGATGGTGCTATATTTCATCACAGATGGATTCACTGCCCCCCAAAAGCCCCGGGACCTTTGATAAGTACTACCCCCCTTGCAGAGGCTTTTTAGGGGTGAGATTATCTACCCCTGAACTAAATTTAGACCCTGGGTCCACCGGTTGAAACACACATATTTCCAGGGTAAAGTCCCTTTGGTCGAAAAACGCCTAAAGTTACCAAATCCATTAACAGGTAACAGGAATCCCAAAAGTTTATGTTTTATGCAGATGATCAACTCTTTTAATTTGAGTGAGAATTTAGCACAATACTGTTATTCAATAATCTGTTATATATATGGTACATCCAAACTCTATTCTAAAAGGCTTTTAAAGGATGAAAGTTTGTCTTATTTTGTTTACAGCACCGAAACATAATAATACATTTAGACTTTTTACAATTTATTTTCATGAAATCACAGTAGTGTCTGTTTATTTTGGTATCTTGTTAGATACAGTGAAACTGAGACTCAGTAGAGACATTTGGACAGATGCTCCACAGCTGAAACAGACCGCAGACTACCAGAAATCCTGTTCTGAATTTAGCTAAACTGGGCTCTGGTAAGCCTCGAGTAGGGGACAGCTTGAATATAGTCATGATTGTGTATCTGAAAGTTCACAGGTTGGGTTTTTCCAACAGGAAGGAACACAAGTGATAGCACAGTCTGACTCCCACTTTGTGAATCTTCTCTGCTTTTGTTCTGAAAGTTTGAGACTTGCGACTAGTTGGACCTCCGTGTGTGATCACTCTTAGGTTTAGGGTTTGCTAACTGTCAGTCTGTCAGTAATTGAACAATGATATCTTGCTCTGCCTCTGTACTTTAGGTTTTCTGGAAGTGGAGAGGATAACCCTTGAATAGATTCCATGCCTATATCTTTCTTTGTCTACGTCGTCCGTCACCCTCCAGAGGAAGTGCCCTTCCTCCCTCCCTCCTTTAAACACCGTGATAAGAGCTCTTAACGCAGCAGAGTGAAATCGTACTTCAAAGGGAGATTTGCTTTCAGAATGGAGAGATTGTTTAGGGCAGGGACTTGGGTAAAGATTATAGGCTTGCACAATTCACTTTCTTTTGTTGAGTGAGTGTGTGCATCTTTGTGAGTGTGTGTGTGAGTGTGTAGAAACACTTGTCTCACAGCTTTCCTACACCCACGTCCCAGTTCCTGCTCTCCCTCCAGCTACCTTGGGCGGCACTCACTAAATGCTAGCTCCATGGACCACCAGTGCTCCACAAGTATGTTACTGCCCACAGCACAGCTATAATTACCTACAGCAATAAAAAAACAGAAAATTTTGACCAATATTGGGTAGTTTTCCCTTCACTTTGATGGAAGCTTTTAATTTAGGCTCCCGCCTTGATGTCATGCCGTGGATCCGCCCATGCTCAGTTCGTCTGCAGGCGGGCAGGCAGTCGTGAACTGCAGCTGTCTGCTCTTTCCCTCTTCTTCACATACAGAGTGAGTGCCGGGGACACAGCTTGTCAGGACTGCCTCCTCCAGATCACACCTTGTCAACCTGTCTTAGTAGCTGTGCAGAATAGAGCTGCTGCCTCCTAAGGTTGTCATCATACCTGGGTGTTGTTTGTGGTTGCATTCTGGTTTAATAATCTGCTGCTCAACAACATGCACCATAGCCTCCTTTAAAACCCCTCACTCTTCTTCCTCACAGTTTTCTTGAGCAGACGCCAGGCAACATCTCAGGTGTGCTCACGTTCAGTTTGACCTCCAAGCAAAGTGATTTAGACAATCTGGATTAGAGGGCGGCCAATTTATCGGAGCTTTGGCTTCATTAGTCACTGATGGCTGTGCAGCCGGTCATCCAGGGACATATATCTCTGTTCTGTGTCAGCTTTTTCCTGCTTCAGAATAAAGTAACAACATTATTAGTAGTCAACCTTTAATCAAGACGCTGTGTGATATGTTGATTTAAACAGATTTTGATGATTTTAAATGGTTAAAGCCTTTTTTTAAATTGTGCAATTAAACAACATATCAAATGTTTAAACTGTAAAATGGATTATGAAAAAATGATTAAATATAGACTTTAAAGGATTTGCAAGCCATTACATTCTGTTTGGGGTCCTTAAAGCAAGTAACACTGAAACAGAGAAAAGTCCTTTGAACAGGCAGAAACCTGAGCAGAACCAGACTCTGCAGTGGTTGTAGGAGTTTTAAGTAGTGGGAGCTGATTGTACTTCCTCTAGACTTTAATCAATCAATCAATCAATCTTTATTTGTATAGCGCCAAATCATAACAAACGTTATCTCAAGACGTTTTTCCAAACAGAGCAGGTCTAGACTATACTCTGTCAAATTATGAACAGAGACTCAACATCAAGACAGGATACGATCCAGTCCCCTCTTACTGACAGGACTCAGTCTGACCCCACCTTAATCCACCATGAGCAGAGCACCTCTCAGTATTTAGCTAGTTACAGTGGCAAGGACAAACTTCCTTTAACAGGTAGAAACCTCGAGCAGAACCAGACTCATGTCATGTTAGACAGCCATCTGGCTCGATCAAGTTGGGGTTGGGGTTGGAAAGAGGGATAGAGGAGAATGAGAGAGAGCGATGATAGTGATGAGACAAGTAGTAGTAGTAGTAGTAGTAGTAGTAGTAGTAGTAGTAGTAGTAGTAGTAGTAGTAGTAGTAGTAGCTGTTGCCACTGTTTTATGAACTGGTGCTCTCAATAGGTTTTAAACCTGCCCTCCCTCTCTGCATCTGGTTGACTCTCAGCGTTGGTTAATATTGAGCTGGAGAAATACGCAGCATCAGGATTACTAAGCACTAAGTGTCTGTGCAGCTTCGTCGAGACGGAAGTGAAGCAAGTGTGGGGTTCCTCTTTCGCTCTGTGTCGGATCATTGTGGTCATGAGTCGTCTCTCGTGGTTTTCCTGTACGTTTGCTCTTCTAGAGCTGATAAAAAACCAACATGTGAACATCATACACACTCAGCATGCACGGCTCTGTGCTGTGAGTGCTGCTCAGCAAACTGTCACACTACAGATTAGACCTTTTTATCAGAGTAACCTTTTCTGTGGAAGGATGTATGTTCTCTATACGGTGGAACTGACGTGGTGTTGTATAGACGTTACCATAGGGAGGCCTTTCGCTTCCAGTAAGCACCTTGCTTCCTCTCTATCACACCTTCAGTATGTGTGCTGACGTCTTGTCCGTCTGCTGAGGATGTTCCATGCCTCTCCCCCGGTGAATCATAGGAAAGGCGGTCTCACTGGGTTTGGTTCATCGGGTTTGACTTTGTTGTGAGGGTCATTATCTCTAAAGTCCAAACTGAGAGGAAGTCAAAACTCAGATTTAAGCCTGAATGGTAGAGAAATATAAATTGGAGACTCCTCCTGTCATAACTGTTTCAGAGTTGGCCTCTGTGGTACAGTTTCTATTTTTTCCACAGGATCTTTTTTTTCCATGTGGCTCTCACTGTGCTGTAATAGAGCTGTAATAGTGCATATCTCCCATCTCTCCCTGGGAGCCTGAGCTGAGGAAGACATCTGGATGGAGGGACCGGCTGGAGGCAACAAAGGGCCTTTTCTGCTCCCTTACACCCAGTCCTGTCCAATCCTCAGTGGACACACACCAACCACAGGGCCTGTTCACATTCCTCCCTTATTAAAGCTTTCACCAGGCTGCTGTGATAAGAGCTTGGAGTCAGAATGCTGTTCACTGAGATGATCGATGGCTTATTGAGAGGTCGTACACATAAGTATATCATATCAGTCCTCTAGAGGGTTCATTGGCATCAGTCAAATTCCTGTAAAAATGAAGAGGTGTCACATGTGTCACATTTTTGATGTCATTGCTCAATGAACCACTGTTCTGTGTGGTTCATAATGTGGTACCCCTGCACATACAACTAGATCATATTGTGAACAATCCTGTCCAAGCTGAACTGAAAGTAAAACGATGTAAGTGAGAGCAAACCTTCAATTATTACCCTACACTCTCACTAATCACCTGGCTGTGTGAAATACTTGATTCTGATTGGTCGAAACTAGGTAACAACAGTTATTAACGCTGAATAGCAAAGGCGATGCAAGTACCATCCTTATCACACAAGTCATATCAAATCAATTCGATATAAGGAGTCACGGCTCATCCAGTGAGAGCACTAATGTTTTTATTGGTTGTAAATGACTGACACGCATCAGCAGAGTTAGGAGAACGGCTGACCCCAAAAGACCACAGGATGCGTGTGCTCTGCATAGCGGCTGTGACGCGGCTTTGCTCTGTCGGAGGGCTTGCGCCCTGCTACACAGGACGCATGTTGAGAGCATAGCACCAGCTCAGAGCAGGCAGGATCAGCTGGGTCCAGCATAGAGAGAACTACATACAAACAACAGGTTACAGAGCCTTTCTGTGGTTGAATCATTTGGATAGTAGTCTGTTACTTTGTGCTTTAATCATCACTGAGTATGATGCAGAACTGTTACCTTCTGACACAGTGATCATCTTAAAGTCCTGTTACCTTCTGACACAGTGATCATCTTAAAGTCCTGTTACCTTCTGACACAGTGATCATCTTAAAGTCCTGTTACCTTCTGACACAGTGATCATCTTAAAGTCCTGTTACCTTCAGACACAGTGATCATCTTAAAGTCCTGTTACCTTCTGACACAGTGATCATCTTAAAGTCCTGTTACCTTCTGACACAGTGATCATCTTAAAGTCCTGTTACCTTCTGACACAGTGATCATCTTAAAGTCCTGTTACCTTCTGACACAGTGATCATCTTAAAGTCCTGTTACCTTCTGACACAGTGATCATCTTAAAGTCCTGTTACCTTCAGACACAGTGATCATCTTAAAGTCCTGTTACCTTCTGACACAGTGATCATCTTAAAGTCCTGTTACCTTCTGACACAGTGATCATCTTAAAGTCCTGTTGTAGTCGACATGGATCACATATATGTGGCTGTTTGTAGCTTACCTACATGATCGATGAGTATTTCTGATCTATACGATCTTTAAACGGTCGGGAGTCTGTATATGGTGTTTATTTTGAAATTGGCAGATGTTGCATGTGATCCTCGTGCCTGACTTCCTGTCCAGGTTGTTGTTCAGTTGCTGGGAGCGGGCTCCTTCGAAAATAATACTCAAAGTGTATCTCTGGCGTATTCTTACCTTTATGGACTTTAGACTTACAATTTTAGTTCAAAGGACTTTGAAATTAGCCACCTCAGAGCATCCCTACTTTAAAACTCTACTCTAGTTACTAAACATTTTAAAGTGGAGCTGAAATAACAACCTGCTGTGTAGCTGAGTCCAAGCTGTTCAGTTGAAAATGTGAATTCCAACTTAGTAGAATAAAGTGTTGTCGCAACACTGAACTTTAGAAACTCAACATGATAGTAGTAAAAGTCATAAGCACCTAAAGTGGGGACTTCCTGTTTTGAATCAGCAGCCTGCACACAGTGCTGGTAGACACAGAGTCTCTGAACACATCAACTCGCCTGAAACTGTGAGCACTGACTAAAGGCATGATGCGGAGGAGTTTCCAAAAATAGAGTTCAGGTCATTTTGGCGTCACGTCAGTCATTGCGAGGTAGAGACATGCAGAGCTCAGCAGAGAGAGAGACATACATACATTTCAGCTCAACAGGACCTACCTGATCTTATACAGACATCTATTGAAGGAGCTGATGTGAATCTACCGCCACTCTTATGCAGACTTCAGTCAGACTTAACCCCCCTCCAGGTACAGAAGCCAGAGTCACATCTGATCAAGCAAACCTGGCAGGTGATTTTCTTAAACTCTGTAAGCGATGAAACGTTTCCGTGATGCTGACTCTGCTGATTTGTATTTTCCCCTTGTCTGTGTGTTGCCCTTCACACTCCCTCTCTAGTGTGTAGCAGTTACAGGTTGTAACACAGTTGCAGAGAAGCTAAAGATTGAGCACACATTTATCAAGCTGCTTGATTTCAGAGGTTTGCTGTCATGGAAACAGAGGGGAGTAGGATCTGAAGGAGGGGATCAGGTTTCTCGGTCAGCTTCCTTCTCTGGATTTCTTTGTAATCTAGGGACTCTGCCAGTGTGCTGACTCATCCAGACTAGAAGTGACCTAACTGGAACATGACTGTGCAGAGGAGAAACTTAACAGCCCAGTATTTCACAAACTGACATCAGCTAATAAATGTTTTCCTTTTGGTGCTTGTGCTGCTTCCCCATCATTTTTCCTCTGCCTCAGATAAATCAGGATGGAAAATGGATCAGCAGAAGGCTGTGGTGAAGGATTACAGTGTAGTAATGTTAGATGAAGTGTTTCTGATCCAAAGAAGTCAGAAAATCGTGTGTGCTGTGTTTTCAAAAACTTGTTGCTGCTTGTATTTTGTCCCTGTGGGTGTTTCTGCAGAGGAGCAACACAGACCACGGCTGAGTTCTTAAGAAACATCCATCATCATGCTTGATTTAATGTGGGAACATGTGTTTCCCTGTAACTTCAGTTTTACTCTATCTGTTGATCTGCTCCACTGATATCCGGAGCTGTGCTGGACTTTTGTAGGTCAAAGCAAATTTGGCCTCTCAGTGTTTCAGTTCAGCCCCACGCCAAACTGCTAATTCAGCCCACATGCCTCATATTATACCTGCAAGACCACTGCTTTCTGTAACATGCAGGGGGTTCAGATATTGAAGCTGGCTCAGCATTGGAGAACATCATAAAGACACTCTTTTTTAAAGGTGACATATCATGCAAAATCGACTTTTTAATGGTTCACTACCTGAAATATGTTTCCCTGGCATGTCTACAAACCCCCAAGAATGAAAAGAATCCATTCTGCCCCTGTTCTGATTTCTCCACCTTTCTGTAAATGTGTGTGAAACCAGCCGTTTCAGTTTTCAGTGTTTTTCATACGTCACAACAATATCCGGTCTGTAACTAAAGTCAGAGCTCAGAGCTTGATCAGCCCATAGACTGTATAAAATACAACTCAACCCCTCCTCCGTTTTTCATTCCCTGCACACATGTGTGCTAACAAGGAGCTTAGGAGGGAGGCATGCTAGTTGTAGGCTGTCTTAATAAACACAAAGGTCGGTTTTACTCCCCACGTCTGCAGATTTGAAGATCTAGTGGATGATTTTTATTTATCATGGATAAGTGCTAGCGCTAGTTAGCATAGCCACATAGCTACATGTTCGTAGCTGTGTACCAAGACACACGTCTACATACTGATAAATAAAACAACAAGAAACACTAAATCTGTGACCAATCCTTCAGAAAGGTCCTGCTGCAGGCGCCTCTCCTTCAGGTTCAGATTCTGGATCAGATTCAGAGGGTTGAAGTAACGCGGGTCTGTGAGCAGCCGTGTATATTCAGCCAACATGTAAACATTAGATCAACGTGCTGGAGAGCCGAGGGCACATCCACTTCCTGAGGGGGCGTGGTCAGAGAGAAAACAGACCGTTCTGAGCAGGGCTGAAGAAGAGGGATTTTCAGGCAGACCAGAATCTGATTTCAAAGTGTTTTTTTGAGCATAAACTTTAAAGACATGTTTTGGGGACCTCTTAGACCAATATATATTGATGAAAAAAGCGTGATATGTCACCTTTAAGGGGTGAGAAGACAAACATGTAGACATTCAGCTGAAAAACGTAGACTGGGGTTGTCCTTCGTGTCACGGTGAGTGGTTTTACTACGTGATTCGGCATTACGTGACCAAGAAGGAGCGACAGCAGTGATGAGTAGGGATGTCAACAATTAATCGACTATGGATTCATTGATTGTTAAGAACTTAATGGAACACATTTTTTTGTTTCGATTTTATATCACTTGTAACAAACATGTGGTCTCATATTTGGTTCAGCTACCAGGGAGGTGTTTTACGTTTTGTACGCCTCAATACGATCCATGGCTATTCAATACTGTCAGTTATATACATTATGTCGTGAAGGAAAATCTGATTCAGGGGGAAAAACGTATTGGCATTGTTTATGACATGGAAAATGTTCTCATTTTTTTCTTCTAATGATGAGATTATCGATCGTTAACATTTCCAAAGATCAATCACGGAAAATACTTGAAATTTGCATCCCTAGTGATGAGTGTCATAAACAAGCGACAACCTCCGGCTGGGAGAATTGAAGCCAATGAGGAAGTGTCCTCGAGTGTCCACTAGAGGCTGGCTCTGGAAGTACCGGAAATCACATACACACCAATTCAAAAAGCAGATCTTTACAGCAGAAATAAACATGTTTACAGCCTGGTTCAAAAAACAAGTGTAGTCTGGATAGCTCATTTCTCGATCGGCACACACTGTGCGGGGGGTGAATTTTTTCACAACACTGCAGTTTCGAAGATATTAAGATTACAAGTTTCCCATTATGAGAAGCACAGCTGACTTGATTGACAGGCGAGAACACTGTAGCTACTTCAAGTGACAGGCTCTGCTCTTTACAGTGCCCCAGTGATGCTTCTGCAGGACCACTTTGTCCCACCATCACACCTCTGGGACATATACATGGAAGGGCGAGATGTTTCAGGGGTTTAAAAGTCATACCTGGAGCTGCCAATGTGAGCCATGCTGGTGTTCATACTGTTGTGTTAGAACTGGGACATTAACAAAGAAAAGTGTCATAAAAAAAAGTGGATGTAATGCTTTTCACCCACTGACTGTTATAAAACAACATTTGTTATTTGACCAGTTTAGCTTAATTTCCCAGCAGAGGGCTCAGGATTAAGTGACCTCCCCTGACCCCCCTTTTGGCGGCACTGAGTCTGTTCTCCTCTCATATCCTGCCTGCTGTCTTTTCTAATATCCTGACCATGGTCTGTTTAAGCTGCATCTTGTTTTTGTTTGTTGCCTCATCAAAAGAGTTCAGGCTAAGCCTACTTTTGCTGATTCAGCATTATTTCTATGAAACCTCTCTTTATATCTCACCCTTGAATAAACTCTTCCTCCCATGGCTCTGTGGTTGAACTGAGCAGGCCGCTACACTTGCTGGAGTGATGCATCTCTGTTTTTCACTGGCGTTCATCTCAGATGGATCTGAGCTTGCCTCCCTCTTGGTCAGTGTTGGACTTTCTGCACTCTGCAGTCTCTGCAGTCTCACATAGACCACAGGTTAGAAAGCTAATATTGATGAAGTCATCTGGTGCTGTGACCCCCCTCCCATCACAAACATCAATAGCAGACCCACTGTGGAGCTGTCATAGGTGTGAGAAGCTTTTCCCCAAGTTGAGAAATTAGTTTGGACAGAGCACCCTTGTTTACAAAAGAGCCAATTAGCACAGCATAATGCCGTCTCCAATTAGATTGGCATGGCTGGCTCGGAGGCGGACTCTGCCTTTGTCCTACAGATTAAATCCAGCCGCAGAGCCTCAGGCCGCCCTTCCACTGCCTGCTTCTACTCCCCATGCGGTACCATCCAGACACAAGTCTGATGCACCAAAGGCTGACTGCAGAGTGAAGTTTTCAGCTGCCTCTTTGAGTTATTTACCTGTTGGATAAAGGCGGTTTGTTCCATAATCTGAGTCCTAAATGATAACGACTGAATCCTCTTTCTGCTGTTATTGGATGTCTCCAACAAGCAAGCAGCAGGTGATCCAATTGTTCTTGGAAGGGAATAGTAAACAAGAGAGTTAACAAAACAGGGAAGTGTTGGATGAGTTGGTCTTTGCAGACGTGGAGGAGGACTCAGAAATCAATTCTAAATGTCAAAGGGACTCAGTGCAGAGATGTCAAAGTAGACTACCTGCTCTCTCCTCTTCTGGTTGAAAATGAATAAAAAGGACACACTGATAAAGTCTTCTTGAAACAAAGTGGTCATACTTGGCTTCTTTATGAGGTGGAAAAGTGACATCATCACCACCTTGTACCAGCTCTGATGTGATCTGGAAGGTTCAGACTTGTATAGCTACAACCTTCAAAGGATTGTTGTGTCCTCATCAATAATGCAATCTGATAATGATGTAAAGTTTGATTGTTGAATGTTCAGGGTACCAGTACTGAGACATCCTTCAACTCTCATTGGTAACATTCATTTCATAAAAGAGACAGAGCTGGACACGAACCTTTCACACGCAAAGCCCACACTACAACTTTTTCCTTCAATGTAAGTCACCCTGTGGTGTAGTTTGTCACCTCCTCAGGAAATTACCCTGTAAGCCAGGACCAGGACCAGGACCAGTTTCTGTTTGGGATATTTGGTTTAGAGAAGTGTTTACGTCAAGCTTTTAGGTCCAATGCATCTGAAAGGGTCTCAGTCACACCTAAATAATCCTGGTGACGTCTTGGGAATTTGCTCAGATCTTTGAACTAGTCTGTGACATATGAGTTTTCAGTTGAGTGTGTCTAAGTATGTGTTAAATAGTAAACTGGCTTGGTCTGTAGTGTTTGTGTTCTCGTGTGGTTGATAAAGACTTTCATTACATTTCCTTAAACAGCGTTTCATTAGTGAGTCTCGAGGGTTGCCAGGCAGGGAGGCTCAGTGTTAGGGAATGTAGGTCTTATTGGGTATGGTTGTGTGTTTGTTTAGGGCCTTGTATGCAGGAATCATTCCACTGAAATAATCACAGCACATACTCTGCTCATGGTCACAGTGCTGTGACACCTCTCTTTACTTTAGATTAGTCCTTATCTTAAGTAAAGAGAGACCTTTGCTGAAAAGGGAGTTATCAACCGCTGTTAATGACTGTGTTGGTATTAATGTGACATGAGCACATACAGAGAGAGGGGAGGGGCGGTGGAGAGCTGGTCCAAGCCTGAGCCAAACCTAACTATAAGCTTTACTAAAAAGTTTGAAGCCTACTCTTAAAAGTAGAGAGGGTGTCTGCCTCCCAGATCCTGACTGGTAGATGATTCCAAAGGAGAGGAGGGGCCTGCTAACTGAAGGTTCTACCTCCCATACTACTTTTAGAGACCTTAGGGACGATGAGCAGGCCTGCATGCTGGGTGCGTAGTGTTCTAGAGGGCAACTCTAACCTCTTTTCGACCAACGCGAGGCTGGTATAGGGTTGGTGCGTACCAGCACAGCACCCGTTTGTTTTTCAAAAAAATGGTTCTCAATTGAGCGCCGGCTCCGAACCGGCCCTGAAACTGCCTCAGTCGAAAAGGGGTATATGAGCTCTTTAAGATAACCTCAGGCTCTGCAGGTCAGAAGAAGGATTTTAAATTCTATTCTAGATTATATGGGCAGCCAGTGTAGAGAAGCTAACACGGGAGAGGCGTTTTCTTTCTTCCTAGTTCTAGTCGGTACTTTGGGACCAGCTGAAGAATCTTTGGAGACTTATGAAAGCAGACTCAAAATGATGATAATTCAACCTGAAGGTAATGGGTATTTTTTCTTCAGGATGTTTTGAGGAAGGACGTGCCTGACTGTTGCATAGCCTGGGTAAATTAGTTCAGAATGGAGGCTGAGATTCAGAGTGGCCATCCCACCAGTCAACAGCTTCCTAAGTTTTAAAGGAAGCAGTGACCTGGGACATGCTTCTGTCTTAACTTTGTTGGAGAGCCGTTACAGGTTGGGGGAGAGATGTGAGGTCAATGACTGTGAAGAAATTGCTCTAATGAGTCATAAGTTTCAAAGGTGAGCACAAAAGTGCAGGCCGTGGAATGGGGAAGGGTGCTAATGATGGTGAAGCTGCAGGAGAGAGACACAAACATCCTGGCCAATTAGCTGTCAGCTGATGACCACTGGTATTACTCTGCTGGATACAGTCTGAGCTCTCCTCCAGCATCACTTTCAACTGAACAACCCTGAAAAAAACTCTGACCTTTGACCTGCTGATAAAACAAACACAGACCAAGCCACACGGCCCTGTCAAGAAGCTTTTCTTTAATCTTCAAATTAACAATGACCCGTACATGACCGACTTCTCACTCTGTTGGAACCCACCATCAACTCACCCGAAGGACCAATGTCAGTCAGAAACAGCTGATACTGATCATTAAAAATGATGGGACCAGTGGTGATACTAATTCATGTGTTAAATCTACGCCACAGCATATGCCCAAAGTCTGCATAGCCATGTACCTACCTACACCAAACCTGTAGCATAAGTATGTAGCCTGATGTGCACCTCCTCAAAAATGTAGCTAAGCATTGAAACAATTCAGAACACAAGCCCCAGGATTGGTCTGCTTGGCACTGGCCGCCTAAAATGATACAGCAGCATCTATTCTATCCCCTCCAACCTCACCTCTCTTTCTCCTTTGGAATAACTGCAGTATGATCAACTACAACTCAACATCCATCAGCATCTCTGTAAGGTTATCAGACACTTAAAGGAACAACTTAAGCCTGTCGGTTTCAAAAACAAGAACTCTCCTTGGGTGTATTTTGATCAGGCACAAGGACTGCATTGCAGTCATTAGCTTCATGCACATAAAATGACTTCAGTACAAGCTTAAGATTCCAAGGCAGCAGTCTCAATCAGCCTGTGAGAGGAGAGTAAATGGATTATACATGACCTGCTAAGTGAGGCTAAGGCTCTGTAGATACAGTCAAACTCCTTCCCTGTCTGAATTGAGCAGTGAGGTACATTCATGTTGAAGTCCTCTGTGACTCAAAGAGAAACAGGTTTTGCGTTAAAGGTTTCCTCTCAAACAGGATCAGTTGAAACTGCTGGAAGTGTTCTACACCTAAGATGCTACATATGCAGGGGCCAGATTTCAGGTGAAGACTGACTCCTCACCTCTGAAGGCACGGCGCGCTCGGGACTCCCATTAATGACACAGTTACAGTGTGTTTTGATTGGCTGGCTGCCCTCTCTGGTGCTCAGGAATGCATTAGAGAGGGCTTGTTATATTTCCTTGGAAAAGCAGACCTGCTCCGGCAGTCACCGTGTTCGTATTTAACTTCATGTATCGATGTCCAAGGCTTTAAGTCCTGTCCTGTCTCATTCCCTGTATGGCCTTTTCTGAGGGCCCTGAAGTCCTGCTTCTCAGAGCAGTACCCTGAAATGAGTCTCTGCAGCGTTCTGATGCCCCCTGCATTCAGGGGAAACACAAAACCTGCCTTCTAGTTCCACCATTCAGATCCAGCACTCAGCTCCAAAGCAGCCGTCTCAATGTTTACACGTTAAACCTCTTGTGATTTGTGAAACTGCAGGTTTGTAAAGCTCTGAGAGGCCTGCAAACACTCAGCTCTGGACTCTGCACTGGGTGCTGCTGCACACACCTTAAGGCCCTTTATTTAGAGTCTGAATCAACAAAATACACTGCAGAGTTTGTCTCTTGTGACATATTTAGGAATGTTCATGTTTCATAAGGTGGTGTTGTTGTTAGAGGGATCATAATGTGTGATAAACAAATAATAAGTCATGATAATTTGACACTTTTTAAACAGAAATTTCCATATGAGGGAAAAAACTTCAGGGTAAGGGACAAGTTTGGATTTTGGAAATGTTTTGGCGCTTGGTGGAAGAAGTGTTCTCCTAAATATATGACGTCAGTTCTAAGGATGTTTGACTGATACACTGGAAAACTAGAATTATGAACCATCAGATGATAACCAAAAGGTTCAGAGATTGATCTGATTGAAGATGTGTTTGATGCATGCACACACTGCTGGTACTTTCTCAAGGGCTCATCCAGAGAAAAACGTGTGTGAAAACTTAACAGGCTGTTTCTTGCTCAGCCCTGCAGACTAGTGACTGATAAAACGACTGATGATGTATGTGATTATGAGGGTATAATAACAAACATTCGTTACGTGGCTTCAGTGGAACTGACACCTGTCCATCTCTTGTGTCCACAGATGCAGCAGCTCTTCTATGAAAACTATGAACCAAACAAGAAAGGCTACATACGAGATCTCCACAACAGCAAGATCCACAGAGCCATCACTCTCCACCCGAACAAGAACCCTCCCTATCAGTACCGCCTGCACAGCTACATGCTCAGCCGCAAGATCGCTGACCTGCGCCACCGAACCATCCAGCTGCACCGAGAGATCGTTCAGATGGGGCGCTACGGAGCGGCCGAACCCAGCCGGGAGGACCTCCAACTCGGCATGCCTCCCTCCTTTATGCGCTTCCACCCACGGCAGAGAGAGGAGGTGCTGGAGTGGGAGTTTCTGACAGGGAAGTACCTGTTCTCGTCATCTGACGGTCAGCCACCCCGCAGAGGGATGGATTCCTCCCAGCGGCAGGCCCTGGATGACATCATCATGCAAGTGATGGAGATGATCAACGCCAATGCCAAGACCCGAGGCCGGGTTATTGATTTCAAAGAAATCCAGTACGGCTACCGGAGAGTCAACCCCTTATACGGAGCAGAGTATGTTCTGGATCTGCTGCTGCTGTACAAGAAGCACAAAGGAAAGACCATGACAGTTCCTGTGAGGAGGCACGCCTACCTGCAGCAGACCTTCAGCCAGATTCAGTTCAGAGAGGAGGAGGAGATGGATGCCAGAGCTCTCGCTAGCCACATCAACAAGGAGTCCGACTCCCTCTCGTTTCTGTCTAACTCCCTCAAGATGCTGGTGCCCTTCAAGCTGGCCACCTCCGGCCAGGACCAGAGGGAACCCAAAGAGAAGAAAGTCAACATCCTGGTACCTCTCTCAGGACGCTATGACATCTTTGTGCGCTTCATGGCCAACTTTGAACGAGTGTGTCTGGTCCCCAACCAGAACGTCAAGCTGCTGATCCTGCTCTTCAGCACGGACAACAACACGGAGCGAGTCAAGCAAGTGGAGCTGATGAGGGAGTACCACATGAAGTATCCACGGGCCGAGATGGAGATCAAGACTGTGGATGGCTCCTTCTCAAGGGCTCTGGCTTTGGAAGTGGGTTCCTTGCACTTCACTAATGATTCATTGCTCTTCTACTGTGACGTAGATCTACTCTTCACCAGCGAATTCCTAAAGCGATGTCGGACCAACACCGCCCAGGGGGAGCAGACCTATTTCCCCATCATCTTCAGCCAGTATGATCCCAAAGTGGTGTACGCCGGGAAGGTACCTAGCAACAACCACTACGTCTTCACCTCCAAGACCGGCCTGTGGAGGAACTATGGCTTTGGGATCGTCTGTGTCTTCAAGGGAGACTTGGTCCGAGCGGGAGGCTTTGACACCTCCATACAGGGGTGGGGATTGGAAGACGTGGACCTCTTTAATAAATTTGTCCAATCAGGGATTAAGTTGTTCAGAAGCACAGACACGGGGATAGTGCACGTCCATCACCCTGTCATTTGTGACCCCAACCTTGAGGCAAAGCAATATAAGATGTGCCTGGGCTCCAAAGCCTCGTCGCACGGCTCCACCCAGCAGCTGGCCGAGCTCTGGCTGGAGAAGAACGACCACGGCTTCAGGAGACTGGCCAGCAATAACGGCTCAGAAAGGACAGCGTGAGCACGCCGGGCTGTCACGAACTGAACCTGAGCCCGGTCGGTGCTCACTTCTTCCTCTTAGTGGTGTTTTCACTACCTAATTTATTTTTTACTGAAATGAAAGACTTGACATGGATATATTTTGAAAATATGTCTCGTTTTTTATAAGATATACAGATATGCCATGACGAACAATTCATGGACACAATCTGGGCTCTCGTATGTGAGTGCTTACAAACTGATATAAGGAATACTGACCAGTATTCTTGTGTTAGCCTGATTACACAGAGCCTGAGGCTCATGCAGGCTGTTACATGTCATCCGTCAGGACAGCGGGGAGGGAGGCACGCCTTGTTTAAAAGGAGAATTTCAGTATTTTTAAATCTGGGCACTATTTTTACATAAGTATTGATCTAATTGACTAAAAGGTACAAAATGTTGTGGAAAAAAATGCTTTGTAGTTCTGCAACATAATTCTTGCAGGCAAATGGGCCCACCTAAAAAGTTCCTGCTGTTGTCCCTGGCAGGCTTAGATCACTGGTGTAAGTTCATCTAACATTAATAAAAACCTACAGAGAGATTTCTGATTAAAGGAAGATCTTAAAGCTGCTGGACTCTGTGGACACAATCAGCATTTTTACCTTCAGAACAGGGGAGTTGCTGGTCTACCCCCAAGTTTAAAGGGGAATACCACAGAGCCCATTTGCCCTGGAAGATAACCTTACACCCTGCACAGCCTGTCTCTGAAGCAATCTGCAGATACTCCAAGCTTCTTTTTTTACCTGTTAGTCATTTAGACCCTTAAACTAGAAATAGAGCCTGTGATAAAAATGATAGAAATTCTCTGTAATCTGTACCTCAGTGAAGTACACCATCATGGTCCTCAACTATTCCATTCGTCTGGTTTGCCGAAAAAACAGAGGTGCCACCTCTCTGAGCAGCAGCGCTCCAAACGTGATACAAACCTTGATTGTGACTGTTTACAAAAGACTGAAAACTGCAATCACACCCGATCATTACGAAGAGCAATCCATGTCCTTGATTCACCGAGGTTTTCTTATCCTTTCGCTTTTATAGTTCTGGTCTCACGACACAACACTGTTACTGTCTCTCCTGAAGTTTTACAATGTTTGTTCTTTATTATTAATTTCTGTGAACCCAACTGCTGGATTTTATATTCTGAAATCATCTTTTGCTGTCTAATTTATTGAATTTGCAGGCTCCATTTTTCTACTCTGTCTGTTGAAATATGTATATGGGAAAGATTGTATAACCAGATGTGGGGTAGTTTTTTTTTAATGTTTCTTTTCTTCTTAAACTCGTTATCACCAAAGAGTTCGCACAGTCGGCTTTAGGTATCATGTTGCCTGTGCGTGTCTGCGTGCGTGAATGTGAATGTGTGTGTGTGTGTGTGTGTGTGTGTGTGTGTGTGTGTGTTGGCCGGCGTTCAGCAGGCACAGACATGAAACTGGCTGTGTAATGGAGACCAACACAAAAGCTCTGTGAACGGCGGGCGTCTCTACCGAGTGAAGCAGGAACCCGTCTTTCCTCTGGTGGGTTGGGATGGGAGAGGCGCTCTGCTTGGCCGGCTCATCAGCGTCTCTCTTCGTTAATGACTTTGGTTTTGAAAATAAAAAGCGTTGTGGCTGGTCCCGGTCTCTGCTGAGCTGTGATGATCCGTGTTACGGACACTGTCCTCCCCTGCTCATGTTGTCCGTGGGCAGGTACTGTACGTTTTCACGCCCCACTGGGTCACTGCTTCTCTCCCAGCTTTACAACATGAATGACTGAAGTTTGAGACTGATGGAGCAGGATGAATGACTGCGCTGTCATCATAGTGTTTGTTTTTGTTTCCTTTGACCTTTTTTTTGTTCTTTAAACTCTGTCCACCTGGACACGGTTTTCTATTTAAAAGAAATAAAGTGGGGGGAGAATAAACGTGTGTCTGCTTTTGTGATCTTTTTATCAGTCCGTCCTGATCTCACTCCTCACCTGCCATCCTGTCACAACAGGAACAACAGGTCAAAGTCAGGAGACACCTCAGGGCCTTTCTCATTCATTCTTCTTTTCAATCATCTTCCTACGCTTTTTCTTCTCTCTTTAACTTCTTCTTGTTTCGTCATCGTCCTCTCCTTAATCTGTTGAATCTTTCTTTGCTCATGTTGCTTTTCCTGCTTTTGCATTTCTCCTTTTGGAATTTCCCCTGCTTCGTCTTTAACTGCCTTGTGTTCTTTTTCGTTTTTTTCTTTCCTCTTTTTCAGCTCAACCCTAGTCTCCCTTGAACCTGAGAACTAAACCCTCCCAGGCCCAACTGACATCAGGCGAGTGTGAATGTGTGAGGCCATGAGGACTCAGGTGGTTTCAAACATGGGAACACTACTCTCACTTACATATTGCGTTTTTAAAAAAGCATCATAATGTCATCAAAAAGAGACAGCCACACCCCCAGTTTGTATCTGTAATGTGTTGTTACAGGTAGGGCTGGGGCAATTGTTAGAGTAAGATGTGGATTCATAAAATTGGAGATTGTTTTTGGCATGTTGTCTCACAAAACGTTTGCCCAACGACATCTAGCCTAGTGAGAGGCTTGTGGTGCTCCAACACGAACTTGGCGGGATGCAGAGCTGCTGCCCTGAAGGCAAACCTCAAAGTACAAACCTTAAAAACAGAGAGGAGCATGAAATGCAACAAACCTATGAAATCATTTGATTTGATGTCTTTATTTTGAGCATGTAAAAATACAATAGAACAAACACAGGTGAAAGAAGAAATAAAAAAAGAGCAAAATCGATCTGTTCCATCAGGAACCAAAGAAACATTTACAAAAAGGAGTAGGAAGAAGTTACAACTTATCTAATCCTCCTCTTTTATTCACTGTTTTCTGGCATTGCATGAATACATTCTCATAGAACAAACCTTTGTCACTTATTACACTTCTTCTTGAACTGGATTATGTTTTGGTGCTGCTGTAGCTCCAGGTTGAGTCTGTTCCACAGTTTTACTCCACAGATTGAAATACAAAAACTTCTCCTTGTGGTCTGAATACTCTTACTCTTTAAATGTACCTCTTAAGTTATAACCCCCAACATTCTTTTGATATGTCCGAGCAGCAGTTCATTCCTTTCCTTATACACTTTGTGCAGTTTTAAAATCCACAAGGTCAAATAACTTCAAGGTTTTGGAGTTGACGAACAATTAATGTGTGTGTTCATGGAAATCAACATTATGTATTATTCTGATGGCCGTCATTTAACGGGCATCACTCAGCCAGACCATCTGTAAAAACATAAACCTGAAAAAGACTCTGGAGAAGACCTTCACTTTTAAATGACCATCCAGTTCTACGAATGCCTTATGAGTTACTGAGGTTGTCACAACTTCACATGCAAGGACGTACAGCTTTGATTGAAATCAATTAGATTTACTCATACTAAGCTACGTGTTACAACATGTTAACATTTGAGTGAAGTTGCCATTCTTAACTGTATGCAGAGGTGAAACTGTCTCAATTACAAAGCCCAAGGCTTGTTCTGACAGTGCATTATGAATCATTGTTAAATGAATCATTGTTAAATGATCCGTTAATCCTTTGAGCCAGTGACATAAAGCACTTTAATGATTATTATTTACACCCTAGATATTACTGTACATGCAGCCGCTGTACAGTGAATGTAGGACTGCATGTGCACATCCAGAAGTCCAGCATCGTATTTAGTATTGTGTGTTATGGCAGACATCACATGCAGTCTAAAGCAGCCTTAATGAATAAGAGTTCACAGTTTTAAAGACTTTGAAAACTTAGACTAACTGTGGCTTCTGTAGTGAGTTGGTCATGACGTGAGAAACAAAGAGCATGTATGTAACTTCAGGGTCAATACTATATGTAAACGTACTCATTGATGTAATGCAGGGCATCAGTTTGGCCTGGTGGTTAAGTCACGTGCCCTGTGTACAGAGGCAATAGTCTACGTGTAGGCGGCCTGGGCTCAATTCCACTCTGCCACCTCTTTCCCGCATGTCACTCCCCACACTCTCTCCCGGCTTCCTGCTCCATCCACTGTCCGGATTTTAAATTACTTTATTCAAATTGGATGGAATGAAGACCCTGTGAATCTTGTTTGAATTGATTCAGGCAAACATTGGTGATACCCAGCTCTAATCACAGGATTTGCATTTTGAGGAAGCCAAAAAAATCAGAAAAGCCTGGGGCGCTGGTGGCCTAACGGATCTAAGTGCCCCACATACAGAGGCCACAGTCCTTGTTGCAGGGGTCACCTGCTCAATTCCCGACTGGCTGTTCATCTCCTGCATGCACTCTCTACTCCCCACATTTCCTGTCTCTCTTCAGCTGTCCTGTCAAATAAAGGCAAAAAAAGACCCAAAATATAACTTAAAAAAAATAATAACATCAGTAAAGCTATGAAGGGAGAGTGATTGTCGCCCTCATCCTTTCAATACTTGCTGCATTTATATTTCTTTGGGGGGCAGGACTCTGAACCATTTTCACGATGAACCCTGAGCAGGTTTTGAAGGACGGTCTGCAGATATGTGGACTACAGGAGGAGATCGGCATTAAAAAAAGTCTTCCTCAGCGCCCTTGTGTATGTGATGATCGGAGCGAGGGGCAGCACTGAGGCCTCACACACTCAGCAGGAACACAGTTCACAAGTACATGAGTGTGGAAACTGGGTCTGAGCCTCTCTCTTCCTCCTCCTCTTCTTCCTGATGAAACATTCTTAATATGCAAAGAATCTGTAATCCGACAATCTAAATAAGATTTAAATGACAACATTTGATGTCGACATATTTTGGTAAGTCTCGGTTAAAGTCAGTGCTGCAGGTAAAGGTCAGGAAAATATACCGTGGGCGAGCCGTGTATCCATCCAAGCACGTGCAGCATAGAAAAGCAAGAACTGTCATCATAGTGTTGCACTGTGCTACATCCATCATCTTGGAAATGTTATGAACATCACAAGGGACTATAACACAATCCTTTTTATGTCATCTCATGCCTCCCTAGACCTACGCCCCCAAACTATCCAACAGGTGAAACATCACACTGTTCATTTTAGGAGTGCGTGTGTGTGACACTGAATATTTGACACAAGTTTGAAATCTGCCTTCCATGCACCAAGTGCTGCTTTCACAATAAGCGTCCAAATTTTGGTGTGAAACAACCTCAGACTGCCCTTTACTCCAGGTCATTTAACTTGATCATGACCAGCTGTTGTTGTTGATCAATCAATCTTTATTTGTATAGCGCCAAATCACAACAAACGTTATCTCAAGACGCTTTTACAAACAGAGCAGGTCTAGACCACTCTATGTGAAATTATGAACAGAGACTCAACACCAAGACAGGGTAAGACTCAGTCTGACCCCACCTTAATCCATCATGAGCATTGCACCTCACAGTATTTAGCTAGTTACAGTGGAGAGGACAAACTTCCTTTAACAGATAGAAACCTCGAGCAGAGGTATGAAGATATGAAGGTGTCTGACCATTAAGAGCTTTGGAGGTCAGAAGAAGGATTTTAAATTCTATTCTAGATTTTATGGGGAGCCATGTCTAAGTTCTTTAGATCAAATTGGAGTGGTGCACAGTGAATATCTGATACCTGCTTAGGTTCTGTAACTTCTCTGTGAAAATATTATTGATGGTCACAGCAGTTCTGTTGGATCCTTTATTTCTTATCGTCTCCCATCTTTTTTTCAAAAACTGTGTCTCAGCCAAAGCCGTGCACGGTACCACTCTAATTTGTAGATCATCCCCAGAGGTGACACCCTGAGGCCGTGTGGCCCGGAGCAGTTCCCCTCTGTGCCTCCTCGGTAATCCACATTCCTGTGCTGGCATTCAGGACCAGCGTTAGGAACAGTCTCTAACTGCAGCGACCCAGATTGTGCATTTAATTAAAACAATAAACACATCATATATATGAAATAAATCTCCCTACTCAACAGTGGTGAGTAAATCCTGCAGGACAGTGTGAAGCAGCAGAGTTAAAGCCCATTGATGCTTCAGTGGTCTGTGTGTGTAACCCCGCCAGTGTTTGAGACGGAAGCCCTGCAGGGACAATAAATCACCACTGAGATAAGTCAACACTCTGCTTTGTGTCTGCTGTGAGGCTGTAAAGCAAACAGGGCCAGGGGGGGCAGTCTGCACAGAGTAAGAACTGGTCCACTCTAAAAGTGGATTGTGATGAGCCCGTGTTTGTCTCTGCACAAACACATTAGACATGATGGCTCATACACCTGTGACCAGTGTGTCATCACAGCAGCAAAGGTATCCTCATATGTTTGTGTGTACCTCTCAGCTGGAGTAACTATCAGTTTTCACATTTCAGACTGCTTGAAAATGTGAAATTGTATTCAGTTTAATTATCAGTTCATTCTTGAATCATTTCAAAGTATGTGCTTGCCTTCACACAGCAGTCACCTCAGCTTGTGCTCTTTTAATAACCATTCTGACCTTTAATTGTGGAGACAGAGAAATGACATCAGTGTGTGTCTGTAAACACCCGATGGAGCAACGTCCGCCTGTGAGACAAACACAAGCATCACAAGCAGCACAGAGCTCAGAGTTCAGAAAAGACGTGAGCAGCTTCTCTTTATGAGGTGCACATAGAGGAAGCAGCCCAGTTTGATGGACATGCCTCAGAGTTGTTTTTAAAGACACACATGGAGACAGCGGGGCCTCCGTGACTTTTCACCTCCTGTACGACACACGCTGAGTGTGAAGCCGGAGAGACGAGGGGGCCCCACTTTACTGCAGTCTCTGTGTTTGTGTGTGTGTGTGTGTGTGTGTGTGTGTGTGTGTGTGTGTGTGTGTGTGTGTGTGTGTGTGTGTGTGTGTGTGTGTGTGTGTGTGTGTGTTCCTGGTGTGTGTACAGGAGCCTCTGCAGAAACACATTTCACAGAACATGTCTGCGGTTCAACATTTATCCAAGAACAAGCAGACTGGTCTGATATTTGCAGAAAGCAGAAGGTGTCACTGTAACAGAGAGCTCAGGATTAAATGATGGACTGCATCAGATTAGATCAGCTGTATCCATTCCAATAATCCTTTTTTGGATTAATGTGGGATGAATTCATTTGGATCTTTGTTGATTGTCCTCAGACAATGAAACACTTCAACACATGTATTACATCATGAACTGGACTGAAAGCTTAAACACAAGCCTTCAAGGTCTTCATTTTCTGACTAATGCTCTTCAAAGAGATGTCAGACAGCTTTTAACATTTTATGAACATGATCCACACGGGGGGTGTGAACCTCTCCCTAACAATGATGATTAGATTTGATCTGTTTCGATCTGATTCAATTCAGTTTGGTTAGGTTAGGTTTGATTTGATCTGTTCGGTTTGTTCAATTCGATTCGATGTGTGGTTCATTTCAGTTAGGTTTGAGTCGATTTGCTTCCCTTCAGTTTGATTGGTTTGGCTTGGTTTGGATTATTGATGGCTACGTTTCAATTCAAGAAAAATTTGTCACACTAAAGAATGATTGGATTCTATTCGAATAGGTCAGATTCAAGCCACAACTGAATCCCAAGTTAATTTTAACTCAATATAGCTGAGTAAAAAAATGACAGAGATGTGTCTTTTGGAATAACATCCTCATGTTTTCTCTTCTTCAAGAGACTAAAGACCAGGGGCCTCATGTTTTGTACATGAGGCCCCTGGTCTGCGTACGCACAAAAACGTGGCGTATGCTCTTTTTCACTGAAGAGTTCAGATGTATCTTAGAGTGAAATGACCGTGGGAATCTGCGCTGCCTCACGCCAACTTCATGGCTGGCGTCCGCGCGTTTCTACAGCTGTCGATCCTTGCGCACAGATTCGTATGCGCAAGGATCAACAGCTGTAGAAACGTGTGTATGCCAGCCATGAAGTTGGCGTGAGGCACCACCATAGACTGTATAAAATATGGACGTAGTATCCGTGACGTCACCCATCTGTTCCTGAGAGCTGTTTTGAAGCAAATCGACGGCGGCAGCCATATTGGAAATGTGGAACTCAACCAGGCAGAGTGTGACGTAGTGTGAGTCTCCTAGCCAACAGCTATGTGTTTCCGACCGGGAGTCACGTCAGTCATGTCCTTATTTGGGCAAAACTCATAATCTTAATATCTTCTGAACCGTCACGTTAGAAAAAAATTCACCCCCGTACAGTGTGTGCCGATAGAGAGATTAGCATCGTAGGGCCAAGCTGTTTTTTGAACCAGGCTGTAAACATGTTTATTAATGCTGTAAAGATTCATGTCTATGTGGTTTCTGGTGTTTCTGCAGCCAGCCTCAAGCGGATTCTCCATGTATTGCAGTTTATATCACTTCCACATTGGCTTCATAGTTTGAGACCGGAGGTTGCCACTTGGGCACCGCACATTTCCACGGTCATTTCACTCTTGATACACCTGAACTTTGCCGTGAAAAAGAGCGTACGCCACGTTTTTGTGCGTACGCATCCTTTGAACACGAGGCCCCAGGCCTACTCTACAATCTGAAATAATGATGAATAAACTTAAGTCTTTATTACACATTCCATGCCCCGCTCTCTCACTGACAGGTGAGAAATATGAACATTTGTACAAACTAACACCTGTGTCTTGGCTTCTCTGTATTTCTTTCTTCCTGGACTTCCCAAAGCCCTGCTAGCACTTCAAACAGAAACACTTCATTGTATCAAGTTTGACAGAGAAGCAGTGCTGTTGTGTTTAAACAGTGATGATGAAAATAAATCAAGGTATCATTATCATTTCTCTGATGGTCACATATAACTGATGATATCATTTGAGCACTGTTGTTATTAGCTTTAGTTTGATGCCGTCTGCTCAGTATATTGTAACTCTGATTTAACCCTCAGAGCCGTCACTCCAAACGTCAGTGAGGTCGTTAACCGTAGTGATAAACAGGTTGTAGAGGCCGTGATAAACACAGACTACATTGTAATATTAGTGTCTGCTGCTTGTTAATGTTAGCATTGTAGCACAGGTTCCATCCATAGACTGTTTATAAAATGGACAGCGTGGCTCCGCCTTTTCCCGTTGTACGGTAACAAGTTTAACTATTTAACTAACTAACGAAAAAGAAACTTTTATCTTTTAAAGTGTGACTGCAGCCCCATTCAAATGAATGGGGGAGACAGAGTTTTTGACCTATACTGCAGCCAGCCACCAGGGGGCAGACGCTTTGGTGGAAGCTTCACCTCCAGCCGAGCGAGCTGCACCCCTGGTTCCATCATGTGATCTCGTCAGGTTTAATTAGTCTGGCATATAATGTACATCATGTCTTCTCTATGAAGACCTTTGAAAATGTTTCCACCCTTCATGTATGGTAGTCCACATGACTTGATTTTTGAGGTGGAGGCTTTAAATTTTGTCGCCAATCACCCCGTGAGCAAACTAGCTCTACCTGACCGACCGTCTAAGCTAACCTTACTCTTGTGAAAGGTCAAAGGAGTCGTGCGTGTCTGAAGTTACTGAGCACAGTTTGAAGATATAACTGAGGGGCGCTCACTCTTGTTACTTTTTGAGTTTCGTGGGCGAATCATCCTAGAGCAGTCAGGTGTGTGTGTGGCTGATTGGTCCTGATGAAGACCAGGTGTGGGTGCTCTGTGCTGACTCATTGTCTCACCTTCAGAAATAGTGAGAGGTTACCTCTGTGTGTATCAATGATAAAAGTGTTTCCTCTGTGCCTATTTTTCTCTCAAGCATTTTCTGTTCACCCTCTAAAGCTCCCTTGGGCCACCTTTGAGTTTCCTGAGGAGTTTTTCCAGGGTCTCCCTCAGAGTTTGTCTCTGGTCAGCTGCTCAGCAGCGGTGGTTTAGTTTGCCCCAGCTTTATTTTGGTTGTTTCATTATTATTGTCTTTTTCCCCTGTCCATTTTCATTGCTTGGGATATCAGCTGTCATTTCTTTGGGATAACTTTCAGAACTCCCCTACCCTCCCAGTCGGCAATTTTGTCCCACCCCCCTGCATCCTGACAACAAAACAGCAAAACCTCTGTCAGCTGCATCAGAAATTTGAAGCTGGGTCAATTTTTAATTGATTCTGAATGCTGTGGACCTAAGCACTCAGATCTTTGACATTATGACATAAAAAAGTAGACCACATCACTCCAGTTCTTAGATCCCTACACTGGCTTCCTGTCTGTCAGAGAATAGACTTTAAAATCCTGCTGATGGTTTATAAAGCACTGAATGGTTTAGGCCCAAAATACATTGCTGATCTGCTGCTACTTTATGAACCATCTGAACCTCTGAGGTCATCAGGTACTGGTCTGGTTTCAGTCCCAAGAGTCAGAATGAAACATGGTGAAGCAGCGTTTAGTCATTATGCACCACATATCTGGAACACACTCCCTGAAAGCTGCAGGTCTGCTCCAACTCTCACCTCTTTTAAATCAAAGACTAAGACTTTTTTATTTACCACTGCCTTCCTATTGTTGTGCTGGTACTTTGATTATACTCTTTCATGCGTGGGTGGGAATTACTTCACACATCAAGGGATCTTCGTTTTAGCTTTTACTGATGTCACTTCAGCAAATACAGAGGGAGAACATTGGCTACTTTTCTGTCTGGTTGTGGTCTCTGGCTCGGGCACAGACAGCGAGATAGCGTGTCCATGCAGTGAGCCGTGAGCACCATCAGAAACCATAACACAAACTGAACATCAAAACCAGAGAATCTCGCCACATCCTCACACACGCCCACGTGACACGCAACAACCAATCACTCGCCACACTCAGCAGTACGCACACACACAACATATAACAACATATAACAACATATAACAACATTACAGAGCATCACCATAACTATAGTGAGCTGCCTTACAATATCTTAGCTTATTTGAACTCACTTTAAATTTTAAATTGACTTTAATATATTTCTAATTCTCCTTTTCTTTCTATGTTTTATTATATTTGTCATTTTAATTATGTTCTTTTATGCTTGTCTGAATGTTTCCAATGCTTTTAATATTTTAATGTAAAGTACATTGAGTTCCACATGAGTTGCCCTCGTGAATGAAATGCGCTATACAAATAAAGCTGCCTTGCCTTGCCTATGGCTGATAACTAATTCAAATTGGTGAATCTTAACATTCCTAATCCTCAATTATTTCCAATAATTTTAGGGACATTAAGGAATGGTGTAAACACAGTGGTAGCCCAACATACTGACACACAGAGTAGTCTCTGTTACAATCTCTGATGGCAGATCATCAACAGAACAACTTCACCCAATCATCTCTGTGCAGTACAGTACAGGCTTAACATCGGCATAAATATCCTGGAGATATTTCAGCAGTATGGGTAACCAGCTTCTCTCTTAAGGTTTAGTGTGTCCAGCTACTGCTGAAGCCAGGACTCTTACAGGGAGCATGCTGGCTCTCTCCTTCCCCTAAAGAGGTATCATTCTTTAGACACTAACAGGTGGGGAGGTTGTTTTCCTCTGAGCCTTACTGGCGGAAATGCAAACAGAAGAAGATGAGGGGAGAAAAGATCTCTGTCACAACAGCATGCACTTCTGACCACAGACCTGACCAGCAGACATTCCTATCACAAATGAATCCCAAGAGATTTGAACAGATCTCTGAAGAAGTGAGGAGCCTCCACATCCACTGTGATTTATCATGATGGGAACACAGCAGGATGTGGAAGTGCTCAGACACACAGTGATGCCCCCCTCCTGTTAAGCCGCTGCAGACTGATAATGACGGCCGTCTCTTTTCTTTTGTTTACAGCTAATGACGTTATTTGAACGACTAATGAGCTCTTATATACTTTATCTTTATCTGTCAGAGCCAGGTGTGAAAAACATTAGGATGCTCTGTGTGTCTGCGGGTGTCTTTCTGGATGAGACAACAGCTGCTGGTCTACAGCTGTTGTCGATTGATGATGACTGTAGGTGTATTCTTCTGCTGTGTTTGATCCATACTAACTCTTTAAAACACAAACACTTTCACTACAACACAAAAAAAGGGATGCAGTGTCTCTTTCAGAAGTTTCATGTGTTCAAAATGTGCATATTAAACACTGCAGCAAGAGTTTTATTGTGCATTAACTTCAAACCCTTAGATAATCCAGATCAGTTTGATGATGTGAAATGACTTTTTCATCTGAGCAGCATGAGGCTCAAATTACTTTGTCTGAGGTTACACAATACTCAGTGCTGGATTGATCAGCACACACTGGTCTGTACACATGATTCTGTCCTCACACACTTTCCTGAAGGAAACAAGGAAACAGGTTTGTTTTTTTAAAGAATGTCTGAGTCATTAAACACAGAAGATGAAACTTGATTTTCAGCATACAGAGAGATCTCCTCTTTTAAACAAAATACAAAGTCACAAGTTCACACACACACACACACACACACACACACACACACACATACACACACACACACACACACACACACACACACACACACACAAAGGTGTGGAAGTGATCAGTGTTGTGTAAGTGTAATCTCCTTCTTGAGACATTGAACCTCAGAGGAAAACAACAGAGGCATTGTCCTGCTTTTCTGGGAGAGGGGGGGCATTTATTTCATAAATCAACCAGCTGGCCTCCCTCACCCCTTCTCTCCCTCACCCCTTCTCTCCCTCTCTCCTCTCTCTTATTCTCTGTTGTCACACTCTGAAACTTTGATCGCAAATTTTCAACCCTCTTTAATAAATGTGCCTCTCTCACACATCCTGATGTTGCACTTAAAGAGTCAGAGAAGCAACAGAACCACAGAGGATGCCATCACGAGTCCTGATACTCATACCAGGGCGATACTAAGCTGATCCAGTTCTATATATTAAATTAACCTGTATTCTTCAATTTGAGGATGAAACTAGGAATAATGTGGTAACTTCAGGCTTCCTTATTCAGTAAACCAAAGACCGTCGACACACATGGAGAGATATATAACTCGACTGAATCGTTGTTTATTTTTATTACCCGGCTCTCTTACTGATCTTCCGGTTGTGTAGGATGAGAAGACATTTACTTCAATAAAAGTAATTACTAACTCAAATTTGTCCTCTGGGGGGAGCATTCAATCAAATGGCTGACAGGAGTGCACCTGAACGGCGCTCCAGGACTTTTTTTCTCAAAGTGAGGAAAAAGAATATTTGCAGTTTGCATAATCTGGTTGAATTTCATAGACTTTTTAGAACACTTCAAGATCCAATCAACACTAAAGGTTAAGGAATATGTAGAAGCGGTGGATGTACTATTTTCAGAAGGAGCCTCATATCGTGCATGTGCTTACAATACATGTGGGTGCTTTACAAAAGCGCTCCATCACTATTAACATTAGCACTACAGCCCTTAATACAACACTGTCCAGCAAGCACACTGTTCATGCTGGAGGGGTCCACAATAGTCAACCTTACCTTATCATTATTGTAATACATTTTTAATTCAATTTGCTTTATTGGCATGAAAAAACACATGTTGTTGCTAAAGCACATAAGATTCATACACATACATTACATATATATTCATTATATATTATAATCATTACATATAGATTCATTACATATATATTCATTACATATATATTCATTACATATTATATATATTACATATATATTCATTATATATTATATTAATTACATATATATTCATTACATATTATCTATATTACATATATATTCATTTCATATATATTCATTACATATATATTCATTACATATTATCTATATTACATATATATTCATTTCATATATATTCATTACATATATATTCATTACATATATATTCATTACATATTATCTATATTACATATATATTCATTACATATTATCTATATTACATATATATTCATTACATATTATCTATATTACATATATATTCATTTCATATATATTCATTACATATATATTCATTACATATATATTCATTACATATTATATTCATTACATATATATTCATTACATATATATTCATTACATATATATACATTACATATATATTAATTACATATTATATTCATTACATATATATTCATTACATATTATATTCATTACATATAGATATTCATTACATATATATTCATTACATATTATATTCATTACATATATATTCATTACATATTATATTCATTACATATAGATATTCATTACATATATATTCATTACATATATATATTCATTACATATATATTAATTACATATTATCTATATTACATATATATTCATTTCATATATATTCATTACATATATATTCATTACATATATATTCATTACATATTATCTATATTACATATATATTCATTACATATTATCTATATTACATATATATTCATTTCATATATATTCATTACATATTATATTCATTACATATATATTCATTACATATTATATTCATTACATATATATTCATTACATATATATTCATTACATATTATATTCATTACATATATATTCATTACATATTATATTCATTACATATATATATTCATTACATATATATTCATTACATATTATCTATATTACATATATATTCATTTCATATATATTCATTACATATATATTCATTACATATTATATTCATTACATATAGATATTCATTACATATATATTCATTACATATATATATTCATTACATATATATTCATTACATATTATCTATATTACATATATATTCATTTCATATATATTCATTACATATATATTCATTACATATATATTCATTACATATTATATTCATTACATATATATTCATTACATATTATATTCATTACATATATATTCATTACATATTATATTCATTACATATATATTCATTACATATTATATTCATTACATATATATTCATTACATATTATATTCATTACATATAGATATTCATTACATATATATTCATTACATATATATATTCATTACATATATATTAATTACATATTATCTATATTACATATATATTCATTTCATATATATTCATTACATATATATTCATTACATATATATTCATTACATATTATCTATATTACATATATATTCATTACATATTATCTATATTACATATATATTCATTTCATATATATTCATTACATATTATATTCATTACATATATATTCATTACATATTATATTCATTACATATATATTCATTACATATATATTCATTACATATTATATTCATTACATATATATTCATTACATATTATATTCATTACATATAGATATTCATTACATATATATTCATTACATATATATATTCATTACATATATATTCATTACATATTATCTATATTACATATATATTCATTTCATATATATTCATTACATATATATTCATTACATATTATATTCATTACATATAGATATTCATTACATATATATTCATTACATATATATTCATTACATATATATTCATTACATATATATTCACTACATATATATTCATTACATATATATTCATTACATATATATTCATTACATATATATTCATTACATATATATTCATTACATATATATTCATTACATATATATTCATTACATATATATTCATTACATATTATATTCATTACATATATATTCATTACATATTATATTCATTACATATATATTCATTACATATTATATTCATTACATATATATTCATTACATATATATATTCATTACATATATATTAATTACATATTATCTATATTACATATATATTCATTTCATATATATTCATTACATATATATTCATTACATATATATTCATTACATATTATCTATATTACATATATATTCATTACATATTATCTATATTACATATATATTCATTTCATATATATTCATTACATATTATATTCATTACATATATATTCATTACATATTATATTCATTACATATATATTCATTACATATATATTCATTACATATTATATTCATTACATATATATTCATTACATATTATATTCATTACATATAGATATTCATTACATATATATTCATTACATATATATTCATTACATATTATATTCTTTACATATATATTCGTTTCATATATATTCATTACATATTATATTCATTACATATATATTCATTACATATATATTCATTTCATATATATTCATTACATATATACTCATTACATATTATATTCATTACATATTATATATATTACATATATATTCATTACATATATATTCATTACATATTATATTCATTACATATTATATTCATTACATATATATTCATTACATATATATTCATTACATATATATTCATTACATATATACTCATTACATATTATATTCATTACATATATATTCATTACATATTATATATAATACATATTTTATATGCATTTATGAACTGTGGTTTCACTCATACAGCATATCTCAATGTCCTCACTTGATGCGGTATGCTCTTAATCTACCTGTTCTTTTGTTGTAAACATTACACTCTGTGTGTCAGGTGAATGGGAAACCTGTGTGCTCGGTGTGTTCATAAAATATTCGGCCCCACTATGAGACTCATCATGGTGAAAAATACACCAGCTGTTTTTGTAGAAAGATAGTTCATTAAATGTGAACATTTTCAGAATCTACTTTTTTGCACTAAAACAAAGAGGAACATTTAGAGTTGTGGTTATTTATAGGTCATTATGTTATAATTTTACTGGTCTGGCCCACTTGAGATGTATGTGGCCCCTGAACTGAAAGGAGTTTGACGCCCCTGCCATAGACCGTAAGATGAGGTAAAACCTCTGGGTACAAGGAACCTGACACCCAGACTGAGGGGGATCTAAAGTGGGTGATTTGATCAGTCACCCACCCCTCCTCCTGCCCAGATCCCACTGCTGCAACACCCATTGCCTACTGTGGCTGTGACAAACTGTGTGGGATTGTGGGGCACATTTTCAACTTGAGCCTGAAACTAGGGAAGGTACCAGAGCTGTGGAAGACATCCTGCTTGGTACCGGTGCCAAAGACCCCTCACCCAAAAGACTTCAACAGCTACAGGCCGGTGGCGCTGACATCACAGCTGATGAAGACCCTGGAGAGACTGGTCCTTGGTCACCTAAGAACCCTGGTAAAACCATTGATGGACCCGCTGCAGTTTGCCTACCAACCTGGCACCGGGGTGGATGACGCTGTCATCTACCTCCTTCAGAGAGCCCTCTCTCACCTGGACACGGCTGGGGCCACTGTGAGGGTCATGTTTTTTTATTTCTCCAGTGCCTTCAACACCATTCAGCCGTTGCTTCTGAGGGACAAGTTGGAGCACTCTGGAGGGGATCACCTCCTCACGGCCTGGATTCTGGACTACCTCACCAATTGTCCGCAGTATGTGAGGGCCCAGAGGTGTCAGTCCGAGACCATCGTCTGCAGCACAGGGGCCCCCCAGGGAACAGTTCTGGCTCTGTTCCTGTTCACCCTCTACACTGCAGACTTCACCCACAACACAGCGAGCTGCTACCTGCAAAAGTTCTCTGACGACTCCGCCATTGTTGGCCTAATCACCAATGGGGACGGCAGGGAGTACAGAGAACTGACGCAGGATTTTGCAGTCTGGTGCCAGAGAAACCACCTCCAGCTCAACGCAGGAAAGACCAGCTGGTGGTGGATTTCAGAAGACGCAAGCCCCCTCCTCCCACACCAGTGAACATCCAGGGAACGGACACTGAGATTGTGAAACCTTACAAGTACCTGGGTGTTCACCTGAACAATAAACTGGACTGGTCAGACAACTCAAATGCGCTGTACAAGAAGGGACAAAGCAGACTCTTTCTCCTCAGGAGACTCAGGTCTTTTGGTGTGGAGGGGGCTCTTCTGAAGTCCTTCTCTGACTCTGTGGTGGCATCAGCCATCTTCTTTGGAGTGGTCTGCTGGGGAAGTAGCATCTCTGCTGCTGACAGGAAGAAGCTGAACAGACTGGTGAAGAAGGCCAGCTCTGTCCTGGGCTGCCCACTGGACCCTGTGGAGGTGGTGGCTGACAGGAGGATGATAGCAAAACTATCTTCTCTGATGGACAACACGTCACCCCCCCTCCAGGAGACCATAACAACACTAAGGAGCTCGTTCAGTGACAGACTTCTTCAGCCGCGGTGTCTCACAGAGAGATACCACAGGTCTTTTCTTCCTGCAGTGGTCAGACTCTATAACCAATACTATATATATATGTGTGTGTGTGTGTGTGTGTGTGTGTGTGTGTGTGTGTGTGTGTGATTTTAAGATATGCTTATCTTTTACCTCTTTAATTTTGATTTTAATTTTAATTGCTAATAACTTTTTAATAATTGTTCATTTATAGGCTCTTGTTTGCTTTATATATTTCTTTTGCCCTTTGTCTCCTCTGTTACTGTGACACTTGAATTTCCCCGTGTGGGACGAGTAAAGGATTCTTGTATCTTATCTTATCTTAACCGTTAGTTTCCTTTCGCATCAAAACAATGTGGCTAAAACGTCAGTTTGGGTTAGCATGCTAAATCAGCTGTGTAGGGACATTTTCGTATTGGATCCTGTCCATCAATATTAGCAACGGCAGCAGAGCAGGTGAGTGAAACTTTAGGTAACTGGTCTTGTCTCACCCTTGTCTCGGGATTCTATTTCCCATAACTACCAGCTATGCTAACCATACATTATCCCTAACATAAAACAAGCAGTTTGGTGAGTGAATCTTCAAAAACCAACTCTAATTACAACTCAACTTTATGCACATTTGACAAACAAACAAATAAAATTTAATTGTTTCTATAAAAATAAGAAGACAGCAAGTCTGTCATAAAGGAATGAGAAACGTTCAGTGAGGATGTGTCTCAGACTCGTGGTTCCTCCTCTTCACTGAGGTTTCTATCTTTAAATCCTGAACACACTGAATGAATGAAAATAAAAGTGGGCTGGGTGGAAATCAGAAACAGTCTGAACTCACAAAGTTTCTAATTATATGTTCTTGAAATCTAGAAAAAAAGAGAAGCACAAACATCAAACTGTCATTGACCGGATCTGTCTGCTTCACAGGCAGGATACGCATGTTAGGAATAATAATTCAACAAATGACAGGACGACAGAGAGGCATTTCATTAGAACAACCCTGAACCAAAAATATAGTTCATTAACAAGTTTCACATGTTACACACAAAGAAGAAGAGAAGAAGGAGAGATGAACTACCTGAGGGCAAAGGTGTGTAGTTATGATCATAGAGGGAAAAAAACATGTACAGATGAAGAGGGGACAGGAGCTCAGTGCATCATGGGAAACCTCTCCAAAGTATGGGTTCAAAGCAGCACTGCTGATAAAAGCTTTATCAACGTGTGAAGTTTAAAAGTGGTGAGTGAATTGTGGTGGAAAATGACTGAGTTCTTCATGCTTGTGTAAAACTGTGATACAAACTGTTGCAGGTGCAGTTTCTCCAAGGTTGCAGACAGAAGCCTTTTGTTTGATAAGAAGTAAGGTTTCCTGTATTCCCATCCTTGCTTTTTCACACATCCTGTATTTTTCTCATCCAATGATCTGTTAGACTAGAGGATTTGACCTTTTTTGGAAGAGCTTCCTGTCATATATCACACGTGTTTTCACTGGTTCATATACTCTGTTTTCGTGCACTTTGGCGGAAGAAGCCTGACCTCGAATGAGAGATCACTGTTTTCTCCCTCTTTGCAAAGAGTGTTGACAATAAAGACTCGACAAAAGACAACCATGAGTTTATTTCATCGATCACGCTGACATCATATCCTGAACAAGAAGTTTGCCAAAACAGAATAAGAAGAGGCGATATGATAGAAACCTGCAGTAGCTCAGAACAGATGAATCATCCAGTCCTCTCTCTACTGCCCTCTACTGCCCCCAAGGTTTAAGGATGATAAAGGCCATCAATCTACATTACAAGCTTTGACAGCGGTTTAGCTCACAACAGATACATTTGTGATTCCTGTCTGTGCTAATGAGCTGAGCTGCTTCAGAGCAAGCGTCTGCTAGAGCCTAGCACCAACCTGCAGAGGTTAAACCGGAGCACCTGGGGACTGCTTGATTTATTCATATCAGTGCAACAGAAGGCCAAGTCTTCCTGAATGACAAGAGCATCATTCATGATATGTGCAGTGCCACCACGCTGGCCTCTGAGTAAACTCCTGGCACCAACTGTCATCGTGTTTACTGAAGGCCGCAGGTACTTCCAAGAAAATCTCTGTAGCTTCTTGTCTTCTCAGGATCATTTGGGGTTACATGTATCCTGAGTCACAGTCACACCTCAAACATGAATTCTCTAATCAGACATTGTTTACTTACAATAAAACATGCTCACAAATATTGTGTTTGTATCAAGCGGCAACCTCCGGTCTAAAAATATGAGTCCAATGCAGAAGTGTTAAAAACTGCAGTTCATCAAGGATCCTCTTGAGTCTGGCTCCGGAAGTACCAGAAACCACATACACACCAATTCAAAGAAGCTGATCTTTACAGCAGAAATAAACATGTTTACAGCCTGGTTCAAAGAATGAGTGTAGTCTGGATAGCTCATTTCTCTATCGGCACACACTGTGCGAGGGTGAATTATTTTCTAACACTGCAATAACAGATATATTAAGATTACTAGTCTTCCAATGAGAGGCACAGATTGACTTGATTAGCGGGAACACTGTAGCTGTTGGCTAGGAGGCTCAAAGCCCGCCTCTTTACGTCACAATCGCTCCACAGCAGCAATATGGCTGCTGCCGACGATTGGCCTCAAAACAGCTCTTCAGAAACAGATGGGTGACGTCACGGATACTACGTCCATATTTTATACAGTCTATGTTTTGTATTAAAAACAAATATGATTAGGGATTAAACTCAGGATTCAGGCTAACCTGCACAGTTGACCTGCAGCTGGTTAGAACTTTTAACAGTGCTACAGTCTCTGTTGCCATGCAAAAACACGTTAGCTTAGCCTTCTTATTGCCGAGGCATGGATGTGCGTTTAACATTTGAATATATTCACAGATACTGTTTCTCCAACCAGTATAGACATCATAAAATCCAGCGTAATAGTTTATCATTACAAAGTCCACTTGTTGCAGAAACTAACCCTTCAAACCATATTCACCACCATCTTTTAACCTGTTACCAAGGTGTTCCATCCATACACTTCATGCAAGAACTGGTGAACACTCATTTAGATGAGAGGGGGAGTCTGTGTAACTTCATGAGGAAATACTTCAGTTATGCTTATCAATGAAGCCAGAGGAAACTAATCAGTTAATTAAACTAGAACTGGACAGCTTGCTGGACTGATTGACATACAGTAGAATGGGACCAGAGTCTGCTTGTGTTGACTGTGTCATAAAAAGGATCTGGACCCCTTAAAGAGGTCTGGGTGCTTCTTTGTGGTCAGTAGTGTGGATTTATTTTGCTGTTGGCTGTTGTGATGCCATCATGGCTTTATTTGTTTGCATCTTAGTTGTGTTTGTTGGTTCATAAGGATGGAATATTGGAATAATAACATTGGCATGTAGCAGAAGAAGTAACTGTGTTTGCGCGTGTGTTTGTGTGTGCTTGCACGTGCTTGAGTGTGTGCAGCACAAGATGTGTTAAAGCAAGCTGCTCTGCAGTGTAATCTGGAGACATGAGTGACCCCCTGACAAGGAAAAACCCTCAGTAGCGAGAGTACTGTAGTTTATCTGGTATGTAGCATATCAATATAAGAGGGTGCTGCCCCACCAATATTTCACACATAGGAATGCCACTGGATACAGCAGAGTTCATAGACTGATTTATGTCAAAGAAACAGCCAAACTGTCAACTGATAGGGGTTGGTGTCAATTTACGTCCTGCTGAGCTGATAGGTAGACATAGATTGGTTATTTGATGTAATGCCTAGTCATCAAGGAAGTTATTGTTTAGCACTTTATGTATTTCAGTTGGGAAGACTAGTTGCGAACAGGGAGGGTTTTTTCGGACACTAACATCTGTCGTGTTGCTGAGGTCCAGCCTTGTGTCTCTTCAAACCTGTGACAATTTGACTTCATTTGACCAATTTGTTAATATCTTATAGCCTATAGAGATAGTTATATACACTGCTCAAGAAAATAAAGGGAACACTTAAACAACCCATCCTAGATCTTGATTAATGAATATTCCAGTTGAAAATCTTTATTCATTACAAAGTGGAATGTGTTGAGAATCAAATAACATAAAAAGGTTCAATGGAAATCAAAATCATTAACTCATGGAGGTCTGGATTCAGAATCAAACTCAAAATCAAAGTGGAAAATCAGATCACAGGCTGATCCAACTTCTGTGGAAATTCCTCAAGACAATTCAAAATGAGGCTCAGTAGTGTGTGTGGCCTCCACGTGCCTGTATACACTCCCTACAATGTCTGGGCATGCTCCTGATGAGACAACGGATGTTCTCCTGAGGGATCTCCTCCCAGACCTGGATCAGGGCATCAATCAACTTCTGGACAGTCTGTGGTGCGACGTGGCATCGGTGGATGGAACGAGACATGATGTCCAGAGGTGCTCTATTGGATTCAGGTCTGGAGAATGGGCAGGCCAGTCCATAACATCAATGCCTTCATCATGCAGGAACTGCTGACACACTCCAGCCACATGAGGTCGGGCATTGTCATGCATCAGAAGGAACCCAGGACCCACTGCACCAGCATATGGTCTTACAATGGGTCTGAGGATCTCATCCCGGTACTTAATGGCAGTCAGGGTACCTCTGGCTAGCACATGGAGGTCTGTGCGGCCATCCAAGGATATGCCTCCCCAAACCATCACTGACCCACCGCCAAACCGGTCATGCTGGAGGATGTTGCAGGCAGTAGAACATTCTCCACGGCGTCTCCAGACTCTGTCACGTCTGTCACATCTGTCACGTCTGTCACATGTGCTCAGTGTGAACCTGCTCTCAGCCGTGTGATTGATTTGGAGTTACATTGTAATTTTTAAGTGTTCCCTTTATGTTTTTAACAGTACTTTATAGAGATATTATGGCCAGTAAAGGCTTCATTGTATAATGTCACCTCAAAGTGTACTGTAAGTAGGTCAGCTGAGAGGACTGTTACAGTCAGATGATAAGAGGAAGAAACTTATTATCAGCTCTGCTTCAAGGACAGCTGAGTGCTGAGAAGCGACATACACACACATCATATTTCTAATGAACACTAGTGAACAATAGGTGGTTTGTCTGAAGACGTGTATCATTTGGTACATACGCGTTAGAAATTAGGGCCAATAGGAGACGGCTGCATAGTGACCCCCCCACTGAATGCCTCTCAAGATGATACTGTATATAAGATTATCATATCCTGGACTCTGGGCTCATTTTGCTGAATTCCTGCGGGAGCTCTGTCATTTTGAGACCAGCGCTGTACTTCTTTACCTGTGACCACAATAAATGTTTTCTGAGACCTGAACAAATTCACCGGTGTTCATTCTTGAGCTGCCAATAAAAGAATTGGGGCTGACAAACCCCTCTACCTTTCTTTGGACCTGAATCCTAAACCATTGACTTTAAAATGTATTCTTGATTCAGTAAACTGCTGCTGTCAGATTTACTGTTGTAAAATGAACACATGATTCTGTGAGCCGTACCAGTGCAGTCAGGAACATGTCAGAGCAGCCACCACAAAGCTTCAGAGGCAGCCTCCTCAGTTCCTCATACCAAACAGGAGCCTTGTTATGAGCTTCCTTCTTCTATCTGTCATCATCACTTCATCAGAAGAGGGTTCCTCTCCCTCTCTCTAATGGTTTGCTGTGTATGAATACAGGACAGATATTTTGAGAGCACAGCTGACAATTTCATCTGTGTCAGTGATTAACACATGGGGAAACAGACTTATAATAAGAACTTTATTCAGTATCATATCGTACAGTGTTTATGTACACAACAACACAATCATTATACATTCTCTTAAATAAATAACCTCTGCACAACCACAAGTCTTTATTGACAATATACAGTTCATTACTGGCACCTGTAGGAGTGCAAAAGTGCAGACTTATTAAAAAAAACAATGAGTAAAGATAAAATGATTGAACGATGTAAAACCAAGGGGAATGGGAGACGAGTGAGTATGAGCACTGGTCACGTGATTCAGCATCTCATTCCTCGTGTTCATGTGTCCTCTTTTTAAAATCTGTTTGCTTCCCTTTCTTGCAGAGAGCCTGATCCCTCTTAAATAATACAATTCCCGGAGTTCAGTTTTAAATAACGTTCAACCAGTGTGGGCTGTGAACACTCCCTGAGCAGACAACCTAACAGGAAGCAGCTGAGCACATGTTGTTTTAATGAAGAGGACTAATGAACCACTGTCCAACCATGTGGTCCCTCATGTTTCAGCTCCTGGGTCTGTGCAAAGCTGGCTGCTTCTTTCCTGCAGGTCCACCGTGCATGTGAAAGCAGCATGAACCCTGTGAAGGGGAGGCCTGAGCAGTGACCATGAAAACGACTTTACTAATCAACAGAGATTTTTTACCTCCAGGAGCAGGTTTGGTGGCTTTTATCTGCCAAAAGCAGCAGGATTGGGTTACAGAAAGATCTGTTGTGTAATGTTTCACAGGACACAGATGTTGGTTTGGTGCTTCCAGGCTTCTCTGGAAACAGAGGGAGCAGCAGCCTGCATGCAGATTCAAAAATATACAGGAAAAGAGATGGAGTGTGTGAAAGAGTCGCTGACACTGCCATGTGCCAATCTCAGCTGTTTCCCTTGCATTACCAGCTTCAGTCCAGTCCATTTAAAAACAGTCATTACTCGTCCCTCAAGAATGTCTCCGTCCAGAGAGCTGCAGAGCTCAAGAGTCAAATAAAGGGAAACAGAAGAGACAAAGAATAAACTGTGAGAGGCAGCAGCTGGAGTCAGACACAAATAGTCTCCTACATCTGGAGCATGTGAATCCCCGTCATAACCAACCTCTGACAGGGACCAGATAATGCATACAGCACCAAAATGATCAAACATCAGACATCTTTAAAAACCTCTCAGCAGAAGTAGATAGTTTACTTCAGGACTCTTCCAGCTGTGACTCAACATTCAGGCTTCTCCTCTCTTTATATGTGTGTTCAATTCTGTTTGTTACTGAAGTATGTGGTGAGGGACAAACAGCTGTGCACAGCTGGAGGCTCAGGCCTCCCCCTCCTCTTACGTTGACCTGATGTCAGCGCTGGGCCGTCCCCCCCGCTCTGAACACTGGCAGTCTGTGGCTGCGTGTTCCCTTCGCTCGCCCTCCATACAGAGCTGTGATTCTGCAGTCAGAAGCTGCAGCACAACAGCTACCTTCTTTTCCTCATGCTGGTCTCCAAGCGGCCCAGCTCCTCGTAGGACTGGAAGAAGACTTCCAGCTCGTGGTTGCCCCAGCCCCTCCAGACACACAGGCACCACTCCATGTTTTCCTTATGAAAGCCACACACAACTGTGTCCTTTGCTACTAGTGCTGCCTCCTCCAGGATCCTGAGAGAAGGAGAGATAGAGAGAGAGAGAGAGAGAGAGAGAGAGAGAGAGAGAAAAAGTGAGAAAGAGCAAGAGCGATCTGTGAGGATGCAGTGCGGGGGAGGAGCTAAAGTTGGTGGCATCTCTGAGCACTGTAATTAGCTCTTCTTAGAAGTTAGTGCGCAGTTCTAGGAAGCAGCAACTGAGGATTCTGCATGTACCATAACACAGAAGTAACTGTTTGTCCATATGCTGGTAAAGTGAACCAAAGCTCCATATCTGCCCTCAGACGCTCCTCTGAAAATAACAATATTCAAGAATACAATCTCCTTTAAAGCTGACTGTAATTTATGGAGGCTGTGACCCAAAGCATTCTGGGAGGAAGGAGGGCTTTTGGTGACCCAGCACCCATGTATCACACTGAACAACCCTGAATTATCTTCTTCTTATTGTTGTTTCATCTTTCTGAGGTGTGTCATTATCCTGTTTGATGATCTACAGCCGCATGACTGCAGGAACAGGTGAGGCTGTGCTCTGAGGAGGCACAAATGAGCTGCAGGACACATTTTTAAAACCTGGAGAGTATTTTTGGTTCAAATGAGCTGAAGTTACAAAAAGTTGTGGAATAACCACATCACATTGTTTCAAACAGACCACGATGTCTGCAATCTAGAGACCTTCTATTTAAGGAAGAGGGTGCTTTATTCTCCAGGAACAGTTACATTGCTCTCTGCAGGGACTCAATGAAAACATAAAGACATCTTACTTTGCAGAAAACAGGATATGTTGGCCCCTTGTCACCAATCCTAATGTGATTTGGGTTTAAAATCAATGCATTATTCAAAAAAACCTTGTGCTATTTAACCCTTTGGGCACACCAAAGCTCAGCTGCTGCAGCCTCTTCCTGTTACCACTGTGATTAAGAACAACAACTCCATAGCACCTTTACCCCATCCACTATGATGGCTGACATAGCAGAGGATTTTAAATTAGCAGCGTGTCGTTGGGATGCAGTTGTTTTCCACCGTTGCGTTTGCTTTGGAATTTGCATATGTTTTTGAATTTCCATTGTCAGAGTATTTGCAGCAGGTTTCTCTTTAACAGGATCATTCAGGCCATTGCACATCCTCTGCCCTTGTGAGCAACCGTACACAAAAAACACCCAGACGGCTCAGTTAAAAAGTCAAAAGTAATACACACTCTGAGTCAAACAAAGTTTTAAAAAAGGACTTTGAGTTTGAGCTACCACCTATGAGCTAAGCATACAGGTGCAGCTGATCAGATTGATGTCAGCAACCGCATCACAAAAGTGACAGACTCTATCTAGGAGAGAGAATCATTACAGACATGAGGATGGAACTACACCAATGGACTTAAACTTATGGACTCAAAGCTAGGGTTGGTAGCCACGGAAAACTAGTGTGAATTTGAATGTAGCATTTCCTCAAGACTGCGTCTAACCCCTCCCCCCTCCCCTTGGAGCTCCTCCAAAGTGACGCCCCCGCTCACATGAACGAGCGCGGCTGATTCACGACCATATGATGGTGACTGATTCAAACCGGTCCTCAGCACATGGTTTGTCTTTTGAACTACGTCAACTCATGTCTCACTCAGCGGTAAGAAAACACCAAAACATTCTCATAGTGAAAGTTAAAAACACAAACAAACATGAAATGTACGCTCTGCAGGAGGCGGGCAGAACGACAGGACAGGATTTGATTGGTTTCATGATTTGGCTCCTGATGGCAGGGATTGGTTGGTGTTTTCCCAGGTTTACTCCGGCTGTAGATAGCAGCTTATTAAAGATCATTTTAACCAGTATAACAAAAAGTGGATCTAAATCTGACTACCAACCACAGCTTTAAAAACTGTGTTGAAATACAAAACAATGGAATTTTAAACTTGATTAAAAATGCAATTAATTAAGGGTAACTACTGAAATTCAGAGGTTAATTTAACATTTGAAAAATCTATAATTTGATAGCCCTAATAAACATCTCTGCCAGACACTGGAGTTGGAGTAGGTGCAGGAACATTACTGGTTTTGCTTATAGAGACTTGCAGAGATTTGAACTAAAATGTCCATCTCCAGCTCCTTTAGTTAACGATCTAACGCAGTCAATCAATCGTGTCCCATCTGCTGGTTAGAAGTTAAAAGTCTACTGCAATAATGCTACACTTTCTGTACCTTTCTGTCATTCTGAGTAAAATATATCAAAACACTTCCAACGGTTGAGAAATGTCAGATTCCCAGCACTCACTCAGGGTCATGAGTGATAGGGAAACATTGTCCACCCAGTGAAGCAGGCGAAGCAGGTGAAGCAGGCAGCTACAGAAAGCAGTAGCTACAGAGCCCTACAGGCCTGACCTGAGCCGTGACCTCCCCATGTGCTGCCTATGTTACAGGTGCTCCATGTAATAGCTGCTTATTAAGGACCCTGCTTTGGGTGGCCCTTTTATTGCCTGCTGCTAACAGGCCAGGCCCCTGAGCAGAGGTTCACACAGAAGCTTTTTCTGCAAAAGACCAGCTGCTGGTTCCTTTCAAGAAATAATTATGGACTCAGCGAAGCACCATAAGAACATGATGAAGGATCCTGCTAAGCTTTAGTGAGGCTGCATTGCTGCATTAATGTCCACTTCTTTTCTGCTTCTCTGCTCCAGTTCTAAAAGGTTTCAAGCACAGCTGAAAAAAGCTCCATGCATGAGATGAGGAAGAAACCACACTAAAACCATTCAGTGGTAGAAAAACCAACAAGCTGCATCATTTAATTACTAACATTAGACAAGGCCACGTCAAAGCTTCAAAATGCAGATGACAAAAAAAGAATTCTTAATCTATCTGGTCATATTAGAATCACTTAAGTTTAAACCATGGCTGGATTTACTGTACAACCTATAATGGTCTGGACGGAGGAGAGGAAGAGGAAGGAGGAGGAGGAACATACTTCATCAATTCATTAGAGGAGTCTCACTTAGAAAACGAACACATGAACAAACAGGATCCTTTAGACATGCACTGATGGGGAGATGTCAGAGTGAGGGGAATGCACATGAACAAGTGTAGTAAAGGGTTTGGTGCCTTGCTCAGGGGCGCCTTGGTATTACTCAGGAAGTGAACTGGCACCTCTCCAGCTACCAGCTCAGGTTACAGACATAGTCCGTTGAGGGCCAAGTCCCCAGGGATTGAGCTACTGCTGCCCCCAAATCTGAATGATCTGCACTGTGCAAAGCGGAGGAGATTGACTTTTTGGGTGGAGTACAATGTGAGACTTTTTTTTATCAATAAAATATGAAAATATTGAATGTCATAAATAAAAGCGCTTTAAAAAATAGGTGTTCAGCTCACCCTAAAGACTGGCATCCAGGAGGACTAAGGACGGCAACAACACGCCCCTTCAGCTGACCAGCGTGTGTCTGCATCTCAATGACCATGACATCTCCTCCACGCCTGCAAAACAACACACACACGCACGCACACGCACACACACACACACACACACACACACACACACACACAGAGTGAGCATGTAATAACAATGGTTTTCTCTTTTCATTGATTGTGAGTGAGGTGTGTTCTGATGCTGGTTTGACAGCTCAAATGTGGTTTCAATGTAACTGGTTCTGTTTTGGAAATCAGACTGTATGACTCAGGTTAACATTTTTAATCAATCAACCTTAGCTAGTTACAGCGGCGAGGAAAAACTTCCTTTAACATTTACATTTTCTGACCCATTACCTTGGAACTAGCTCAGGCTTGGACCAGCTCTTAGTTATGCTGCTATAGGCCTAATCCACAGGGGGAAAGTGACACACTGGGATCCTGTCTTTCCCTTTCTTCTCTGTCTTCCTGTCCCATTAAAGTTACTAACCATAGATCTTTCTGGTAGTCCCTGAGCTCCCTTGTCTCGTAGGTTCCTCTGGATAGCTGCTGTATGTTCGATATGTTGGGTAAAATTCTTTCTTCTGTTGTTGATCAGTCTATGTCATATTTGTGATCCCTCACTGACTCTTTCCCCCAGCTTGTGTCTGTGCATGGAGCATTGTGTACCTTGGGATCCACAGAGTACCGTTCACTGACAGCACAGTGAACGCCTGAAGGTTTGGTGGTGTGGGGGTCAAGGTTTCTACAGAGTCCCACACAGGACAGGTGGATGCCTGCTGGTCCTGGTCCTGGTCCTGGTCCCTGCTTGGCTCCTCCTGGTCTGTAAGCGGTTGCAAAACACTGCTGGCGACCCAACCCAGGCCTGCTGAGCTCGTACTGTCCGACCTCGGCAGCTCCGTGGAGCAGCTGGATGAAATGGAACAGTAGTCTGTGAGCGAGTCCTGATGCTGGATGATCTGAGTGCCCGCCTCCTCGCTGTAGATCAGAGTAACCTCTCCGTTAGTCCAGTCCTGCTGCTCCTTTTGCTCTGTGGTCTCCAGGTCAGGGGTTGACACCGCTGTTGGACGCGTCACACTGAAGATGTCCCGAAGAGGATGGCTGTCTCCACAACTGGAACAAAAATAAATCCATCCCCGCCTTAGAAGTTATATCTAGTCTTTGAAAGAGCTGTATCAGGGTGATTGTGGGTAAATAGACAAACAGAAGGTTGACGAAGCTCACTACTTTCAGGATTAGAGTTGTTCAAACATATGATTAGTGCAATACCACGGCTTTATACTTTTGTCATAGACTGATGTGTGGGCATTCTGAGACATTCATTATGAGTCCAGATCCACTCACCAGTACTTGGCACAAAGCTGGTAGGATGCGGCGTGGTACAGCAGCAGGGTGTTGGTGTGGTCATCCAGAGTCCAGACCGCCTCCTCCCCCCACAGGCTGAAGCTGGTGGTCATGGATACAATGGAGGACAAGGGGCCGTAGGTCTCCACTCTTTGAACTGCCTGAAGACTCTGACAGTCAATGACCAGCACACCCGGACCGTTGGAGAACCATATCTGATGAGCCCAGGACGGAGAAAAAGCAGGGAAAATGTTGAGGGCTAACTCTAATAGTTTCAACCTGAGAGCGTAGAAGTCCAACATTGTTTGAAATGCTCCTTGAGATTGCTTCAGACGGGGGATGAGAGACGCTCTCACCACCTGGAAGACTTTCAGTGAAGACGTGGCTCTGGGACCACTTCAGTTCTTGTTTTTGAAACAAGTTCTGCTTTTGGTTTAAAGAAGGATCTTAGTTCAACAAAAAGGAGGGATATTTTCTAAAATGTTGTCTGAATAATAAGCTGGAAACATTACAGCCTGTTAAAAGGCAGCAGACTGCAGCAGCCTAATGGAACAGCTCCAAACATCTTTGCCCCTTTAGGACATTTTGACCCTGACAATCAAAAGGATCTGGGTTTATAAACTATCTTTAATGAAATGTTAACCATGCATCAACACTTTATTTTTCTTTGGGAGCCCTCTTAGCAAGTTATCAAACACAGGTGTGTACCAAAGTCATTTCTGACTGATTGTATGCTCACCTGGGAGCCGCTGCCCACCAGAGCCATGCTCCTGACCGGGTAGAGTCTCTGCCGGGGATCTGAGTCATTCAGACCAAACACAGTCTTGTTGAGGGTGTGTGAACACAGGTACGTCTCCCCATCCAGAGGAAGGTCCTCCACTAAGCTGTACACAGCCACAAGACCATCCGACATCCCCGCAAACACTTGGGCCAGGCTCTGCATGGGTGGAGAAGAGAGAGAATAATCCCTTTATTTACCCTGGAGTCCATTTTTGGCTGCTACTTAGCTTGTACCAGTTCATGACTGGTGTGTACTAGAGTCCTGATCAGCTCTGGGATGAACAGTGCTACTGTTTGTACTTTTGCAACATTATTGAATACAATCAGAGCCCAGTGTGGCTGGACACTATTCATGCATCACATGAGAAGCTACCGGCGTCAGGTGGGCTGAGGCTGCATGTTAATGCTCTGGGTTTTATTTGTATATAAAATAGGTTTCACCAACAGCCTCATAAAAAACACAACATTACATCAATCCTGATCAGCTCTCACAGCTTCAGCAGCTTCATTCTCCATGCAGCTCCTTTTCAGTCATCATCCATCATCTCTGTTGTGGAACATCAGATTTCTACACACACTCTGAGACTGTTAAAGTGTGTGTGCTCCTTATTATCAGTTTCATAATCCCAACACAGCGAGGCATCTTCCCTGTACAGCTGCTGTGAATGAGAAGTCAGAGAGGCCTAAAGAATGCTGCTCTGTTTCCATCTCTATCCTCTATCACAGTCAGCTGACTATCATTTCAGTCTCTCTGATGTTTAGGACCCACAATGCAGCTGCTCCAAAACCAGAACAGTGCTAGGAAAACACAAGTTCAGAGATTTGAAAAGGAAGTTTGTCCTTGCCACTGTAACTTGCTAAATGCTGCAAAGTGCTCTGCTCATGGTGGATTAAGATGATATGCTTATCCTGTCTTGATGTTGGATCTTTGTTAATAATACAATAATATAACAGAGTACGGTCTAGACCTGCTCTGTTAGAAAAGCGTCTTGAATTATCATTGGATGTGATTTGGCACCAGGAGGCAAAACCAACAAGAAATCCAACTGCAGAGTGTCAATTCATGATGAAGTGAGTGTGTGCAGGAGCAGCATTGTGGGTGGATTAGGTCTGACCATTGATTACACCCCCTCTCTGTTTGAAGAGATTGTACCCTGCTAGCACCTGGATCTCACCAACCTCCCCTACAGCGCTGCAGCTCTAATGTGAGGAGTTGTACCAGGGCAGCAGGTCTGAGGTCAGGGGGCAGCAGCACTACAGGCCATAAAACGACTTTTCCCACAGTGTTATTGTTTGGAGCTTGTCTCTCACAGAAGTATTACAACCAGTTAGATGTTAGAGGGCTATTACAACAGGCAGGTAAGCTATTAGCACTCACTATTAAAACCACGAACAGCCTGCCTGTTTGAGTCCTGGGGCCTTCTCTTTATGAAGACTAGGGTCAAAGAATCAAACACAGACCAGAGACTGTGAGTTCACTTGTTTGAAGTCTTGTTGGCTGACATGCTGTATAAAAGGACTTTATTTGTGCAAATTAACACTGAGACTAAGAAGACAGGTGCTGGTCTGATAACAGACGGGGAACAGACTCTGACCAAGTTTCTCGACCTCAAAGGAAAACAATTTTTGACATTACTGCACTCTGTACCATCCTTAAGGAAGGGAAGTGAATGGGTTTTTAAGAAGTAAAGGAAACATTTGGACTAGAGAAGCAGGATTTTTTAAGATTACATTACAAAAAAATGTTAAAATTGACCCTAAAACCGAGTTAATGGCATAATTAAATTTATAATAGAGGCTTAACACCAGGGTAAATCTCAAGTCATCTCAGCCTTTTATTAAGCTTTGGAGGTAAACAGGGTCAACTCAACACTTTACATAAAGCACAAATGGAATCAGAGTTGGATATTGTAATCTCAGAGGATGATTGGTATAGAATGTGTATGACACAATGCACCACCACTAGCTCACAGGTATGGAGAGAGTTTGGCTGGAAAAACGTCACTAGGTTTTTTATAACCCCCCAGATGAAGCGTAGGCAGCTACAAACACCCCAAGAGGCCAACCACACACACGTTTTCTGGAACTGCTCTAAGATAAAACCCTTCTGGGATGTTGTAAATAGGACTATAAAGGACATTACAGGTTATGAGATTCCAACAGTTGTGTCGTCATGTACTTGGGAAACATTGAAGAGACTGTTCAAGGAAAAGACAGGTATCTGATTCAAATTGTACTCATAGCCAGTAAAAAAAGCTATCACCAGAAACTGGTACAAAGTGGAACCCCCGAGGAAAGAGCACTGGTTTGCAATCATTCAGGATATCTATAACATGGAAAAGCTGACATACCAACTAAAGCTCAGAGGACATGCCCACGACAAGAACTGGAGGAAATGGACCACATACACAGAAAGTGAGAACAACAAGTAACTGAACTGTCTTGAAGTTACTAAGAGGGAGGACACACATACTAAAAATGCCCCTGAAAATGTTCATGTATGTGCATGCACTGTTCTATAACTGTTTTCTAAAATGAAAATAAATAAAAATGAAGTACAAGAAAGAAGAGAAAAAGAGGGTGTAGACTTTATACAGGCAACAAGTGCAAAGGAGAGAAGTGAGCCGCAACAGCAACATATAACACAACCAATATAATCAGACCTCTGAAGAACATCAAAACCACTATAAAGGAACAAAAAGTGAAACAGTTAATTTCTTCAGCTGTAGTGTTAAGATGTGAGAAACTTCCCAGTGATGGTTTGAAAGTGGGAAAGATGACAGAAGAGGTTCTTGAGTTCATTGTTCTGGATGAGAAACGGCTGCAGCTTGTAAAAGAAGCTGGATGTTTTACCAACACGTAAATATACTTCTGACACCACTCGGCCTGAACTCTGTTGTTGACCGGGTGTCACTCTTAAGTCATACAGTACACAGTGTAATGAGCAGGATAATGTATGGTGAGTGGGTGTTAATGTGAAGTTGGTCCTGACAGGGTGAGTAGGTGTTGCATGTATAGTTACTGATGGAGGCTCTTTGATGATGTGCAATCATTGTGAAAGTCAAAAGTTGTACTCAGCAGAAGCAGCAATGATATTTGAAGTTGTAAATAATGACTTGTGCAGTAAATAAAGACAGCACGTATCCAAGCAGCTGCTGAGCTCCGAGTAACTGGGAGGACCGTCGACACAGAGTATCTCTCTGTTGGCAAACTCACCTGCTCTCTGGCTGGAACCGGGAACAGGCAGGTGATGATGGCTGGACAGGAGAGCTGTCTCTGGGGTTGACTGAGAGGACACATGTCCTTCAGGCTGTAGATGAAGACATCCTGCTCCTATCACACAGACACATGTAAACTGAGTCAGTATGAACACCTGGTGTAAAAGTCCAGAGCACACAACATGTCAGGGAGTGATCCTGTTTTTAGCTTCTCTCAGGGTCACAGATCTGTCCTCAATCTGAAGTTTTTGTGTCATGAATGGAACTGTAGTCCGAAGGTGGAGAGCTTAGCTTAGCTTAGCATAAAGACAACAGATAGAGGGAAGCAGTAGAACTGTCTTTGTTCACAGTGAAATATATCCCCACCAACTTATTAACCTGCTGCAAATCACAAACTCTACAGACTTCAATGTGCCAGTTGGGAAATGTTCAGCTCATTTTTCTTGCTGAGATGCATAAATAAAAATATTCACAATCTATCAGTGCACCAAGCAAAAGTCAAGTCAACTCGTACATCATAGACCTGATAAGCTGATCTGTGTGCTGCTAGCAGAAGAACAAGTATGTGAGTGTATTTGGTTGGAGTTTGTTAAAATGATTGAAATGACGTGGTGGAGCTGACCTCGTCTGCTGAGGTTGAGAGAGTCTAATATCTGTTCTCACCTTTCTTTTTTTTTTTGTTTCAATATGTTTATTAATGAAAAACAGGATCTCCACAAAGCATCCACATCGACATTCGATTTTCATGTAACAGTGTAAATCAAAGGCCTGGTCTTACAGACATTACATCATCACTAATTCAGATTATTCATTCCTTATTATCAGGCAAAGCTGTCTTCCTCATAGAGTAGACAGTAGAACTATAACTATAACTATCCCACCCTCCCCCTCCCTCAACCCTCCCAAGGAGTGCTACCTGACAGTGTACACAAAGTTGATAATTTCAGTTCTGCAAAAAGGAGATCAGTGGGCGCCAAATCTAATTCTCTCCAAGTGAAATGTGTCTGTAATCTCCGTTAACCATAATTTGAGAGTAGGTGCGTCTTTCTTCTTCCAAAATAGGAGGATCAGTTTCTTAGCAGTAAGCAACCCATAAGATAAAAGACAGGGTTCAGAGACTTGGAGGTTCCTGAGCCTCTCCAACACCCCGAAGATGATCAATATGGGATCAGGTTTAATCTCAACCCCTAGAACTTGTGAAAGAAAATTAAAGATTCCAATCCAGAAGTTCTGCAAGCTGGGACACAGGACATAACTGTGTGTTAAATTTGATTCTGTTGAATTGCATTTATCCCAGTGTGGTGACATTTCTGGGAATATTCTGTGCAATTTAGACTTTGAACAGTGCAGTCTGTGCAAAATTTTAAATTGTATCAAACAATGTCACGCATTAATGGAACACTCGTGTTCTCAGGTTTCTAAACTAACGGGTCAAGCTGAGCGGGATCCCGTGGGTAATACACTATTCTGACTTTTTCACAGCTCATTAAACAGTTCATCAGTATCATACTGACAGACTGTCAGAAATTCATTTTCTTCTTCTCTTCAACTGTTTGAATTCTGTTGTTCTTGGAGGCTGAAATGAAGATTGTTGATTTTCAAGGTTTGGCAAACGCTCCTGTGTGGTGATTATTCTGGCTGTCTGGTGTGTGTTTGTGTGTGTGTGTGTGTGTGTGTGTGTGTGTGTGTGTGTGTGCGTGCTTGTGTTCGTGCATGCTTGTGTGTGCATGCGTGTGTGTGCATGTGTGCATATGTGTGTGTGTGTGTGTGTTCGTGCATGCCTGTGTGTATGAATGTGTGTGTGCATGCGTGTGTGTGCATGTGTGCGTGTGTGTGTGTGTGCATGTGTGTGTGCGTGCGTTCGTGCATGCCTGTGTGTGTATGTGTGTGTGTGTGTGTGTGCATGCGTGTGTGCGTGTGTGCATGCGTGTGTGTATATGTGTGTGTGTGTGCATGCGTGTGTGCGTGTGCATGTGTGTATATGTGTGTTTGTGCGTTCGTGCATTTCTGTGTGTGTGTGTGTGCATGCGTGTTTGTGCATGTGTGCATGTGTGTGTGCGTGCGTTCGTGCATGCCTGTGTGTGTGTGTGTGTGTGCATGCGTGTGTGTGCATATGTGTGTGTGTGCGCATGTGTGTGTGTGTGTGTGTGTGCATGTGTGTGTGTGTGTGTGCGTGTTCGTGCATGCCTATATGTGTGTGTATGTGTGTGTGCATGTGTGCATGTGTCTGTGTGTGCATGTGTGCATGTGTGTGTGTGTACATGTGTGTGTGCGTGTGTGTGTGTGTGTGTTCAGGTGGTGTTGCGTGGGTGGTGTGTACCTCAGTGGCCATCCACAGAGTGTTCCCCATCTTCATCTGACAGCTGATCTTGCTGCCTTGACACGACATCCTCTTCACCTCCACCTGGCCCTTTTCAATGTTCACCACACTGTAGTTCCTGCACCACACACACACACATATACACACACACACACACACACACACACACACACACACACACACACACTCGCTTGACTCCAGCTGCTTTGATAAAATCCAATCATAAATGGCTGCACAGTCAAATCTCATCTCATTATTTTCTCGGCTGTGTTGAGATTGAAAGCTCAAAGGAAGTGCCTTGGACAAATCAATGAGGGGATGTGTTTTAATTTCCTTCAGTAAACAATAACAAAACAAAGAGGAGAGATTAAAGTCAGTGAGCAGCTTCAAATGTTACAGGTGAAAACCACCGACCAACCCAGAGACCTGGGAGAAGTCATGGGCTCAGACCTGAGTTTTAAAAACCACATCAAGATGGTGAAGGATTTACAGTGGTGGCCAAAATGATTAGAACACTTGGCATATCAAAAGGTTTCAGTAGTTTTTGTTAAATTGGCAATTAAGATACCCATAAAACAAATGAAATATCTAAAAGTCATGCTCTATTAACCATACAACAGATCCAACATAAGGAGATTTAGGTTATTTTCCTTACAAAAAACAAGCTAGGCCTATTTCACTGTCACTGTCACACAATCATGTTCCCTCACAGAAGAAGCCAAATTTCTTTGAAAGGGATGTAAGAGTCTTAGGACACAGCTGTGTGATTCTTTTTAAAGTCCAAGGCCTATCCTGCTCATTTGGGTTAGCGATTACTTGGGCTCTCTTTCTACCTCTGTAAAAAAATCTCTCAGAAATCTCAGTGTTACCTTTGATCATGGATTGCTTTTCGGACAACACATTAAATCAATAACCCGGTCATGCTTCTTCCACCTAAGAAACATCGCTAAAATTAAATCCCTGGTGTCACACAGAGTTAGAAATGCTGGTTCATGCTTTCCTCACGGCTCGACTATTGCAATTCTCTTTTCACCAGCCTCAATAAATCCTCTCTTCACCGACTACAATTAATCCAAAACGCTGCTGCAAGACTGTTAACCAGGTCCAGTAAAGCATCCCACATCACCCCATCCTATTCTCTTTACACTGACTACCAATCAAATTCAGAGTACAGTGTAAGACCCTCATGTTAACATATAAAGCAATCCATCATCAAGCACCCGCATATATCTCCGACCTGCTTCACCCTTACATCCCCAGTAGACCCCTCAGATCCTCAGACCAGGGTCTGCTTGCTGTGCCTCATGTGAGACTGAAGACTAAAGGTGACCGTGCCTTTGAGCATGTGGCTCTGACTCTGTGGAACAATCTTCTGCCCCAAGTGCGCTGTGCTGTCTCCACTGAGACCTTCATGGCGTCTGACCATCTTATGTAATGTGTTGTTATTTTGTCTGCTTGCATTGTTGTCTTATTTATTGCACATTGTATTTGTCTTGTTGATATTGAAACTCTGTGAAGCACTTTTTGGCTATGCTCTGTGAAAGGTCCTATACTAAATAAAGTTTACTATTACTATTACTACTACTATTAAGTGCTTGGTAACATCAGGGTTTGTCACTGAAGCCACACCATCAATTGGTATAAATTCAAAGCTTCTAGAAGAAGTCTTGAATACATGTTGCTCATTGAACATGGCTAAGGTGAAGAAGAAGCTAACGAGTGAGCAACAGGTTGGAATAAAGGCCCTTTTTTTTAAAGGAAAGCCATTGGCGTGAGTTGCAGAAGGCATGAGATAACATTAGTGTTGAAGTTCTCAGGAAATATGCCAGAGACATGTGCTGCTGTATTTGCTGCAAAAGGTGGACATACCATATATTAAAACTAATAGTGGATAAAAACACTAGGACTCACTTCATCTGATACATGTTGTGCTCAGAGCAACCATCTGCATGTCTCATGAACATTATGAAATTAAATCATGTTTTAGAGGCAAAAAAAGGTCAAGTTATTCAGATCTGTCAGGTGTTCTAATCATTTTGACCACCACTGTATGTCCCAGCAGGACCTGGAAAAAACGGGTCCATGCATTTATCCTCAGCTGACTTGATTACTGTAACTGAGTCTTTACAGGTCTCCCAGAAAATCAGTCAAACACATGCTGCTGATCCAGAACGCTGCTGCTCTAGTCCTCACTAAGACCAAGAAAGGGGATCACATCAGTCCAGTCCAGATGCAATGATTCTTTTTAGGTCTTCTGGGAAGCACTCTGAATCGCCTTGTAGTCAAAGTGTCTTCTATAAATAACCTTGCCTTGCCTTTATACTGTACTTACTATTTCTCAAGTTACATACTAGTCCTGATTACAAACACACCTGTAGGCCTAGTCTACATTGATGCAGATAACTGTGACACGTGGAGAGCTTCAGCATCATGACTGATGTGTGGTTGTTTCTCTCCTGTCCCCCTTCTCTCAGTTCCCATGATTTGGTACTGCGTTGAAAGTTGGGGTTAAAGTAAGAGCAGAATGGACATTGTTTCAGGCCAGGTGAGCGAAGGTAACGGGGTCCTGACACAGGGCAGGAGTTAACGACAGGAAACATGGACAGCCGTCATTAACACCACCTGTACGACGGGATCAAAGCTGCTTTTATTGAACGGAGATCACTGAGCAGTCCTGTTGCCACACAGACAGCACAATGCATCTGTTTCATCAAACACACACACTCCTCTCAGCCAGGTTTTTGACTTTGATTACAGAGCGCTATAAGATTTATACTACGTTCAAAATTTGAACTAAAACAAACTCATTTGTTAAAGGGTAGCCTGGAGCTTTTGTTTAGGCCCTTAAGGATTATGAGTCTCAGAATGCCTCCACTGAAAGTGTCCAACAGGTTTAGGTTGTTCAGAGATGTCTTAGTGTCTGACATTTCCACAGACAGGGACAGAATTAAGATTATTTATTTCAATACCACAAACAGTCATTGATTTGCTGGATGCTTTTTCTGGTCTCTTCTGCTCGTCTATGGTCAAAACATATAAGAAAAGAGAAAGAAGATTTGATGCTTCAGTCAAAGGAGTGTGTAGTAGAGCAAAGAGTTGAACAAACCGCTCGTCCTTGTCTCCGCTCCAGAACACAGCGCTGTATCCCTGCAGCTGGGACAGGAAGAGCTGTGCGTGGCTGTCACAGGACAGAATAAACCGGAGGCACGGAAAGCTGGGCTCCTGCATCTGCCTCAGACACTGTGCTGCCACTGGCCTCTGCACGCACACACACAGAAACACACACACAGAAACACACAGAGGAGAACTTTAATCTGCTGCTTATAGACCATATCGTGCACACCTAGTTCATACCCAATACACATAATTATATTTTAACACAGGACAGTCACTCAGGAGACTGCTGGTCATGTCTCAGGTGAGCTGTAGACACTGTATTCATAATTTAGCCCAACCCCTGTTTTTTCCTGAAACCCAATCCAGTGCAGTGCTCTCTGTTTCTCAGAGGATCATACAGGCGCGGGTCTTTGTGGTTAGCAGCACAGCTACTCAGTCTGTGTCCTACAAGCTGTTAATCTGAACAAACATAGAAACGTGTGTGTTTTTCAACGGCCAAGATCAAGTATGTAAACATGTGAGGCCCACCTTCTCAGGCTTGGTGTCCCAGCATTCAGTCAGCATGCTCTGCAGGCAGTAGAACTGAACCTCCTCTGGACTGCCCAGCACAGGACGGATGCCTTTGGAGAGTTTTTTAGCGATCTGGAGCTGGTGGTGTCCCAGAGCTGGCCTCTGACCAGACAGCAGCTCGTACAGCACCATGCCATAGGAGAACATGTCCACCTGAAGGCAGCATGAAGAGAGGAGGGACATCAGGACATCAGTGACACACACTGTGGGAAACATCATGGCAAGCTGATGGAAGCTCTAAACATATGCATTAAAACAAATCATCCCTCTGTAGAATCATGAAAACAGAACAGCTACCTCTCAGCTGTGCTAACATCCATCCTTAGACTTCTAACATTTTGCCCACAGGATCCAACCCCTTATGTGAAGTTATGAGTTCAGGGAGTATTAAAAGATGTTGCTGTAGGATCAAAAAACAAGTCTAATGGAGACTTCATCCAGGATCAAGACATCTGTGATCAGCCTGTGGTCAAAGAGGCAGCTGAATGAGAACAGACCGGATGATTTCATCCTGATAAGAGCTCATGATCCAGAGCGTCCTCAGCCCAACCGTCCGCTCCACAGAGCACCTTTGTCCATTAAGTGTGGTTAAAAAAACACTGCACTTAATTTGGATTCTTACTCTGTAATCTCATCCTTGAAAACCATATCATAGGTCCAAAATAGCAAAGTGGATTCCTGTCCTGGAGTGGTCACTGATAAAGACTGGAGGACTGTGGGGAGACTTCCCAGAATAACTGCAGAGACAAACAATGGTGCAACGCCAAAAGCACTCGACTACCACTGTGTTGGTGATGTCACTTCCTAATATGCATAAGATCTGTGGTATGTTGTGGCGTCGTATCACACAGGTGTGGACAACTGTGACATATCTAGACAAAGTAGTCCTCTTAAACCTCCTTTTTACCAGAGAGACTATCACCATCATCTGAAATTCAAGTGGAGAGTAAAGCTGTCAGGCGGCTTAAGAGACAGAAGAGTTTCTATTAAAGAGGAAAACTGGGACCTATTTTACAAAGTTAGGATCTAAACGACGACAAGGTACATAAAGTTTTAGAATGACCCTGGAAGAGCTCTCAGCAGGCTGTAGCTGCTGCAACAGAATGGTTGAGATAAATGCACTCCCATAAAAGTCCTTGTTTCAGTCGCTCATAGACTCAACTCTTCGTATTATTATGTCTGACAACATTACAACACTAAGTGACATTACTAGCTGTTACTGTCATGAGTTGATCTATAGTTGTGTTTCATGCCTTGTTTCCTCCCTGTCTATTTTCTACATTAGTTATCATTGTGTTATTAGGGATCCATGACTTATGTTGTACTCCTTTGAGTGTATTTTCTTGTGTTCCTTAGTCTAGTCTCATGTGTCATTCTGTTTCCCCTGTCCTGTGTTGGATCTCAGTATGTAGTATGTGAACAAGAGCAAAATCCACAAAGCACAGTGCTACATAGCAGATAGGTCTGGGTCAGATCTGGCGTCAAACCGGCACTGCTGGCTGACTGCTGGCATGGCAAGTGGTATGTCATAAGTGATGTGGGCCAGGTCTGGCAATGATGGCATTGTATATGATGGCATGCCACATCTGGCCCGATTGTGGCTTGGTTTATGGGGCTCAGATCTGTCCATGCCGCATCTGGTTGAGCTTGTGATTAAGCTGGCCCATGTCAATCAATCAATCAATCAATCTTTATTTGTATAGCGCCAAATCACAACAAACGTTATCTCAAGACGCTTTTACAAACAGAGCAGGTCTAGACCACTCTATGTCAAATTATGAACAGAGACCCAACTTCAAGACAGGGCAAGACTCAGTCTGACCCCACCTTAATCCATCATGAGCATTGCACATCGCAGTATTTAGCTAGTTACAGTGGAGAGGACAAACTTCCTTTTAACAGGCAGAAACCTCGAGCAGAACCAGACTCATGTTAGACAGACATCATGCCTCGACCGACCCATGTGTGGGCCGTCTCTGGCAAACTATATCTGGGACACTTAAAGGCCATCATTCTTTGCGGTATGTTGGCCAAGTCTAAGTGTATTGTGGGCCAGAACCAGGTCAGACCAATTTTGCTATGTGGGCAGAAGCAGTTTCTCTATCAGCTTGGCCATTTTTTACTTCTGCTTTCCAAAACCGGAAATCAAGCAACGCCTGGCCCAGCGTACTGCAGATCAGATCCAACAGAACAGACATACTACCTTCAAACGGAGTTTGTGGCATGCACTACATACTGTATACTGCATTTGTAGGTAGTATGTAGCAGGCGGTTTTGAAAACAGCCATTCTGTCACGATGGGGAATAATGGAGGACAACCCAGAAAAAATAAAGTTAGAATAATAATTTAATATTTCAATTATAAAAGAACTAAAGGTATAAACATTTTTTACCAAAATGTCCAAGAACTAGATCCAAAAGAAAACACGGTAAACATAAGGAAACACTGAGATAAAGCAACACACAGTGAACACAAGAAAGACGTACAATGATCCAACACTGCAGGGGAAACAGAGGAACTAAATACACAGGGTAATCAACACAGGGGTGGACACAGGTGAAACTTATCAGATTCATCAACTATCTGTTTTAACTATTGCCTTTGGTCTCTTTGATTCCTGTCATGTCATTTTGAAGTGTCCTAAAATGCATCAAGTAGCTAGAATTTGTATTTCCACATGTTTTAGAAATCATGTCTGAGTTGTTCTGTTTCTATTTTAAATAACTTTAAACATGATTTCACAAACAATCAGCTCCTGGGTCTGAATGTTGTCCTCCCCTTCTGCCTCATGTTTCAAAACAGGCGTAACTTAATGTGATGACGTCCTGCTGAGAGTTTGGCGTAAAGGAGGAGAAGACACAGTTGTAGCTCTCTGATGCAGAAAGAAATAAAAGCTTTGGGCGTTACAGTTTGTAATTAAGATGGATTAAAAATCAAAACCCTGTGCTGTCAGGGGGTCGACACACTGAATCTCTGTGACATCCTGTCAGCATGAAGCACTTAAAGCAGATTTAAAGACTGCGGTGCAGAATTTCATGCCCCGAATGAATGAAGCTGCAGAGAAAGAACTATCAGCTGACAAATCTGAGTCACAGCTGTTCTTCACAACACTTCTCATTCATTCATTCATTCATTCATTTATTCATACTCTTAGTCTACAAAACAGTTCATGATTGGGAATCCTAACTTAAAGGTGCAGATATTATACTATCGACAAAAAGCTCATATGTGCATAATATCCACAGCATGCACACCTGGAAGCTTAAATTCATACACTTTAATTCCTCCATCCAGCCCAGTCTGCATCTCATTAAACAGAGAAACCACATCAGAACAGGACGATAGCGCCCTGCAGAGGAGAAGAGGTGTTTGGTTGGCTGAGGTCAGCACACTCTGTGGTGGAGGGTTAGTGGGGGGGCTTCTGTTACAGCTTACAGAGGCGGGCGCCTGTAAAAGAGGGCGCCCACAAGAAGCCAGACTCCCTGAGGAGAGGAGGAGCTGTAAACAGACCACCACACCTTCTGCAAGTCAGCAGAGAGAACATGAACACGTTTACTAAAACATACTCTGGTTCTAGCCCAAGACAGTCCACATCATCATCATCATCATCATCATCATCATCATCATCATCATCATCATCATCATCATCATCACTGAGTCAAGCTCGCATGCTAATGTGGCTACTTTAATTCACTATTCTACCTGTGCTCATGTTTTTTTAAGACCAAGAGCGTGTGAAATATTTCACTCTTCAATAGTCAGCAATCACAGCATCGCCAAATAAGGAAAAACCAACCAAGCTGCAGTTTCAAAAGTGAATAACTAAAGATGTAACAGCCGAGCTGCCTATGGAACAGCGCTGAGACGCTCCTCACATTCAGACATGTCAGGGATTTCAGCACTCCAACATCACACAGAACTACAATTCCTAGAATCCCAGCTGATCTTTATTGTAATATGTTTTTATGCTGAACTGGTTCCTACGTGATGCTCCCTGCAGAGAACTGTGTTGACATTTCTTTAGTGGTGGTGCGGATCGACTCTGACCTCATGCTGATAAGTTGGGATCTGGCCGGCAGTTAACTCTGTTTTTTAAACAAACTTTCCCACATCTGAGCTTTTATCCACACAGGGTTAGATATCTGAACTCAGTTATTTTAGTGACAATGACTGGACACAGGGATGCAGCTTGGCCTGGAGGTTTAAGCCCCATGAACAGAGGCTGTAGCCCTTGTTGCAGTGGTTGCTGGTTCCACTCCCAGCCACAACTCTTTGCTGCATGTCTTCCCCTGCTCTCTACTCCCTATATTTTCCTGTCTCTCTGCAGCTGTCCTATCAACAAAGACCGCAAAGAATAGATTTTAAAAAAAAGGACTGGAAAGTGGATGTAGAGTAAACATGTTCTGTTCACGTATTAATGTTGTATTTCATTCTTGTGTTTAGACAGCTTGTCTTCAGTGTTCAGTGAAACAAAGGTTTGTAGAACATCTTTCAAACTCTCACAGTAGGGTACTGGAAAAGTTTTCCTATTAGTAGTGATGACGTTATTATTAAAGCTAGGGTTGGTAACAGGGAAAACTAGCACGAATTTGAATGTAGCATTTCCTCAGGACTCCTTCTAATCCCTCCCCCCCTCCCCTCATAGCTCCTCTAAAACCACGCCCCCGCTCACATGCACGAGTGCCTCTGATTTGCGACCATATGATGGTGACTGATTCAAAACCGGTCCTCAGCACATTGTTTGTGTTTTGCACTACATCAACTCATGTCTCACTCAGCGGTAAGAAAACACCAAAACATTCTCATAGTGAAAGTTAAAAACACAAACAAACATGGCTGCTGTTAGCACTCACAACTGTCATGCTAGCATAATCCAGTTGTACCGGTGACACGGTATCAGGAGAAAAGCTATAATATAATACATCTATATTTTCTGTAGGACTTACTAAATGCTTGTCAGAGCCCCCGTGGTGAGAGCTTCTTAGACTCTGATCTGGAATACAGTCCTGAACAAAGCACCTCATCGGGTCAGAGGGGACAGGTTTCATGATTTGGCTCCTGATGGCAGGGATTGGTTGGTGTTTTCCCAGGTTTACTCCGGCTGTAGATAGCAGCTTTTTTTTACCTCTTTTTTAAGAACACATTATGTATTGATTACCATCGGGACAGAAAGATAATTTTAACCAGTATAACAAAAAGTGGATCTAGATCTGATTACCAACCCCAGCTTTAAAAAGATAAAAAATACATCGTGGACAGTAGTCAGATGTGATGTGGATGCAGAGGTAACCTGCTGCACAACAGTGATAAAAGCTGCAAGAAGAGCATCTTTGTTTTTCCTGTGTGTAAAACAAGCACACGCTCCTCCAAACATGCTGCAGAGAGGAAGCAGCCAGTCAAAACAACCAGCCTGCTCACTGAAAATACTCTGGGGTGTCAGGTAGAATAAATTCAGAGGCAGGAGCTCGAATAGAAGGAGGATAAACAGATCTGCGTGAAGACGCCTGCTTGCTGCACCCTGGCTAAAGTAGAGTGAGCCCAACATAAACAGTAATGCAGTGATTTTAATCACTAAATGGGCCAAAGGGATCCTCAATAAAGTACTAATGTACACTTTTAAGTACAAAAAAATTAATGCAATGTCAATTTTTGCAGACACAATAAGTCTTGCTGTTTCAGGTCAGTCTCCACGACCACACAAACGTCATGTTTCCTCTCTGCATGGAGCTCAGAAAGATTGTTTCTGATGCATCCTCAGGATATGAGCAGCACATCACGGCTGACAGGCTTCAGTTTAACTGTGTCACATGAATTTCTTGCACACATGGAAAAAATTCTATAACCACCAATAACCATATGATGCATACAAACATCATGTGATACCCCTGATTAGAGTCGCCGGCTACAAACTCCCACTTTGCACTGACCGTGAATGTAATCTTCAAAAGATTTGCATTTATACATCAAGTTTTTTAAGTTGTATTTTTGTTTTAAGAGGATAGAACAAAGGAGAGAGCAGGAAACTAGGAGAGAGAGCAGGGACTGACAGCAAGAGAGGGGTTGGACTTGAACTCAGGCTGCCCACTTGAGGACTACAATCTACAAGGCCAAACCGGCGCCCCTCTTTATACACTTAACTATCTTTCCAGCACCTTGTTGTACAGGACACGTTATCACCTTTAGTCTCTGCTGTGCTCCTGAGCACTGTGAGCTTGAGCTCAAACATGGTCCTGGTATTTTTGTAACGACCGCCTCTGAGAGAGCTCTTCTCCAGAGTGTGTCTTTATCTCTGCAGATCTGCTGCTGTAACAGTTCCACTTTAAACATCAAGTATGTCATTAATATCTGGAAAGCCCTCTCAAACATGTCACTGTTTTGTGCATAAAAAAGTGCTGCAGTTTGAGCCTCACAGAGACACCAGATGAATACCTCACGTGATGCAGTCTGGGTTAGAGGTGGTTTTAGTTACCTTGGCGTCATACACAATGCCGGGTCTGATCTCAGGAGCCTGGTACCCCGGTGTGCCCTCGACCCCCAGCGCCCCCTCATGGAAGGACTGTCGAGAAATGCCGTAGTCAGACAGTTTGATGTTGATCTGATCCCTCACCTGGAAGAAGACACATAAACCAGGGATTAAAAATGAACATATATGAAAACTGAATTAAACTAAAATAAGTGATCCTCGTACAGACCTCCAGCGACCACACCAGGATGTTGTCAGATTTAAGGTCACAGAAGATGATCCTCTTCCTGTGAAGGTACGCCAGTCCTGCTGCGATCTGATAGGCTACTCTGAAGGTTAGCATGTGACCAAGAGGCATGTACCTGGAGCCTACAAAGACAAGACACAACACGTCAGCCTGGTCTCACAGCTTGGACAGTGAAAAGTCCTCCCATGGTGGCATGTTTGGCACCATGCGACATCTTTTTGTCTGATGGTTTGTCAAAGTCAGGTGATGTACTACGAACAGAACTATTGAAAGACTACAAAACCAGTGATAAAAAAGTGACACTTTAATTATCTTTCACATTCTTCCCCAAAACCTTAGGAAAACAGTTTTTTGGATCACAGAACTGGTGTGGGTAAAGGGTTCCTTTTTTAAATACATGTAATCCACTTACCTCAGATAAATAACCTATATACAAACATCTATTTTCTGAACCTGACTTCTGTTGCCTGAACCTCACCTAAACTCGATTGCATCACAACCTCGACCAAGTCTTGTTTGTTGCTGAAATAAATCCTTCAACACCTGTTTTTATAAAAAAGCTTTATTTTAAAAGTCTGACAAGACTTAGCCTTTTTATAACCACTACCTTAAAGGGGACATATCACGCTTTTTTCATCAATATATATTGGTCTAAGAGGTCTCCAAAACATGTCTTTAAAGTTTATGCTCAAAAAAACACTTTGAAATCAGATTTTGGTCTGCCTGAAAAACCCTCTTCTTCAGTCCTCCTCAGAACACTCTGTTTTCCCTCTGACCACGCCCCCTCAGGAAGTGGATGTGCCTCGGCTCTCCAGCACGTTGATCTAATGTTTACATGTTGGCTGAATATACACGGCTGCTCAGAGATCGCGTTACTTCAACCCTCTGAATCTGATCCAGAATCTGATCCTGACGGAGAGGCGCCTGCAGCAGGACCTTTCTGAACCATTGGTCACAGATTTAGTGTTTCTTGTTGTTTTATTTATCAGTATGTCGACGTGTGTCTTGGTACACAGCTACGAACATGTAGCTATGTGGCTATGCTAACTAGCGCTAGCACTTATCCATGATAAATAAAAATCATCCACTAGATCTTCAAATCTGCAGACGTGGGGAGTAAAACCGACCTCTGCCAGAAAGGCAGCGGGACCTTTCTGAAGGATTGGTCACAGATTTAGTGTTTCTTGTTGTTTTATTTGTCAGTATGTCGACGTGTGTCTTGGTACACAGCTACAGCTACAGCTACAGCTATGAACATGTAGCTCTGTGGCTATGCCAATTAGCGCTAGCACTTATCCATGATAAATAAAAATCATCCGCTAGATCTTCAAATCTGCAGACGTGGGGAGTAAAACCGACCTCTGCCAGAAAGGCAGCAGGACCTTCCAGATTCTGTGTTTCTTGTTGTTTTATTTGTCAGTATGTAGACGTGTGTCTTGGTACACAGCTACAGCTATGAACATTTAGCTATGTAGCTATGCTAACTAGTGCTAGCACTTATCCATGATAAATAAAAATCATCCACTAGATCTTCAAATCTGCAGACGTGGGGAGTAAAACCGACCTTTGTGTTTATTAAGACAGCCTACAACTAGCATGCCTCCCTCCTAAGCTCCTTGTTAGCACACATGTGTGCAGGTAATGAAAAACAGAGGAGGGATTCAGTATTATTTTATACAGTCTATGGGCTGAACAAGCTCCGAGCTCTGACTCCGTGACAGACCGGATATTGTTGTGACGTAACAAAAAGTCTGAAGTCTGAAACGGCTCGTTTCACACACATTTACAGAAAGGTGGAGAAATCAGAACAGGGGCAGAATGGATTTTTTTCATTCTCGGGGGGTTTTTTAGACATGCCAGGGGCACATATTTCAGGTAAAGAACCATTAAAAAGTCCATTTTGCATGATATTTCACCTTTAACAGCTTTACTCTGAAAATCTAACCCTATGCTGCTCCTATTAACAGCTAAATCCATCATTATATCTTTAAAGTTTAAATGACGCTGCATGTTTAGTTTTACTAAGAAGCTTCCAGTTTTAGGAGTGTTGAGCGAGAGGATTTGGACCTTAACATTAAACTTAGAGCTGTAAGCCCCCTGTAAGGAGGCAGTGAAGTGTTTCAGTCTGATACATTCTGAAGTCAAAATGAAACAGCTCAATGTCTGAGTAGGGATGTAAGGATATATAGCAAGACAGTAAAACATCAATACAAATAAGGGTGGATTAAAATCGATTCAACAAAACTTGCATCTGGATATTATTTTTAAACAGTAGAGGGCGCTATCTGTATTATACTCGGCTTGTTCAACATCATGAAGTCTCTTGCTGCTCTCTCGTCACTCTCTGAGTGGAGGTGTTTTAACTTTAAAGCATGTTTCAGAATCAGCTGACTGAAGGTGTTGATCACAGCGGAGACGCTCAGCTGGGGGCTGCAGCTGAGTGACAGGTCTCCACGAGCGCTTTTTATCTCCACCGCCAGACTGATTCTGACCCGGTTATAAGCCTGCTCCTCACGTTGATATTCAGTGTGTTAACATTTTGAACATCTCAATATGATCGTAGCTGTTTAATACTGTCAGTAATATACACTGTGTCGTGAAGGAACATTTGATTTAGTGGGAAAAAACACATTTGTCATTATTTTTGACATGGAAAACATTCATGTTTTTTTAATGATACGATAATTGATCGTTAACATTTCCAAAGATCATGGAAAATACTTGAAATTTAGATCCCTTATTTAAAGGGATTGACCTTATTTGTTTTAATATTTAATACTTTCATTTGGGAATTGTTCACTTTCCATTTCTCTATAATTGTTCTGAAATTTTCCAACAAGGTATTTTTGTACGGTGATTTTAGTTTTTTTCAAGGTGCTGAAAAAAAGTGTGCAGTGGTTTTATTTGAGTTACAACACACCTTAAAATGAAAAAGGATGACTTTGTTTACAAAGAAATTCAAGAGAACAAATATATATTGTAACTGTCCATATCTGAGAATTGAAATAAAATAATAGTTATTTAAATTTTGAGTTCAATCCAGTTTTCTTGAAAATCGTTATAGATTCATGAGTGAATCGTATCGTGAACCAAAAATCAGGATTCGAATCGAATCGTGGGTTGAGTGTGTCCTTACATCCCTATGTCTGAGTTTACTCCTGAGGGTTGTTCCAACCAAAGATGACTCTCTCTCCTCTCTCAATGCCATTTCATGTATCATCCTGTAAACAAGGCGCGTTGCCGTCATGTATGTGGCCATTATTTTCTGTATGTTTGGTCAGTAAACCAATTTTCTAAACAAACACCTGCGTGCAGCACAAACAGGACCTCAGCATGACTTCCAGCTCTGAGTGGGATTAGACCTCACACCCAGGCACACGCCTGTCTGGAGCACTTGGTGGTCAGTTCTCCTCTTGTCTCTCTACCTTTGCTTTTTTGCTTCTCCTCCAGCACAGTGTTGAGGCTTCCCAGAGGGGCGAGCTGCAGGGCGAAGCACAGTGGGTGGATGCTGATGCCCACCAGAGCCACGATGCAGGGATGCTGTAGAGAGTGCAACATGCTGGCCTCCTGTCGAAACTCCGAGAAGCTTCTCCAGGTATCAGCAGACTGCAGGTGTTTCATCATGGTGTCTGAGGAGAGGAAGGAAGGAAGGAAGGAAGGAAGGAAGGAAGGAAGGAAGGAAGGAAGGAAGGAAGGAAGGAAGGAAGGAAGGAAGGAAGGAGAGGACAGGACACACTAAACATAGTTTCTTAGGAAGTGCTCTTCCTTAAACTGGTTTTAACATATCTCTAAAGTAAAGTGACTTCATGATAATTCCAGGTTAAACTCTAGTGTTGGTTTGTGACGGTTCAGTAAAACCTTCTCTGTTGTTGTGGTGTTTTGGCTCCTCATTGTTGTAATGGAAAGCTGTACGTCATACCCCATGAGGTCATGATCTGAGTCTTAATGTACTTACCCAGTGACTGTTTAGATAGGGAAGTATAGAGATGCTTTCTGTTCTGCAGTGACCTAGTATTCATTGATTGATAAATCAGAAAGATGAATGTGACTGTGTACCCGTGTCACTGGTGATGGTCTGCTGTCGACACTTCTTGAAGTGGAAGCGTTTGACGGCCACGGGCTGATCACGATATCGAGCTCTGTAGATGACCGTCCCGCTGCCTCCTTGACCGATGATGTTGTTCTCTTCCTCACAGTACTCAAGGTCTTCCCTCTCCAGAAAGAGCCTAACACGCACACGTGCACATACACACACACACACACATACACACACACACACACAGTTTGTTAACAGTTTGTAGATCATCCTCTTGCTTCAAATCTGACCTGCTGTAGTCTCATCATATTGTGTCGTGTTTCGTATTGTTTTTCGTAATGTGTATTTCGTACTGTCTTTCGTATTGTGTATTTTGTACTGTCTTTCGTATTGTGCCTTTCGTATTGTTTTGTTCATATTGTGTCTTTCGTATTGTGTCTTTCATGTTGTGTCATTTTTATTGTGTCTTTTGTATTGTGACTTTCGTTTTGTCTTTCGTGTTCTGTCATTCGAATTGTTCTTTTGTGTTGTCTTTCGTTTTGTGTCCTTCGTGTTGTGTCTTTTGTGTTCAGTCTTTCGCATTGTTCTTTCGTGTTGTTTCTTTCATGTTGTTTCTTTTGTGTTGTTCTTTCGTGTTGTGTTCTGTCTTTCGCGTTGTTCTTTCGTGTTGTCTTTCGTATTGTGTCTTTCGTGTTGTGTCTTTCGTGTTGTTCTTTCGTGTTGTTCTTTCGTGTTGTTCTTTCGTATTGTGTCTTTCGTGTTGTTCTTTCGTGTTGTTCTTTCGTGTTGTTCTTTCGTATTGTGTCTTTCGTGTTGTCTTTCGTGTTGTTCTTTCGTGTTGTTCTTTCGTGTTGTTCTTTCGTATTGTGTCTTTCGCGTTGTTCTTTCGTGTTGTTCTTTCGTGTTGTTCTTTCATATTGTTCTTTCGTGGGTTTTTTTGTGTGTTGTTCTTACGTGTTGTCTTTCGTATTGTGTTCTGTCTTTCGCGTTGTTCTTTCGTGTTGTCTTTCATATTGTGTCTTTCGTGTTGTGTCTTTCGTGTTGTGTCTTTGTATTGTGTCTTTTGTATCGTGTCTTTGCATTGTGTCTTTCGTATCGGGTCTTTCGTGTTGTGTCTTTGTATTGTGTCTTTTGTATCGTGTCTTTGCATTGTGTCTTTCGTATCGGGTCTTTCGTGTTGTGTCTTATTTTGTGTCTTTCGTATCGTGTCTGGTGTTGTGTCCTTCCTATTGTGTCTTTCGTGTTGTGTCTTTTGTATCTTGTCTGGTGTTGTGTCTTTCCTATTGTGTCTTTCGTGTTGTGTCTTTGGTGTTGTGTCCTTCCTATTGTGTCTTTCGTGTTGTGTCTTTCGTATCGTGTCTGGTGTTGTGTCTTTCCTATTGTGTCTTTCGTGTTGTGTCTTTTGTATCTTGTCTTTAGTGTTGTGTCTTTTATTTTGTGTCTTTTATTTTGTGTCTTTCGTATTGTGTCTTTGGTGTTGTGTCATATTTGTGTCATTCTTATCTTCAACCTTATTGTCTTACAGTTGTGTGACTGTGATTGCTTACTTCTCCACCTACAGCCTTTTATGTGCTGCTTCAACCACATAATTGTGAGCTCATACAAGCTTGAGCCACACAGCCCAGCAGTGCACGGGCGACTCACACAAACAGTGGATCAATATTGTCACAGCTAATAGAATAATAAAGCTTTAATGTGTACACCCAGCTATTAAACGTCCATCTTCCATTTCTCAGGAGCTCCACTCCAAAACATCAAACTGCATTGTGCTAATATTTGGAGGGGCTGTTTAACTGTCGTAACAAACATTCCTGTGGGTGTGAAAGAGATATGCTTTCACAACAGACCCAGCCTGCAGGACACAGAGACACACTGATATTTATCCAATCATTGAAGGAGTGAGCCCTGACTGTAAATTAACAGATGCAGCAGCTGGCAACAAGTAAGCTGCAACTCATTACGCAGCCAGAGCCCAGGGACATGTTGTTGGTCTGTGACAGTGTGAGTGTGGAGCAGCTGCAATAAATGACCCAGCTCCTCTGGAATGAGTCTGAAGAGAGGACTGACGTAAGGAGCTCAGTGTGTGAGAGACAGCAGAGCATCACCCCTGACGTAAAACACAGAGTTCTTGATTGGGTCTGTTACTGTGGCTACATGTGGTTTCAACAACTAACTCTCCAGCCCTGATCAGACTGGAGTCTCCCCTGTAGAAACCCCTGAGAGATCAATTGGACAAGTTATCTGTTGAACAGACTCTGACTAATCAAAGACAGAGCAAGCTAGCTGGCTGCTTCCCATGTTTCCCTCAATTCAGGGTTAACAAACTCTTGGTTTTCTGAAATGGACCCTAGTCATGTGAATCAGATCGAGCATAAATCAATCAGCTTCAAAGAAATGTAAATCACTGTGATATCAGCCTGAAAGAGCAGCTACTGCAGAAAAGGCATTGAAACATCAGCTAAGCTTTACAAACAGGCCTTCTGTAAATATATCATGTGTAGGAAGTCTAGAAATACCACATCTTACCCTCAAATATATCACTAAGACAGTCATCTTTGTGATAAGTCATATTCAATATTTAGCTGTGCTTTATCTTCTGCAGCAAGTGATGTTCATGTGACATTCATTTGAGGATGTGTACCTCTTATTAACTTAACTGGTTTCATTCATACCTTTCAGACCGTACTCAGTTCATTCAATTTAAATCATTCACCTCCCATTCAGTCCCCGTCACCACAGGTGTGTCCCAGGGCTCTGTCCTGGGGCCCCTGCTGTTCATCATTTACCTCCTTCGGCTTGGTCTCATCTTCCACAAACATCATATTCACTTCCACTGCTACGTGGATGACACCCAGCTCTACCTCTCCACCAAACCTGACTCCTCACTTCCACCTTCTTCCCTAACTAATTGTCTCCTAGAAATAAAATCCTGGTTCACCTCAAACTTCCTCAAATTAAACAGCAATAAGACTGACCTTCTTTTAATTGGCACAAAATCTACATTAAACAAACTCCATAATTTCTCTATTCCCATCGACAACTCGTCCCTCTTCCCCTCCCCTCAGGTTAAGAGTCTGGGTGTCATCCTCGACAGCACCCTCTCCTTCACCTCCCATGTCAACCACGTCACCCTGTCCGCCTATTTCCACCTACGGAATATTAACCGTCTCCGTCCTTCACTCACTCCCCACTCCACGGCCATTCTTGTTCACAGCCTCATTACCTTCGGTTTGGACAACTCCCTTCTGTTTGGCCTCCCCCACAAAACCTTCCATAAACTACAATTGGTTCAAAACTCAGCCGCCCGTATCATCACACGCGCCGCCTCCATCCACCACATCACACCCATCCTGCAACAGCTCCACTGGCTCCCCATCACACACCGGATCAACTACAAAATACTTCTCCTCACCTTCAAATCCATACACAACCTCGCCCCTTCATATCTCTCTGACCTCCTCCATACTGCCACACCCGTCCCCACCCTCAGATCCTCCTCCTCCATCCACTTCACTGTCCCCCCTGCTCGCCTTGTTACCATGGGGAGCAGAGCCTTCAGCCGCTCTGGAACCCACCTGACCTCCGTAATACTGACTCACTCCCACATTTTAAATCCAAACTCAAAACTCATCTGTTTAGACTGACTTAGACTGACCACAACTCCACTGTCCATTCTTTTAAAACCATTGTATTTTATTATTGTTGTTTACTTAAACTCTGTGTTTGTTTAATGATGTAAGGTGATCTTGAGTGTCAAGAAAGGCGCCTAAAAATAAAATGGATTATTATTATCTCAAATGTCATGTTCTTTCTCTGAGCTGCTCATGTATTGTCTGTTTGTATATGTTTGCACACTGCAGTTTGAAGTCTGGAAGTGAAGTCTCTCCAAATTCTCCAGATTTGCTTCACAGGTTGAAATGTTTTTCATCTTCCCACTTTAAAGTCTTTACGGTGAAACATTTGATCTAACAGTAACAGTAGACGTAGACACTGTTATTGGTTCATCACGATGACGATCATTGTGACAGAGCGCCACCTCTCACCACTACACCTGTCCTCGTTCTGCCTTCAGTCTTCAGCACACCCCTTACACCTTGTAGCCAACTTTAAGGAGAGGGGACCTACCGTGAAGGAAAGTCTGTCATGAAGAGTTCAGGGACCAGCTCCTGCAGAGGGACCGGCTGCTCAGGGTGCTGAGGACAGATGATGTGCTCCTTGTCCACTGCAGCTAGCACACAGTCCTCCATGTTAAAGTAATGAACCTCTGTGCTTCCGTCTCTGTCTCCTCCTTCATGTCCTCCTCTCTCTCTGTCTTCATGGGGCCAGCGGACTGGACGCTCACCCTGCTCGCCCTGCTGCTGTTGGCCCAGTGAGGCACAGAGGGGACAGGCTGCGTACTGCTCTATGAGGAGACTCCCATCACTCTCGCTGGCTGTCAGAGCTACAACAGAGGACAAAAAGACAGCAAATATAAGCGTGGACTGTTACTCTGAGGGCTGACAGCCGTTCTGATGCTAAACAGACAATACAATGTTGGGCAAGTTTCAGTCTAGGTAAATAAATCCAGTTTAAGAGGAACTGCAGAACGTTCTAAAGGGAAACAAAGACACTGCAACAGTAAACAGGAAAATCACTCAAAGGGCGGCCAACTTGCACATTTGTGAGTCACATTGCGTGATTCCTCCACCTAGTGTCAAACAACACTATTTGTGATTTTGCATTGACCTCATATGTTCTCCCCAAGGAGAGAAACCTGCTTTCCTTTTGAACTGAACATATATGAACAAGCATTCAGAGCTGAAAATCAACAGTCACTTTAAGCACATGAATGAAGAGCCGGGGACTGACCGGGGAACCACTGCTCCATCAGGGAGTTGACGTGATCAGTGATGAACGCCATGGCAGAGAAATCTCTGGTCTCTGATTGGCAGACGATCTTTATGCCTCCACTCTTTTTCCTCTTCCAGTTGACATCTGAAGAATCCACACTGCAGGGGCACAAACACTGACTAATTTCACTGAATCACCTTTCACAACTTAACTTACTCCTTCAAAACTGACCTCAGTCTAACAGTGTGCTCAGGCTTAGCTGGTAGATTATACTGCAGATGGTGCTGTGATGAAACTAAAAGAGCACCACTGTCCCACTGTTTTTTTTTTGCATTGGCTGAAAAATAATGCAACTTGTTAAATACTTATGTATACTTAAGTTATTCTAGCCTGACGTCATCACACTGGAAAAAATGCCCCTCCAAAAAAAAAAAAAAACAAGGTACTTTTACCTGAAATAAGAAACAAAATCTGCCAATAGAAGAAGTGAAAATGTGCTTGGTAAGATTTCTTAAAATAAGACGAAATATTTAGAAACTGTGATCTTAAAATTAGCAGGGAAAACTTATTTGAATCAATATTGTACCAGTATTTTAAAGCTTAGTGTCTCAGAATAAGACAGGAATGATAACAATTAGTATTTTTTTCACTCAAAAAAAGATTTCTGCACTAATACATTTCATGTCAACTTCTTCATTTGAGATATATTCACCTTCATTTGAGTTGTATTATAGCAGTACTTCTCTAGGTTTAAGACCATCTTGTACTTGAATTAAGATGACAAAGTTTAATTGTCTCATTTTGAGATATAATGTCTTCTCATAGTGAGCTGGATATACTTATATTCAGTCATGTTGTTTTTTAGGATAAGACAGCTATGCTCTAAAGTAGGTGTTTCATTGTGTGCATGTAGTTTGAGGATGAATATTTTGATCTGATTTAAAGAAACAGTGTCTGAAAACTGAAACCCACCCTTAAAAACAACTACTTTTCTTTCTTTCTTTCTTTCTTTCTTTCTTTCTTTCTTTCTTTCTTTCTTTCTTTCTTTCTTTCTTTCTTTCTTTTATCAATGGAGCTGTTTTCTGATAGATTCTCCAATAAAATGCATTTACTTAAATCAAGTAAAGTGTTTGTCTTAAATCAAGATTATCCATCTTCTACAAATAAGATCTCAGCTTGAAAAATGTCTGAAATTTTAAATAAACCTTGTTTCTTCTAAATTACAACTCAAAACAAGATCATTTCAAGATTGTTTGACTGAACAAGATATTTAAGATGTCTTAAAACAAGTCCCTCTATCTTGCTCAAATGTTACTTGTTAAGTAAATGTATCTTAAATCAAGTGGGAGAAGAAAGTTTGACTAAAAATGAGACAATTTCACTTGGTAAGATTTTGAGTTTTCAGCCAGCTCATACTCGTACTCATTTTCAGGTGGAACTAGATCTGTCTTCATCCTAAATTATTTCTCTCTGATCTCAGATAAACCCAACCAATCACAAGAGTGTCTCTTCAGCCTTTTTTGTAAACAACCAATATGGCATCTTCCACCGCAGGAAGGTCCTTTGACTCAAGAGATGTCTGGCCTGAATGGCTTCTTCTGGCATCTAAGCCTTGTTCTTAAACTCTTCACATCCTCTCTTAATCATTTGTCTTATATGATTCCTGCCCCAGCTCTGACCTGAGGTAACCTCCATCAAAGGTGACCATCAGCCCCTCCTTCCAGTAGATGGTCTTGCTGCGTCGGACTCTGAAGGTGCTGCAGCGGTTCCTCTGCTGGTTTCCAGCAAAACTATGGATCACAGAGTTCCTGCTGCTCTTACACCTGGTGTTCCTCTTTGGTTCGAATGACTGCACAAACACAGAATAACAGGTCATGAACACAAGAGCCTAAAAGTAGAAGAGGTAAGTGATGATAAGCTGCTGTTTCCAGTACCTGCAGGTCCATCTCTGTGAGGCTCATGAGCATCCTGGCAATGAAGCGCTCCCAAAATCCAGCAGGAACAAAGCTCATCCTGATGAGGCGCTGCAGGGTGTTGTTGGTCTGCTGTCGGAAGCTGTGGATGTCCATGGCTGGTTTTGGGGGGAGGAGGTGGGGCAGCAGGTAACTACAGCAAGAGGAACACAGTGATGAAGTGATGAAGGTGTCAGGGGACAGAGGGCGTGCTTGTGGCTTGGCACTAGTGGCAGATTTTACTCTCTGCTACTTAAAGAGAAGAAGGTCGAAGTGTTTCCTCTGCAGTAATTAGAGGATACAAGATGGGTGCAGATGTTTAATGGTGCTAACAGCTTTCCATGTAACTGTTAAGGTGTTGTTAGGTTGTTAAAAGGCTGTTTGTTGGTGTGCTGATTAATCTCTCGTTTACAGATGGGTGCTTAACGGCTGCCAAACCGGGCTGCAGATGTTAGCAGGACCATGGTGAGCTGGTAGCCCGGTGTTTATGACATCAGTGTTTGTAGTTTGCTGCTAACATGTTGGGGATGGTTGATTTGGTGTTTCTAGCACCAGTAGCATTCAGTTTGTAACATAAGCAGGCACAGGCTTTGCATTTCAAATAATTTATTAACAAGCATAAAGCATGCGTTACCTGTTGTTGGCCACCGGCAGAGCGATCTCAAACTTGGCAAGAAACTGGAAATACTGTTCCTCCGTCTGCTGGGTGAAGCCTGTTCCTACCAACAGCATCTGTATTAGAGAACATCACCACAGGAAGCCAGTATCAACATCTGCACACAGAAACAACTCAGAGAGCCAGAAGATTTACTCTGTGCCATCAAAGACACTTCTCCCTGCCTGTGCCGTGGTTAGAATACTATTTCTTTATCGTTTGGTAAACCTTGTTTTTGATAAGACTCTGAGCTGACTCAGCAGATTGTGAGATACTCCTTGGTTCATTTCCTGCCTCTTGGTTCGTGTGCTCTTATATGTTTGGGTTGACTTTGGCATAGTGGTTAACAGTCATCTACACCGTGTTCCAAATTATTATGCAAGTTGCAGTTTTGTGAATATTTAAAAAAAACATGTTAACAGTCATTTTCAAATTTATGAAGAATTCAGATAGTGAATATATTTCTTCAACTGTGTGGTTAAAATGATGCTTTTCAAATTACATCGGCTGTATTTTTAAATGAATGCAGAATCTGCAGAAATGAGCGTGACAAATTATTATGCAAGTTGGTGATAAGAGCATATAACTTGTGAAAATTAAAAACTAGGCACCATTTTAAACATTCTATTGACTGGAAATAATAATATTTACTACAACTGTATTCAAACTTCAACAAAAACAACAGTTTTCTTTACATTTGTTACAAAATAAAAGTGTTAATGTCTTTGAAACATTTCAAATCTGACATGTTTCTCAAATGTCCAATATAACCTCCTTTTCTTTCAGTGAGGGTCAGAGGTCACTGTAAACTGATTTAGTTTCTGATGACTTCTCTGATGACTCTGTGAGCTGTACCTTCTATGTCTTTCCAAAGATGCTCTTTGAGCTGTACTTCTCACCATCACTGTAAATTATCTTCTTTATTATTGACCACAAGTTCTCAGTCGGGTTGAAATCAGGTGAGCAGGCAGACCAGTTCATGAGGCGATCCTCTTTAAAGCCCTGAGAAGCCGTCCTGTCCTGGGAATAACATGAGGCATGTGACGGTGCATTGTCATACGTGAACACCAGCGTCTTTTTCACTGTAGCTGAATGTCTTTTCCTCCATGGAAGGAAACTTTTACATCTTCATGAACCCAAAAAGGACCAAGAGGTTCAGGACGGTGTAAAAATCTCAGACTGACTGAGAACTTGTGGTCAATAATAAAGAAGATAATTCACAGTGATGGTGAGAAATACAGCTCAAAGAGCATCTTTGGAAAGCCATACAAGGTACAGCTCACAGAGTCAGCAGAGAAGTCATCAGAAACTAAATCAGTTTACAGTGACCTCTGACCCTCACTGAAAGAAAAGGAGGTTATATTGGACATTAGAGAAACACTTTAGATTTGAAATGTTTCAAAGACATTAACAGTTTTGTTTTGTAACAAATGTAAAGAAAACTGTTGTTTTTGTTGAAGTTTGAATACAGTTGTAGTAAATATTAGTATTTCCAGTCAATAGAATGTTTAAAATGGTGCCTAGTTTTTAATTTTCACAAGTTCTATGCTCTTATCACCAACTTGCATAATAATTTGTCACACTCATTTCTGCAGATTCTGCATTTATTTAAAAATACAGCCGACGTACTTTGAAAAGCATCATTTTAACCACACAGTTGAAGAAATATATTCACTATCTGAATTCTTCATAAATTTGTAAACGACTGTTAACATGTTTTTTTAAATATTCACAAAACTGATACCTGCATAATAACTTGGATTGATTTTAAATTGCACTATAGCCAAGTTTTTGCACAGTTTTAAACAGTATTTCATTATTTTTATTAGCTTACTTCTCATCTTTTTCTAGCTTTCCTATGTTTATCTGTTGTTGTCATTGCTAGGGTCTGAGAGTGAAACGTAATATCAAATCCTCAGTATGTCTGGTGCATACTGCAGTTTTTTGACAATAAAGAAGACTTTGAAGATCAAGCAGCAACCTCTGGTGTTGAAAAATGAAGCCAATGCAGAAGTGCAAAAAACTGCAGTACCCTGAGTGTCCACTTGAGGCTGTCTGCAAATGCTAAGGAAGGCTCTTTAGTCCACATGTCATGCCATGCCCATGTGTCCGTTTTCACTCACAATAGAAGTAAATATGTTCACAGCCTGGTGTGTCTATAGCTTGTTACTTAAATCATACAAATCTTTATGGAGATCACAAAAACTAGACTCAGAGTCTGCAGAGACACACTAACTGGTTCCTGAGGCTCACCCTGAGGTCTTCAGCTCGGATCACTCCGTTCCTGGCGACAGAGCGGGAGGACTTGAGGTGCAGGATCCTCTCCAGGCACTCTGACAGCCACACAGGACACAGGAAGTAGAGGGTGCACAGGCCATGGCTGGTGTCCGGGAAGTGCAGCAGAGTCCCTGTTTCTATCAAGAAGCTGAGGGCTGGATGTGGACGCAGGAAGAAAAGAGAAAAGCTTCTTCAGCATTCAGAAAATTCAACTAACTTTGACCTTACAGATCATTTCATCACAGGAATCATTTTCACAGGGTTGACTGCTGAACAAATCAAAGTACCAGTCTTCAAGTCCTCGTAGTCTCGGATGTCACTTCCTGGGTTTTGTTCAATGATGCAGTCCAGCTGGGTGTCGGTCAGGTACTGGACCTCTCCTTCCCCCTCTCGCCTCTTTTTCTCTGCGATCACGGCCTCCTGGAGGGTCAGGTAGCTCCTGGGGATCTGGGGGGGACATGATGGAGTGCAGTTAGGACTTAATCATGACTGAAAACAGATATGTCTGTACGTACTGTTTGTATTGAGTAAGAACATAGTTTCTCTCTGTTGGATCAAACTGTGAAGCTTCCTCTTTACAGACACACCGTATGAACCTCAGCGAACACACCGCCTCACTCACCAGTCTGCCCAGCAGTCTGTTGCCCCCCACCGTGCTGCCGCTGTCCTTCATGGTCAGAGCCACCTTCTGGATCAGCTTCTTCAGCCCATTCAAGCCCTCCTGGGTCTTACAGGACACTTCACTGACCACACAGACACACATCATTCACACTCATCTGGTATGAAGCTCATAAGATGTTCAGTTATGAATACAAACAAACTCTAAAATGTGACAGGTGCTCTTACTGCAGGTGTTTCCAGGTGATGTCAGGGAAGCCTGAGGCCCGCGCCCCTGATGGAGACCGACAGAGAGCCAGAATGTACGCCCTCAGCGTGGCCAGTCTCTCCGTGCGAAACTTGGTGTCAATGAGGTCTAAATGAGTTCCCACTACCAGCACGGCAGAGTTGGGTGCTCGTGCCTGTGGATCACAACACACAGCTAATGTGAGTTTATATTACAGACAAAAATATAACCAAAGGCATAACGAAACACTCACTATATCTTTAACATGGGCCAGGGAGTTTTACAAACAAGTAAACAAATAAAAAATGGATTAGCCAGCTGAACAAAAAACAAGAGATGAAGTTGATCACACGTACAGATCTGATCAAAATCTTAAGACCAGTTGAAAAATTGCTAGAATTTGCATTTTGCACATTTGGATCTTCATGAGGTTTTAAGTAGAGCTACAATATGTAAAACACTTAAAGCACTTTGAAAAAGTTATTTATTGAAAACAACAATTAAAGTGAAATAGGCTGTTTATCAGCTGATCAAAAGTTTAAGAC